>NC_071291.1:17377045-17698409 GCF_943737925.1 Anopheles nili
TCTGAAGGCTTATGTTGTGATGGTTTTATACGCTGGTGTCGATGCTAACCCTCGGCCGGTTAACGACGACGCGGCTAATTGATCTTTGATATTGAAACGCCAGATGGGATGTGCGATCGATTGCGTGGTGTAAGAAACCCGCTCGCAAGGATATCTCTTTTATCTCGTCGAGAAGCGTCGAAATCACGCCGTTCGGATTAGATGAAAACGGCTTCCGGTTATCTTTCATGTCGTTGTCGTCTTATCGCTACGAATGCTACGCCAAGCAGCGCGTTCTGGTTCATTTCAAACAATGAAAATAATGATCCTTTTTTTTTCTTAGAACCTTCAAGTGATTGAAGTGAAGCAAGGATGCAAATCGTCAAGGATCATGAAACATGTAGCACGTTTGTGATTGGAAAAGGAAACAGTTTCTGTTTGCTCACAACAGATTTGTTTTCGCTCTGTCACGCTTACTTGAGCGTAGAAATCAAACAAAAGTACCAACGCACATGTTGTCGTAAGCTGGCGGGCAGCTCAGTCGAGATCCCGAGAATGTATCCCGAAAAATTAATTGAGGAATTTGCTAATCAATTCTGCTCCATCAAGCATTACAACAAGGATTCGCATGAAACACAATGGCCCAGATGGTGTTTTCCGTTCGTCCATCTGGATGTTACTCCCAGGCAGCTAGTGGTTTGGGAAAAGTACCATCCCCTGTGAACTGGGAGCGAAACAAAAGCAAACCCATTAGACAGGAGTAGCTTTCACCATCAGCGATAGCGTTAAAAAATGATTAAATTATCATCCCCATTAGTTTGATTGAAGTAATTATCGCGCGTACGGCCTATCAAATTTCACACCATCATTAGTTTTGCGCATGGGAAAGAGGCCCGTGATAAGAGCACTCCGCCCCTGCCAAACATTACACAAATGGCATGCTAAAACGGGACGTTACGTAAGTTTGGTTCCAACCACGCACTCCTGCCGGGTCCGGTACGCTAAAGGTTCACCGTGCCGCAGCTCGAGCCTCTTTTGCGTGTTTATTCTCGCCCGGGTGAATTATGGGAAAATAGGAAACTGGCAGCGGGAAAATGCCGGGCTTCGGCGAAAACCCGATGGGCATTTTATTGCTACGCCTTGGGCGACCCCGCGAGCCCAAGGGTGGCCTGGGGCGCCCTAGTTTCCGAAAGGGCAATAATACGTCAAACTTACCATAAATCTGGGCGATATAAAAAGGGCTTCCGGGGGTCAAACCCCGGTGGGTGGGTTTTGGTGGGCCACACCAAAAAATAAACCATCATCTCCGAGGGAACCGTGGCTAAAGGCAGCAAAACAAATCATCCACGGGACTGGGCTGCCCCCCTGTTGGGAAAGGGGAATCATGCTGAATCACAGTTTTCCAGTTTCCTAATGACTAATAAAGTATTCATAGAAATCTGCAATTCCCTGTCACCCGGTCCACTCGCGTACGCTTCGCCCCACGGCTGGAGCCACGGTCCGGTGCCTTGAGGTTGCTTCGCTCCATAAAAATATACATGAATTCACGGGCCGGACGAATTGGCACGAAAGCACGCACGCGGCACGGTTAATGCCGGTTGCCCGTCGGTCGAAAACCAACATATCATAAACGCCACGAAGGCTTTCCCGAAGCTACCGGCATAATAAAGATATAAATATGGCCTTTATTTCCTCAAATCCAGCGCCGCGTGGTAATGGATGGGTTTCGCTCAAGGTGAGCCCTCGGCCGAAGGACAACGGTGCTCGATCTCGAGCCGGAAAAGGGTAGCATATTCATCGATTTTTTTCGCTCTCCGTTTTCCGCTTCCGACCAAAGCCAAGCCCGGCCGAATGGGTGCAGAGTATTTACCTGCCTTAACGACCGCTCTATATTTTATCGATTTCCGGATATGAACACCTACGACGGGGGCCTTTTTTACTCTGTTTCTGAGGAACTCGCTCCAGAGAAGGACGAATATGAGCAGTCATTGTGTCATTGGTCAGGAGACGACAACAGAAGCTTCTGAAGCAGCCGGTTTTGAGGTTATTTCAGAGAAATTAGCTTTTGATGTACCAACAACGAGAGCTTTGAGGCTGGTGGACTGTCTCGATTTAACCACTAACTTATGCAACACTACAATGATCTGCATCTTTCCAGAGTTCATTAGATGCGCTTTTACTGAAGTGTGGTTGGTCGGTTTTGTGGTTTTGTGAGAGGGTACATGCAACCGAGCGCTCTGAGTCTCAGGGAAAATTGATATTCAATGCAGTTCATCAACCGACGGCTTCACCGCTCAGAAACCCGTCATCAGCCGGTTCCTGGAACCCCCTATAACTGCTACTGAATAGTAATCACACCAGCGTGTGGTCGTCGTGACCATCCGGACGTTGTCAAAGTTCTAATCTAATTGTTGTCACATGAGGGCAAAACATTTCTTTTGACTTGATTGAATAACAGCTCTCTTTCGCATGCACGGTGCGTTTCGAATCCCAGCTCTGATCCGTTCACTTCCGGGTCCTGCGCTTTTGACCGCTTGATACGTTCGTTCGAAAAACCGAACAACAGCCAGTCCCACACGGGACATCCTCCCCTATCGGAGGCTCGAAACAGCAACTCGTTCCGGAGACTCACTCGAGAGGCTTACCACGCAAACGGTAGAAACCCTACGCCGTGTCGTTGGCTCCATCAGTAACATGATAGATGAAACACTTCTTGCCGATTCCACAACAACCACAACAGCGCATCCATTTGCTGTAACGAAACAACACTTGAGCAACACGGGTTTGGGGTGGGTGCAAGCAACCCCTAATCCTTCCCTTTTCGCTCGCTCTCATGCCGTCTCCTTAATCCGACATCGTTCTCGAACGTGAAACCGGTTGCAACCCCGGTGCGGCAGCTCGAGCGGTCTGTTTTCACTGGCTGCAGAAATTGAGACGTACCGGGTGCCGAATGCCCAAAATTCCCCAGCCGACCGAGACGGGCCATAAACAGGCGGGATTCAGGCCGGATTGCGAGCAGGTTGGTGAGTCGGAAATCGAACCGAATGGTAGCCTGGGCAGGTTGCCGCAACGAGCAGAAGACATAACATATTTAATCAACCGAACGAACAACCGTCAGCTGTTGCTGCGGGAGTCACCCGGCCGATCACCGGATGTCACCGGATGTGTCGGTCCATCTCGGCCCGCTGGCTTGTCGCTTCGGAAATGCTTAGCCTCTGGCACTGGTAGTGGCCGTTTATTTTCCGGAAACCGTTATGAAGCACCGCGTGCCAGCCCCACCTTTCCACAACAACCCCGAACGGGGTTGCGGTCGGCCATGTGCCGGTCGGGTTGAAGGAAGACCCACAGGCCGAAGAATTAATTTGCCACCAATATTATGCTAAATTAAACAAGATCAACGACATGGCACGGTGTCCATAACCGTTCGGGTGGCCGGTTTGATGGGACCGATAATGTACCGGGAAAGCCATCCGGCCGAGCTGCTCCACGCTCGAGTGCTCTCTCGGAAAGGATGTCCACGTTGCTGGCTGTAGGTTTTTTTTTGTTTGTTCGTTGAGGGGTCGACAGCTTTTTTTTGTTTCTATCCTACCCAGAAAACACATTTCAAGTGGCCCGAGGTTCGGAGGCGCAATTGTAGGACGAACTGCAAACTTGTTGGGCTAGCCATTTTTTTTTAAACGACACCGGCCCGCTTCACCGCATGTGGGGTAAACTGGCCACCCTCGCCGGTACGGGCTCGTAAAACATCGTATTATATTAATGTTACATAATTTGCCAAAGTCGTTAGGCAGCGTTCGGAGGGACCGCCGGCTTCCTGGCGCCTCCATTCCGACGTCCGTTCCGGCGAATTGGATTCTCATCGTGCTGCGCGTCTTGTCGCGTCACGTTGGGTGTGTTCGGTTTCGAGAGCTTTTTTTTGGCTACGCGCAAAGGAAAAACAGCTCATACCGGGTGCGGATAAGGAGAGCGGTTTTTCGCCTGCTGGAACATCTGTAGGTTGCATTCGTTTTTTTTTTGTTTCTCTTTTTCCCGCTTCTTTGCTGAATAAATTTTCTCGTAAAACTGTCTCTGCAATTTGCTCTCGTGTCGCCTCCGAGTGCCGCCCATTGCCTTGCTAGTGGGCTGACAGGTTCCTTCGATAACACCGAGCCGAACCCTCGTCGCTGAACGTTTCTTAGCAACGCGTTGCGTAGAAAAGGCGCCCTCTTTTAGCAGCCTTCATGAATGGGGCCCACCGTTGGGCCCAACCGACACCAGCCACCAGTGATGGAATTCGACGATGGCCGACGACGGTTTTTCGGTTACGCGCTTGTCCTGGCATATGACGCAGCGACTCTGGCTGGCTGGTTCGGGCTTTCCCGGCTCGGGTGGGAAATAACTTTCCCTTGTCGCTGGGTCGCTTGTGTTCGCGTACCAGCGATGGAACGTAATTTTATTTATTGTTTCGAGCGTGAATTGAGAAATTTTGAGCGAAACTAACTTTCTGCCGCTACCCGGTTCCGGGAACGCAACCGCCCGCGGGAAGCGACACAGCCTGGCACGCTGGTACACGGAAATAGTTTCGCCCTGGAGAGGGTAAATGGTCCATGAAGCGGTTATCGACTGATAAGTCGGACGTTAACCGTTTGCCCGAATTGGCTGCAAGCATCATCAAGATAACATCAGTGTCACCGGCAACGGGGACGATCGGGGACGAAAGAGAGAGCAAACGTATTTTCATATTACCGTTAAATCGATTCAAAATCGAACCGTCAAAGGATTCCTCCCGATCCACCGGCAAGCGAGCCGGGAAGGAGCTTTTATGCAGGACCGTATAATCCAATCAACGGCGCGTGGGCTGAGGGAAAAGAATTGGAAAAAGCCGCAAAAATAAGCCCTCCCTCTCCGAAAGGTAAGAAACGCATGATAAGGGTCCAAATGCTAGAGACAGCGGCCAGCGAGGGTAAAAGGAATTGGAAATCAAGCGAGCGATCTTACTACGTGAGGCTGTTTTCGTGTGCCGTTTACCATTTTTTTTGTGTTGAGCTTCTTCCCACGAATGGGACACCTCGAAAGCGGGTTGGAAAAGCAAGCGGAAGATAAATTCGCAACGCAAACATGGCCCCTTTCCGCATCGGCGACGGGTGCGTATAAATATGGGACAGCTTTTTAAATAAGGCTGAGTGGAAATGCAAACAACATGATAAAGCCCGATAAGAAACCAGTGATCAAAGCCCAGGCACGAGCTCAGAGACATGCTCGGGGTCGATACGGCTCCTAGGGGGTGGAAAAAGTAAAAAATAAAATACACCCCCACACACACACACACACACACACACACACACAAAGGGAGACAAGATCAGGAAACTCGTTGCGTAGAAACATTGGAAAGGATTATGAGCTTTTCGATTTATGCCGTTCCGTGACACACGCTCAATGGCGTCTTTTAATTAGAGAACCCTTCGGAAAGCTGCCGGTTGTTATCGTGCTAAAAAGCAACTCTCAATCACAGTAACAGCTCACCAGAACAAGCGCAGGATAATGTAGATGTACGACGCCGGTCGTTAAAAAACTATTACGAATCGCACATGGGCGAGCGCGTTTCGGTCGAGCTGTCAGCATCACGTACGCCTCGGTCTGCTCGAATCAAACACACAAAGGGCGACGATTCGGGTGGAACTTTAAACTCTTCACCAACCCAGAGCCCAGACAGGAATGGTAGCCGGCCGGCGTGGTCCGACTGTCAAACACGTTGATTGGCAGTGGCATGTTCCCTCACTCGAGTTCCGGAGCGGCCGGAACTCGTTGGCGAACCCACTCCATGTCGGATTACATCGTTCACGCGCGCACCCTGGTGGGCAACACTGCCTGAGGGAGACCTTCGTCAAGTGCAAAAGTTTCGTCTTTCAACATAATCACTCCTATCATCAACGTGAACATCATCATGCCCTGGTACTGGCAGGAAAAGCGAGCGGACGAAGCAGCGAAAGGTCATTTCTCACGGTCGGGCGTGTCGGGTTGGGCCGGTTAGGCGAAAAATGGAGTCAAAAGTTGAACGTTTCCCGGGCCGCCAGCTCGGCAGCAGTCATTCTGGTGCGCTCAGGAATGCTGCACGACTCGAGAGCTGCGAAAGAAAAAACAGCACTTCGATCCGGATGATAGTTTTGTGGTGGAATTCGATCTCGTGGCGTGAGCGGAAGATGAGTTAGTCGGGAAAAGTGGCCCTTCGACATCTTATGCACGGTCAGCGTAGGGTTTGGCTTTGTTTTACTTCGACAAAACAAAACTAATTCCTGCACGTGAAAGGGCGTGGCCACTTCAGATTGGATGTAAATTGGGTGCGCTTAATGACGGACGCTGGACACGTATGGGCAACCACCCTTCGCTGGCTTCGAGCCGGGGCAATTCAATTGTCTGCCTGCAATGGCTCTTTGTTCGCGTTCTCGTACCGACCGCGCGTCGGATAATGATGAAAGTTGTATCTGCGTCGGCGGGTGGCATTTAGGTCACCCTGCGAGTACGACGACGGACAACGACGACGACCAGTCTGCTGTGAGCCTGTACGCCTGCTGGTCGAAGGCAACGACGGCAACTGCCAACTAAATGATAATGCTACAATTGGATGGCCGAACGGACCAAAGCTCTTGTTCGGGGCGCGTTGTTTCACCCCATGAGAGCAGGATGTTGGACCCTTCCGGAGAGTCCTCGGCATCGGAGTCATCGCCCTCGGGGGCAGGAAACGATGCCCCAACACCAACGCAACTGCCAAGATCAGCTAACCCTCGGCAGTCCGATAACGATGACGATGGTTCCGTACAAAAGATGACATTTTGATTTCCGTTCGAGATTGTAAACACCGCTCCGGAGGATTTCCCTCGAGGTTGAAGTTCGCCGAACGCGCTGTGAATTTGCATCACGAGGTCTCGATCCGGCGTGTCGAGTTGCCCGGAGCCGTACGCTATCGGGAATGAAAATCGCTTTTCTACGCTCGACAAGCAAGAGCTGGCTAGGTCGCTCGAAGACTAGGTCGCGAAGGATATTACAGTGAGCCCAAGGATACAGTCGCGAGATCAAATCGATGAGGACCCGGACCCGGAAGGCCGGAATTATGGCTCGCTTGGTGTTCTGAAGCTGTCAGCAATCGGAGGCTTTTCACCGGACCGTGAGCGGAAGCTCGCTGTCGGTAATTCTAACGGAAGGCAATTCCTTTCCGATGACCAGCCGCAATAATAAGCGTGCAGTGATTGATAGGTTTATTTTTGCTCTGCCCAGCGACATCCTTACAGTGTGTCCCGAGAGATGATGGCAGTTTATCACCTGGATCCGGAAAGGCGAATGCCAGCTCACTCCGGTACCACTGCGTCGTGACATGCGAATCGATCCATCTTTGCCGGTCTCGCTATGAACTGCCACCACTCGAAAGTGCCTAATTACGCAGCCCTATTACTTATCTAATTTTCTAGCTCATTAAAAGTAAGCCGAGATAAATCGTTCCGCTCTATCGCAGCATCATTTACCATCCGTTTCCGTTTAGGTGGAGGCATTTTTCGATCGGGTCGACCCGGCGCCCGGAAGGCCCAGCCATCCGAGAGACCATTAGTTATCACGCAAATCTGCCCGGGACGGCTCGGGAGCGAATCTTGAGATCGTGTCCACCGTCCTGTTGATATCTGGCATCCCCTGGCATCCATTTCCACAGCGCAGGGTTCGCCTGGAAAAGCGGCACGTCGCCCTTTCACCGGGTCACGTGCCAAAAAATGTGTGACTTTTTGGGGAAACCGCTCCTTGCGCGAGATGGTGCCGAGCGCCACGTGCCGCAGTAACGGCCATTGTGGTGTGTTTTTGGGCCACGAGTCCACACCACATCGTTATTATCCATCTTAATTATCCGCACCGGTACCGGGGTTTGTTGCTCCCTCAATTCGACCGCTTCTCGGCAGCTGATGCGTTGCGGTTTCGCACGGGAACAGCTTCACCTTGGGGGCCGGAGTAATCCACTGGAGCCGGCGAAAGAGATGAAGAAAAACATTGATTACAGTTGCTTGGTGTTTTGTTTTGTTTTTTTTTATCTTCTTTCCGGCAACTCGCCTGAGCCACCCCAAAAGCCACACCCCAAAAAAAAGTAGTGTCCCGCAAGGATGAGTTATTACCAATAAATAATCCGATTCGCTTGTCCAGCGAGCGACCGGTGGCGCTGGTATCATGCGGACCGGTGACAACGCAAAGCAACAGCACCAAGCTAACCGGAAGCATGGACGAAGCAGGAAACAAAAAAGGAAAAAGCGCCACACCGCACCACAAATCCGACCGGCTTTCTCTGGGGAACTCGTCTCGGTGGCCACTCGGTGTCGCCTTTTTTTCGTTATGGCGCAGCCCCTAATCCTTGGGCAGCGAAACGCTGAATTACGATTGCAGCTGTGGTGCTTGCATGGTGAAAAAATGGACACCAAAACCTTAAGCTCCCTGAGACCAAGCTGGGCCAAAAGTGAGCATCGTCGGGACATCGTCGCCGCACGTACGTACGACCCGGACTGGTGCCGGCGTAATGTGTCATTTACGATGTCTCAGCTCAAAAGTAAAGTGCTTCATAACTTCTGCTCGTGGACGAAACCAGGGGCGAGTCCATTAAGATTTATTTGCACAAAACTTCCGCGATTGGACGAGAGTACGCTTCCTTGGAGGGTCATAACTTGCCGCTTGCTGGCTTCAGCTGTGATGGATCTGTACCGAATGTGCTCTTGGATTTTCATCTTCGACTGTGGACGACTTCTGTGACTGGCTTCCGTAGTTGGAATGCATTTTTTTCAGGTCACTTAAAATTCATAACCCAAGGTGCACCGGTAGAGCTACATGTGCACTTTAATTTATAAATTTATATCATCTCTTTCCAACGGATCCCATGCACCAACAGCCACAATCTTCGACACAAATTTTCCCAACAGTTCTCATATAAGTGGCAAAGAGTGTTCTTATAGCACTGTTGATGATTTGATTACATTTTCACTTAATTTCTTTCCTAAATTTACCCGCCCACGTTCGGTTTCGTGAGGGAAGAATTTTTCCAGCTCAACCTGACTAGCCCTCGGGGCCGCACATCGGCACAATTCGAGCCGAGCATGATCGTGGAATTCATCAGCCAAAAACAACCAACGCAACGATTTTTCGGTTTTCTCGGTTTATTTTTTATATTTTTGGAATGAACATCCCTCAAACGGTGAGCGGAAAATGCCTCCGAGCACGGTTCAAGATGCCACACATTCCGAGCGGGAACAGCGCGTGCGATGTTGATGCTTTGTTACCCATGTTTCCCGTAGGCAAGTGATAAAAATGCCGAAGCATTGGGAACAACTTCCGAAAAGCGAAATCGAGCGGAATGTGCTTCCTGCCATGGGCCAAAAATAGCGAACGCTTTTAAATGAGCGCCGGTCGGGATATCACTTCGTTCGGCCAGTGTCGGATTTCATCAGCGAGGGTGGGTGGGTTGGAAAAATTGAAACCGAGTCCAAAAAATGAGAAAAAGAAAAGAGCCAACGGTCAGCCTGGCCATGGCTCATGTCCGTTCGTTGATTCGCGCGATTGGGTACCCTGTGGCCCACCGTTGGTGTACATTCAATTCATCCAACCCATCCTTCCGGCCATCGGACTCGACGGACTCTAGATGCGCAGCAGCATACATGTGGCTATGAATGTTTAATGTTTACCTTCGCAGCGTTTGTCGCAGTTTGCCCGTGGCCAGCAGAAATGTCTCGTTTAGAGTGAAACCGGAGGTTGTTCGTCCCCTTTTTTTTCTGCTCCGCTCCATTCGCCCTCCAAGCGATGTATTTTTCGTTTATTTTGCCACTTTACTGAGGCCACACCAGGCCAGGATGACGTGTCACTGCTGTCAGACGGACATGAGGTTTGAGCTTGCAAAGAGCCACTCGAAAAAAAGGAACTGGCAACAGAATGTCCGTCATATCGAGGGCCACTTTGGCACCGGGTAGGTTGTGGTCTCTGTCGGGATGCAGCTAGTTCCGCAGCAGAGTCCGCCTCGTAACACTCTTTACTCTAAATAGATACGCTTCTCTTCGCTCACGCAGTACCGCAAGCTAAACAAGCGACGGCATCCGAGCGACAAGTGGGAAACTGCATTAGAATCAAACGCCAAAGTGGCCACGCAAGCAAGGCTCCAGGGCCAGTCTCTGGTGAATGTAAGCGTCGTGGTGGAGATGGACTCGAGCGTACACTTAGCTGCCATGCCACTCTGTCCATCGGAACGGGCTACTTCCTGCCATCAGCACTACGAAACTTGCTCGTCCAACATGAACCAATCAGTCAGTTAGAGCTCGTGGAAATTGGGAATGGCGGACGAGCGGCTCCAATCGGGCAATCACCATCCATCGGTCACCACCCCGCATCGAGTCGCTTATCGGTTCGGGTAACATGTTAGTTCGTCAATGCACCGAAAAGCGAGTGACCTATTTTTTTCTTTCCACTTCCATCCAACCGATGGAGGCGTACGTTGGCGTGTTTTTCTTTGCTGCACTCTCCACATCACTCGATGCGCTTTTACTGTGCCCAAGCACCGATTCCGGTGGCCAACTGCAGGCAGTTCGGCAGACCAAACCACACAGCGTGCCGAGCGTGTGTTAGCTTTTCCCATTTTGAAAGTTAAACTTTCAACAAATCAACGGAACGAACAAACAAAACGAACGAAAATTTGGTCCCAGCGCGAGCTTGCAGGCAGGCGCTTTGTTCGTTTGAGCATCGTGTGGGTTTTTTTTTTTCACTTCTCTCTCGGCGCGTTCGGAAAAAGCAAATGAAAATAGGGAAACGAGACGCAAAAGTGTGTGGTGCACGGTGGTGGAGTGGGACAAATAAGCCTTTATTTGGCTGATTGAATAATGGATCAATCCAGTTAAGTGGAGGAACGATGGAGTTGATACATGGCAAATGTAGTGCTCGCTGATATGCCGGAGACGCGAAAGAAAAGTTCCACCGAATCGCTTTGGCAGCTTTTCAACCTCGATTGGAATGTGTCAACTCGCAACCACCGATTGAGAGGGCGTATGGAAAACTACTCCTTCAAACTCTTACCCACACACATAAGCGCACGGGTTGGGAGGGCTTTATCGGATTGGCTTCGTGTCTGCGAAAATGAAGTGGTTCATTACCCGATGCTGGATTTATTTTTCCTCGTGCTTTCACCAACTCTAAGGCACGTGTTGAGTGATGTGATGTGATGAAATTTAAATTAGGTCTTTGGCTAATGAATGAGATCCAGTTCCGGTGACACGAGTTACAGTGATAACTGTCACTAAATTGAAGCAAACGAGGTCATGTAAACTAACATTTCAAAGTTATCCCCGCAAGGGAAAAGCAACCCCTAGGCAACTCACAAACGGTCAAGCTCCTGTCATCATGTGGTGGTGTAGGATCGTTATGTTAATAGCGGGCAGGGGCTCAAACGCACGACAAACAATAAAGCAAATGTACGTCATTTGCTCCAATTCTCGAAAGTTTTGCACATAAATTTCAATGTCCACTCGAAATATTTTGCTCATCCTCCTCGGCCATCCTTCGGTCGATATGGTGGGGAATTTCGGGTCCAAAGAACTCTCTCCAGGAATGCCATTCAGATAGTCATTTATCAATGACCCTCGGACTGGTGGACTGAACTGGGGGTGAACCACAAGTAAAGCAGAGAAAACGAAACAAAAAAAAATGACGACACTGAAAGATGAATGTTATGAAGGCACATAAAAGATTGAAGCACACCTCAATCATTACCCGGTGACCGAGCGTTTACCGAGCCTTGGGCCAGCCCGGGTGTTCTGAGTTTCTGGAAAGAATTTCAAGCCCGCTCGCCTCACCCCAGGGAAAACGATAAATATTTAAACCCCGAGACCGAGCGACCGGGATGGCATGACAAATGCTTCGGGGAGAGGCACCAACACAACAAACCGGCCCCGAGGGCCGTATCATCTCGAGCCAAACCTCGGAACCGGATCAACACCGCACAGCCGCAGAGAGTCCTGGTTTGTCCCATTACGGAAAAATCAACAGCGCCATCGACTCCTTCACAACGCCATCCACCATCCACCCTATCGGATGCGGGCACTACACGTACCTTTCGGCCACTCGGTGTTGGCTTTCGTCTGCACTTAACCGGTGCTGGATGAAAGGATTTCCCGCTCCTGTTGCCGGCACCGCTGCCACCGACGTCCACTCGTCGTGGAGAACGTTGGGGGGGTTGTTTTGATTTTCTTCGCTCGGGCACAGGTTAATCCTGCGGATGAAAAGGATCGCTTCGGTGCAGAGTTCTGGTTTCGCCTTCCGGCGAGACGGCTCGACCGCGTGCTCCCTCTCTCTCTCTCTCTCACGCTATCGCTGCTCGAGTGCTTCGTCCGTCCGAATCGCTACTGTTTCTGCATACAGCCGGCGGTTCTTTTCGGCTCACTCATACCGGCGCGGCAAAAGGGACTTCACACAAGACGCGCACCGTCAACGGTTCTTAGCGCCTGGAACTGTCGGCTCATCCTGGCCTTGCCCGGGAATTATCCTGCTTTCACCGCCGGACCGCTCCACCGGACTCGAGTGGAAACGGGCAGCAGCAAGCGGAATCCATTGCTTGCAATCCCACCCACTTCTCGCCACCTCACACAGAAACACACGCACACACACGCACAAGCACCGGCGTGGGTCCGGGAACCTTCTTCACCTTTCACGTTAAACACTTTCCTTACACTTTCACGCTCCGTTTCAAACGGCAGCGCACACACACACACATACACGGGTGCACACTTAGGCGTGCTAAACACTCCAAGGATTCGCTTACACACACACAGCCACACACACACACAGATACACGCCGTTGGCTGAAGGACCGCAAAGGGCTTTCGATGAATGGGCCAAAGTCCTTGATGTTGTTGGCGCTGCACGGTGGCCCCGAAGGTGCTTCGAAGGGCTTTACTTGCAAAAGAAAAGGGCCGAAAACAAAAAAGTTGATTCCCTTGACGGGCCGGGCCGGGTGCCTTTGGAATCCTTTATGCTCGGGCGGGATTGATAATTTATTGCGCTTCTAATTTATGCTCTCCCGATACGCCACACGCGGCGGTTAAGGTAGCTTTTTGTCGCCGTTTCAGAGCTGGTAAGTTTTTCCCGAGCCCTCGTCACCTTGATTTTAGCTTTGCGTCACGCTTTGAGCTCCCTCGGGGGCACGCATCTGTGGAACACAAAAAAAACGGAGAGGTTTGAGAAAGTGCAAAAGGAAGAAAAAAAACGTAGCAAGAAATATTATCGAACGGCTTTCGGTTCCTCCGAGTGAGAGAACACAAAGCGACACTCTTTCGCCATGCCATCAGTAATGCGCTGCGAAAACATGGCGCCCAGGACGTGTGACACAGGTTTTTATGACCCCTAATGGGAACGTGGAAGGGTGTGCGATGAAACTAACCGTTCCCGAGCTCCATCTCCAGGGTCCACTCCATCCGGCACCGGCAAGGGTGCGTTTGATGCGGAACGCAACCAATTCCCATCCACCGAGATGCTTCCACCAGTAGGACCGGACCGGTAGCAAGTTCGAAATCATTTACCACACCATTTCTTGTGCTACATGATGACCGAAGCGGTTTTTCACTTCACCGTTTGTGCGCTGAACTGCGCGTTGACCCTTGACCACTGCCCTTGCCAGCCAGGGTCCTAGCCAAGGGGTGGTATTTTTCCATCCCGCCAAGAAGGCGCACAAGGAAGGTCGGAAAAATCCCCATCCGGAAGCCCCGATCCGGTGAACGACGCCCGAAGGTCCCATAATTGATGCGACTTTTCGACAGCAGTACCAAAATCGTTTTGTTGGTGGAGAGCAGAAAAAAGAATTTGAAACAAGCCGATCCCCGGCCGGGGCCAATCGGGTCGTTCCCTTTTTCTTTCCGGAGGGCCGATCCAGTTGGTTGGCTTTCTTATTCCTTCACGGTCAGGTGGAGATTCCTATTCCGGGCGCGTATCGCACCATCCACACGCGACCCATCGGGCTAAAAAGGGGAAGCCCTCGATCGTGAACGGAAGTGATTTGAGTTGAAGCGCTGACCCGAATGTGGAATTGTGCCATTTATCAGAAAATGATTACTGTCCCAGCTGGGCCGCGTGTTCGTTCGCCGTTCCCGGGTTCGCTGTTAATAGGACCACGGCCGGTTTGGCCGGCGGGATGAGCCGTGGTTTTCATGGCAAGCTTCGATCCCGCCTTCCAGCTAACGCTGTGACCGCGGCGTTGCGACTCATCAATAATTCAAGTCAGTGCCAGACGCCTGCCACCAGGGTCGCAGCTGGAGCGTCCTTCCGGTGACGCGCCGCCGCAGGGTCCGGATTGTGGTAATAAATTCCATCAGATCCTGCCCTAATCAGTTTCATTTGTCGGACAGTGCCGTATGGTTGGCCGGCAAACTCCCGCGGACGCGTCACCGTAGCGATCATTTTCGGGAACGTGGCCGGCCAGCGAAATGGCTGATTCATGGCGCGTGATTTTGGCGCCCGCGGCTTCCCAATGGGTGTGGAAAATGTGGGCACTTTTCGCCACTTGCGCCAAAGGTGCGAACCATTAGCGAAAAGCCGATCGTGTTTGGGAGCGCACGCTCGAACCCCAAAAACCGAAATCCCTCATCAGCACGCAGTTTGTCGCTTACTAATTCATGCGCTGTCCATCAAATTGTCATCGGCATTGGGCCGGAAAAGTCCGCTGTCGACCGTCGACCGGGTCACCGATGCTTCCCGACATCACTTCAGATGGATTCACGGGTGATGGAATATTAATTATGATTGCCTTTGCTTGCCTTTTTGCTTTCAGCATGTCCGCATTCGTATGGCGTTTTAGTAGGCCCCGAGCTTTGGGCTTTGAATGATTCAGACCCTTAAGTACACTTTTCATTTGCATCTTTTCCCATCGGCAGAGGCTTCGAGGGTGGACTGTTGGATGTATTGCATGCTAAATTACAAGCAATGGCAGAAAAAAAGTCTTTTCATGGGGAAAAAAATCAAATGGAAAGCGGGAAAACGGTCCGCAAGAGCAGTCGCATCCTGCTGTTGACGAAGGGTAAGCTGTTGCTTCTTATTAGGATTCCTTCCTTCAGCACTTTCACCAAACCGACCCACTCGGGTTTTTCTTTTTTTTCCGTTAAACACAAAATTTGAATTACATTCGTTGGTCTTTGTTGGAACTGCCCATGCCAGTTGTCAAGCGCTTTGTGCGTTCCGGACCTGCTTTGTTCTTCTACGCTACGTACTCCAGCCAGCGAAACCACCAGGCCTGAAAACGCACTTGATCTTCAAGGGTCCAGGAATTAAATTAACAGATTTTATCGCATTCATAAAACGTCGGTCCACAGGCCGCAGTAAATCGGAAAATTGTTTCACTCCGGTTTGAGGGGGATAGCAGCACCAACTACAACAACAAAAAACACCCTCTTTCGTGCTCGCTGGCGCCACATTCGGTTGCTGTACCCTTTTGCAAAGAACGGCTCCCGTGCCACGGGTTTCCGCACTGATTGGACCTCCGTTAAGCTCCTCTCGGTGGTGAATGGGAAAGCGACTTACTGCAGGAGCGACCGGAGCGAACCACACAAATACTCAGGAAATTTAAAGCCCAACGTTTGGTTCCCTGCGCGACAGATCCGCCTGCGTTAATGCGGCATCTCTCATCCCCACGTTCCGGTGTCTCTCTTTTCCACCCCCATTAGACCACGCTTTCACCTTTGATCCGGAGGAATAAAATTTAAATTGAACCAATAAGATACCGCTATAAATTTGCGTGCGCTGCTTCCACCGCGGGTCACCATGTGTTGCCCTGGCGAGGCCCGAAACGAACGCGAGACCCACAAGAAGCGAAAAAGGTGAACCTTCTTCGCTAAGCCGCACTTCCGCCCGAGTGAAGCGGCTCTTTTCCGGCTCTCGGCCGGGTGATAAGGGCGGAAACTTGCTGGGCGCATCGCAGCGCACCCTATTTGTAACCCGTGCGTAGGTGTACTTTGGCGTTCGGATGTTCGGAACCGAAAAAGGACGAACCCTTTTTGCGACCTGTCCGGAGTTTGGATTCGTTTGATGGCATCGACGGCACAAAGCTGACACTTTCCGGGCCATGGGGCAAACGGGGCCACGTGTCAATCCCGACGTAAAACGCCAGCCGCGTGATCAGCGCGTGACGCGTTAAAAGTGACGCCTTCAAAAGGACACCGGGGGGGACGGATTGAGTGCGAGTCCGTTTTAACGTTGGCGGTTGATGCCGAGTGGCTGTTCAACGGCGAAATGGTGCAATGAATTTTTCAGTGCCGCATAAATCAGCCATCGATTTCACCGACCGGTGGCCATTGAGCCATTTTATGTACAAACTGGGCCGGGGAAAATTTTCCCGCTTTCCCGAACCAGATGGTGAAAAATTGTGGTCATTGGGGAATATTTTAGTACCACACCCGCACGCTCCACCCGGATCGACGTGCAACCGAGAGTGCGTTCGATTGATCAAAGCCATGTTTTAGATAATAATACGACCGGCCGAGAGTGGCACCAGCCCAGCTCCAGAGGTTGAACGAGCCCTCCCACGCACTCCGGCTTCGTGGGCACCGTTTTACTGCGCGTGGCAGCAAAATTGATCGCAAATGGTCCATTACGGGCGAATTTTTACCAATTGAATATTTGGTTTATATTTCCAGCCCCATGCTCCGTGGAGAAATGAGTCGGAAAATGCTTTGTGCTCGAATGCACCCGCGTTTGGGGCGAACCCCAAGCGCCAACAATGGGATTTCCATTAGCCAAAACTCGCTCATATGCATAATAATGCGTTTGCCCACTCACGAAAACCCATCGGGCTTGGTTCGACACGGGCACAAAGGCACGTCGGTTGCCGGGCGTAAAACTGAGCATCAGCTCAGGCCGCCACTTTGCGCTTCCCGGAAGGCTGCCCAAATTATCGATGGCAAACAATTTCTTATTCGCTCAGCTTTCCCGAGGTCCGGGTGATCCGTTCGGGGCGCGGCCCAAACCAACCCTCGCTAGCCATTAATATTCCAATCGCGGCCACAAAATTGCCGGCATCCCACTAGGACGGAAGACGACGCTAGGACGAAGAAGTAGAGTAGAAAAAAATCGGCGAACCCGGGGTCGATGGATTACCCTCTAGCAGCGTCCTTTCAGCAGTCGTTCGGGTCAGGCGGCCCCTTGATTGATGGGATTCGATGGGTGCATTTCTCAACCGCAAGGACGCTAGGCCACCATCGACCCGCAATCGTTCGGGAGGTCAAATAATCCGTCCCTTTTGGTCGTACATTATTTGTCACATTTGTCACGGCGCAGGGTCTCGTTAGGCGCACCGGCATCCGGCTCGGTTTGGTGTACCGGGCGCGAGTTGCTTTCACGTAGCTACACTTTCAAATAAATTCTGCTTTCAACCGGATCGCGCTGACCCGATAAGCCCCGGCCACCCGGCAGGAGGATTATTTTCGCTAAATGAAAGAAAAACTTCCACCCCTTGGGGAGGGAAAATCCAGCGAACGGCGGATGCTATTAAAATAACCGAGCGCCAACGATGCGGAAACAACAACGACCGGACAAAAGCTGTCATCTAATTCGGTTGAGTTGAAAGGATTCGCTCCTAATTTCATTGCCTCCGATCGCAATTACAGTTGGTCTCGATGAAACGAAGCTAAATGGTGTACGCAGTATTACGCCCGAGGGCGCGTTCCGGTAACGTTTGCTTTCTTTAACGCCGCAAGGACAAACGGTGGTCAATTGGTGGGGCAGTAGGAAAAGGCACACGGGATGAAGCGTGGAAGAAAAACTTTGGTAAATGCCCACAAAAGAAGCTTTTCCCAACCGAACTGAACCGAACCGGCGAGGGTAACCGCTTTTCGAGGTTCGGGAGGGTGGAAAATCCCCAAAGAAGAAATTTGTTCGAATTCGGCAAGCTGATTGGGGAAGGTGAAAACTGCGGTCCCTGCAAACGCCGATGGCCAGCAGGGTAAACGGGGCTGAGGTGGACCGTAAAGGGGGCCGTAAGAAAACGCCTCCACCCATCGTGCTCCCAACATCCGCTCAGACAAATGGAAAAAGTTTCGGGCGTGTTTTCGCTCGCCCACCTCGAACGCAGAAGGAAAACGGCTAGACTAGGCTAGAGAAAGAAAGAGAGTGTGTGAGAGAGAGATAGACAGAGAGAGACAACAAGGAGGGTTCCGCAACCAAGCGTACCCGGTATGCCATAAATAAAGCTATCCCCGTTCGTTGATTAATCCTTCCGATTTCGCATCGAAGCCCACCGTTTCGGGGTGGAAAACTCCGTGGGAAAACTGAGGACCTGCGCAGGGGAATCGGCATTCCCGAGAACATTTTCGGGCTTTGTTTCATTCGGCTGATTATCGTTAATATCTATTTGCTTTCTCTCGCTGGAGGGAGAAGATAAGATGGAAGGGGAGAAAGGGAATCCGAAAACCGGAAGGACTGCTTCCGGCCATTTTCACCGGCTTGGGGACGCCGTTTGGCGAGCGGCTAGAAGTAACAAAACTCAATTATGCGCCTTCCTGTGATTGGAGTGTCTTTCGAATTCATTTCCCTCGTTCAGGAATGTCATTTCCTTCGGTGCCGGGATAAAAATCATGAGACGGTGTTCGATGTCCCTGGCCGACTGACGTAGTGCTTTGGTGAAGGAATGTCTGATTGTTTTCCTTTTTTTTGCCGCTTTCGATCCACTACCTCGGCGTATAGCCCTCGAGAGGCACGACGGATCAAACGTTGCGCTGCAAATGATGAGGCTGAATTTTGAAACCAGATTCCAGGGTAAATTTTGAGCCCTCTAAGCCCTGCTGGAAACGAACGTCAAGGGGTTGCCTCACACGAAGCAGGTTCAACGATGTTGCAGTTCATTTCTCGGAAATAAACTCGCCCAACGGCGCCTTACGGAGCCCGGAAAGCGTTCGCTCGTTGCTAGCAAAATATGCATCCGTGCCGTGCCGTGAGCTCAATATTCCGCCTGGTTCGCTTCCGCTAGTAAACCACAGCTAATAAGATTGAAATCTCCGCTTTCGCCGCCGGGACGCCATTGGCGTACGGCTGCATATCGAGTTTTCCCCGGGAGCGAAAATCGGATGGCATGATGGAACATGTCGCGCCCGCACGTCACTCCACTGTCAATGCGCACCGAACGATGCCCGCCGATGTGGAAATGGGGGATCGGCAAAAACGCATTATCTAAATTGAAAGATAATTGCATTTGGTTCCGATGTCCTGCGCGAGGCGGAGGACGCTCATCAGGCACCAGCGTTCTCCAGGCACCAAGCGGCACATTGTGTTCGGCGTAATCGTCCCATTGGGAGCGAGAGAGAGAGAGAGTGAGCGAGTGAATCGAACGAACGAGAAGGAACGTTCGTTTGTCGAAGCGAGCGGTTGCAACCTGATCCTGGCCTAGGTGCCCCTAGGTGGTCTTGAGGAAGCGCTAGCTTTTGTTTGTACGCGCGCCTCGGAAAATAACACACTCAGCGAGACGATCAGGCAGGCCGGTGAGGACGACATCCTTGATGATGATGACGCGAGCGATGGAGCAATCGGGCGTCTTTAACGACCGATGTGTTCTCGAGCGAGCAGAACCAGAGGTGGAGGCCAAAATTGGCCGCCAAACCTCGTCACATGAAACATTAATTTCATGGTCTCGGTCATCAGTGCCGGTTCGTACGTCGAGGTTCACGGTTTCAGCCGGGTCGCTGCAGGGTTTTGCACAGCGCAAAGATCCGCTCAGTTTCGGTGACCCGTAGCGATCGCACCGGGAACGCGATGCAGTCGATCAAGCTGTTCTATCTGCTAGCCAAACTGTTTGGTCTGTGTCCGTTCCCGCTCGACACGACGGTTCCGGTGAACACGCGCGCTGGCTACGTGAAACAACTGCTGCCGACCTACACCGTGCTGCTGTTCTACTCGGCCTGCCTGGTCAGCATCTTCTGGCAGAGCGGGAACACGTCCGACATTTCCAACGCCGCTAATTGGATACAGGTGAGCGAAAGTGTATTGAAAAATCAATCTCCCAACGCGCGGCTTTCGGTCGAGGTTCTGCTGAGCTTAAGCCCACCCTGTGATACACCTTTGGTTGCAGTTCATCCCGAACTCGTTCGCGTACATCTTTTCGCTGGTGTTCGCCATTCGCCACCGTACGATGGCAAACGAGGTGCTGACGACGTTCGCCATCTGTGACGATAAGCTGCGATCGCAGTTCGGCATCTCCTTTACGATGCCGAACGTTAAGATGCGACGTGTGTCCATCCTGGCGTGCATTGGTGAGTATGTGAAATTGCTGGTCCTAGGAATCGAATGAAAACCACACCCAAGCTCATGACCACTTCGATCCACCTTGCTCTGCTTTTGTCAGTCACCATGACCTGTGGCTCTACCATCGCTGGGCTAACCTATTTCATCGGAGTTAATTGGAACCGCATTTGGACGCTGCTGTACTGGATCGCCTTCTGTATGCCGAAGGTAAGCAATGGTCCTGCCGTAACCATGGGATCAACACTGGATGCTCTGATTGATGATAAAAGTGGCCAAAAATAATCGCCATACCGAAACATCGACAAAACATGCAATGGTTTTTTTTACAGCCCTCTGCCATGGATGCGTTGCCATGACTCAAATTGATACACCAATGCCATGAGATTAGAAACTCGGTTGATGGTGCTTCTCAAATTTGCGTTCAAACTCTTTTTTCTCTGCTCTCCGCATGTGCCAGCCATCTATTCACCAACGAAACCAATGGCAGGCTTCTATTTGGAAATGGCAATAACTATTTACTAACCGGTGCTTCTTCAGTGGTCTCCATCGGCAACGCACTGTGGCACTGGGGCATCTCAAATGGCTCGGCCGAAGCCAATCCTCCAAACACCGATGAAATGCCTCTCATTTCAACGGTCATTAAGCAGCGTGAATGGGCACGTGCTGAATTGCGCATTCTGCCGTACCTAGAAGACAAACCCCAACTAGCTTTTTGTGAGGGGAGTGCTTTTTTGGTAAATGCATCTCCCCTGGCACCGTTGCGAATCGCGTTTTAAGCCAGCATTTTTGCAACCCGTTCGAGTTGCATATTTATACGGCAGGATTCGTCTATCTTGCATGCAGCTGGCACTGGTTTAGAGATGATGATTTCCATTTTCGTTTTTGTGCTTATTTCACAAAAGTGAACGCGCGCGAGCCGTAGTTAATTACCCCGATCGGGGCCGGGAAAACTGGTCCGCTGTTATGCCAGCGCGCGATCACCAGTATGGACCCATTAGACGGAGAACGGTTGGGGATTTGACTTTCAGCTGAATGCCGATAAAAGCTGGTAGAATTTTTCCACGCTCAGAGCTGCAGCTGCACTATTTCCCGGTGGTACCCAACCGCGACCATGACATGGGCAGAAGTGAGAACGTTTTCCACGAGCGGCAAATGTACACAAAGCCACCGTCATCTACCACCCATTATGGTATGGGGTTCGTTTGAATGAGAATCACTTTAGGGAAAACGCAATTCGGTGCGTTTGACCGACCAAATCCGTGGCCTTTCAGAACCGCTCGAAATCACGCAGAATCGAGCGGAAATAACTCCCGCTGAAAGGCAGCTTTTTGGACGGGCCAAGGTTTTGCTTTGAGAGTCTTACAAATGGCCGACCCACCAGCACCGGGATATCCTCCCACCTTCGTCCATTTTCATTACCAGTGAAAATCCATCAAATTCCCATCACTCAGTAGGCTGGGTTGTTCAGTTACGCGTTTGGTCTCCCGCGACCAAACACCGGAAGCAGCTACAGTGAAAGGCTTTCAAGAAAAAAAAATAACACCACCTTTCGTTGATCCCGTTTCGTGCTTTCGTTCGCTGCCATTCCAGTTTGGATTGCTGCTGTTCAGTTTCCAGTTCGCCGGTTGCATCCTGTACCTGTCCGATCGCGCGATGCTGCTGCTGCGAGGCATGAAGTAATCAACCATACGCCGGATTTCAGCCTCGTACTCGCACACGCGTGCACCTTCACATGCCATTTTTTGTTGTACTTGTAGCAGTAGTTTTCACATTCCACACGGGAGTCCAAATCCCACTGCACGCACGCTTCCGCGCAGATTGCATCCGTGCCCGGTGTCCGTTTCCGGGAGCACCGGATGATGGCTTTTTGCACGGCACGCTCGCTTCCCCACGCACTTGTTTACCGTGTTGAGGTGCACTTGTTAGTGAGTGTGTGAGAGAAAGAGAGATAGATAACCCAAGAGAGATGTAGATGTGTAAAAAAAAGGTCGTTCCACCGAGGGTACCGGATAAGGTTTTGATGTGTATTTTCCTCCCTACCCGGTGTGTGCCGTGTGACGAGCAGTAATTTTCCGGTCGGTCCGGAAAACCTGACCCTGCAACCGCAGCCACACGGGCACGCCCAGTACAAAACCCTCAACATGGCGATGGGCAGCACGCACCTACCGAGCATGCACGAAGGCAGCAAGCTGAACCGGCTGACCACACTGGCGACCATCAAAATCCGCGCCATCAGCCCGCTCGATTCGATCCAGCACATCCGCGAGGTGGTCGAGCTGCTGCAGGACCTGTCGGTCAAGATAAACCAATGCTTCGGCAAGCAGGCCATCTTCTCGCTGCTGTCCGCGTTCACCTGCGTCACGGTGCAGCTGTACTACATGCTGAACCACATCAAATCCGGTTTCATGGTGTACCGCTCCGAGATCTACGCCCTTTCGTCCTGCAGCCTGCTGTTTCTGCATGGCATCGAGTTCTGGTCACTGTTCACCAGTGGCGAGCACGTCCGGCTCAAGTGGAAAAAGGTGATCAATTTCCTGTTCTTCATGAAGTCCAAATCGACCGACGACGAGTTCCGCAGCAAGGTAGGGCATAGTATCATAATTAAAAATCGCGAATATTAAAATCCCCTGTCTCTTCCGGTGAACCAACGGGCCTATTTCCGGTCCGGTCGGTGCGATGTGCGGTCGATGGGGCAGGTGGATGATCTGATTTCGTTCATGGTGACAAATCCACTCGAGTTCAGCGCGTACGGCCTGTTTCCGATCGATCTGTCGGTGCTAACGGGGGTAAGCCAGTCTGCAGACCCGGATGTCGTAATTAATCATGGGTTTTCTGATGTTCCCTTTGCTGAATTATTTCGCCTGCAGATAGCTTCCTCCATCACCACCTACCTGATAGTGTTGATACAGTTTAAAATTTCCGAGGACCAAACGAGTGGCTTCGAGTACGACGTGGACGATAACAGCCACATTCAGTACTCTGCGACGTAAGGGACGCACTTTTGCACCGTCAGCTAGGAACAAGAAACCTTTTACTATTCACGGTCGTTGGCTCACATCCTATCCTGCGCAGAGTATAGCATCAGCATGCATTGGTGTACCGATTTCAATAGAGCGCGCATTACCGATCACGCTTCGGATATGCACCGCACACGAAATCAAATATCCAATAAACTTGTTGTTGCAACGCGTTTCCAATTGCTGTTCAGAGAAATTAATTAAAAACCCCCTTGTGACTCGTACCACGAAAAGCACCAGTCCTTCTCGATGAGCTGAATATTCATTCTGTTCAAGTATTGCTTCATAAATGTATCAAACTTTTCATTGGCTCATTTGCGCTTTGTTCTCCATCGCATCCCGAATACACGCGTCCTGCGGTCATCGAGTGCTCCACAGCAACACGTTGCGAGCGTCGTCATCATTTTATTGCGCTCGCAACAACAACCACACCTCATAATCGAGTGTTAGACGAACGTGAATCATGCTCCACGAACTATGTCTCTAATGTTTGCCGGCAGCCTCGATGGGACACTTCACCGCTCCCTGTTCTACCCATTAAACCGGTAACAGTTTGTAATAATCGCTTTACACAGAACAAACCTCGGGGCCCGATGAACGTAGACGCGGGTCGACACCGGTACTTGAGCCGTTAACCGAGCTCTTGCAGCCCGTACCGGAGAAGGAAAGCGTTTAAGACCGGTTAATGCCCGCTCCAGCGGGGCCATAATTACAAATAAGTACATTTATTACTGGCGATTTCGAAATAACACGCACCGGTGGGGGGGGCTTGGAGTCCAAAGAGAGGGGCCAGCTTTAAACAGGTGTACATTAGACCGTCATTTAGACAACGGCACCTCGGCGGGTAGATGGGTTCCCAGAAACTACGCTCCCAAAAGCGCCAAATTCTGCCCAAAAGGAAACAGGGAGCGTCCCAAAACGGCAAATCATTAGCTGCGATCATGAAGTGGTTTTGTGTGTAGCGGTCAAAAACGCTTTCGAAACTTCTGCTATTCGACGGCGAGTAGAGAAGCGTGCTTTCGGTAGTGGCAATCCAAATTTGAGAACTCAGCATCATTACGCTAATTAACGCAGCTACGAAACGACGAACCACCCGGGAAGTGGCTGCGCATTTGCGCTACATGAAAATTGTATCCATTCGCGTTGCTTCGTCTACCGGTTGACGATACTGACGGTAGTTTACGGTTGGATTTGTTGCCGGTGTTTTTTTTTCTCCCTTTTGTTCATTGTGCTCTGGAGCACTCCCTAAAACGGCAGTGAAATTACGTTGGTGTAGAAGGCTTAAAAAGCCAAACCCCGGTTACTACGATGGAATTGGCGAGAGGCTGGAAAAAAAAGTAATAAACGAAAGTTTCAACCCATTTCCAGCACGCCACGCAACGTGCATGCGAGATTGGATGCACCGGCAACGGAGGGAAATTAAAACTACTCCCTTGTTGTTTGAGCCCTAAAGTGCGAGGTGCAGACGGAAGGGCGCACAGTTACGACAATGCCCGGTTACAAGCGCACACGAACAGCGCAATGTTCGCATTCTATGGAAAACGAGCGAAAAAGGTCGGAGTCCCGGTGAACTGGAGTGAACCTCATGTGTTTTTGTTTCCCTGTCTGCCTTGCCGTTTTGCTGTTTTCCTGCTTCCTGCTCGATGCCCGCACACGAGATCCATGCGCATTTTTATGTCAGTCACAAGCCATTCCTTGCCCTGGTTGCACCTTTTCCGGCTCCACAACAATAGCCGGCATTCTTTCGATGCACCATACCGACACCTAGCAGCCGAAGTTTCACTCATCGGGTGCAGGTGCTCAGGGAAGCTTCTTTCTCGTGGCCACCGACACCGGTCACGTGCTTCAGGTCGGTGAATGCCGCTGTTGAAATGCAGCTGCCTCAATCCTTGGAATGGCTCACCCCGTTTCGAGGATGTGACGCATCATACTGGTCTGGGGTGGAGAGAAGCATACATTCTCGGCTCGATGTGCATAGCATTTATGCATGCGCATGCTTTTGGCTTGATTGTAAGGAAACTCGCGGAAGCCATGGCAGGAGGTTGGGTTTTTGGAACTATCCTAGTTATTACATTAAACAAGCTCACTAGGGATCTGCTCAGGCATCCGATGCAGATTCCTCCAGATCTGGGTTTCACTAAACGAACTGCAGCATAGAGTTAAGGAATGGAATTGCGCGCGTGAACAGAAAAAGTAGAAAACCATTTGTTCTGTGCCGGTGTTTAGCCCAGTGTGGTGGGAATCTGTGTGGTAGGACCTTACGCGGTCAAGGTTACCGGAAATTGAGCGCTTGAAAGAAATCACAGGAATCTACAATGAAAACAAACCAAAAGCAGCAAACACGAACGTATGCAGCAACCATCTCAATGAGGAACCATTTTCGGCCTGTGGCAAATGTAATTTTTGCAGAGTTTGCTCTTTTAATGCGCGCAGAAATTAAACCGTTTCACCCATGCACGGCTCGTTAGTGATGCAATTTTCTGTGCTCTGGCAAAATTTTGCTAATGAATGAAGTTTATGCAACAAAGCTATTCTGGCAACACGATACCGTTAGGCCAGCCGCAAACCAGAAGTACTAAAAAAATGCAAATGGAATAAAACGACTGGCGTGTGAATAGTATAACGTTTGCTCCAAATACAAATTAGACTGCATGATTTGCGTCAACGTTGGATAGATTTCCATCAATATCGTAAAACTATATCAAACGATTCAAAGAAACTCAAGTAACATCGGCATGTTCTTTCAGATCAACACATACGAAGAATCACTCCGAAAAGAATAAATATTGACGCAACATTCATCCCCATGTAGAACGCAATAGCGAAAAGAGGATTAAAGTATTCATGAATGTTTTCCTCTGACTGCGTGGCCGTGAGATCGTTCTAGGATAAACAAAATCGCATGGCAGCTCGATATCGATGGCAAAATACACAAACGGAACGACAAACGAACGTGAGGCAATTCATGCCAGCTGAGAAAACGCAGCAGCAAACTTAGGCGTAAATTCCTGCTAGTTGTTTTTGTCATACACGCATGAATGAGTGCTTTCAAAGAAATCGAATCAAATCACCAGTGTAAAAATAAATAAACATCTACCAACCGATTGGTACATGATGGAGGCGCCTGGTACTTCAACGTTCTAAGAGAGTAACTCTAATGCTATATGCAGGTGCACTTCAGTTTTTGATTAAAATTACCTATGTTCGGAAAGAAGACGTGTGCTTCATGATGCTTCAGTGGTTGTCACACATTGCACAACTTCTTACTCGAAACGCCTGGTACTTCAACGCCTGAAACCATTGCACAACTGACATGCCATGCCATGGACGCGCCCGGTTCTTCAACGTTGTTCAAACGTTGTACATATTGAATCATATCGTATAATCAATGCAATGTAAGTGATTCTTCATAAGCTTTTATTGTTACCAGATAAGCGATCTTATGTATCTTCAAAACAGGACATAGCATCATCAAACCCCGTTTCGTAAATCACAGTATTCCCAATGTAAGTAATTCGTTTGAAATATTTTCAAACGCAAACCAATTCCGTGAATGACTGACAATGTATTCCATATTTGTGGAAATTAACAACATTCGGGAAAAATATTTCAAAATCGAAGAAATGCGACCAATGCCCAAAGGGCACTATGTCGAGAATTTGTACTGGCCTCACGCAATAACTTCCATGAGAAGTAGAACTTTGTCTGCGGCACAGGAGCATACTGAAGTGGGGTCGAAAATTGTTGTTGAAAGCAATAACTGGGCCTACAAATTCTGTCATTTTTTGCCAAAACAAACAGTTACACTCCTTTATGTGGAACGTTTCACTTAATCTCGAAAAACGGTATTGTTTGATCCGAGCATCTTTGGCATTGTACGTAGACAGTATCTCTTTGACTCGTTTGAATCTTATTTCAAATCCCTGATTCAGAGAAGCTAGAAGCTAGGGTGGCTTCGATAGTGATGCGATTACGAACGCATTATGAAAACAAAACTTTCAGTTGATTCTAAAACATCACAGAAAATAATTGGAAAATAAACAGTAAATATTCTCCTAAGCTACAGTACACTGACAGCTACGGTGCAATACAATTAGACATCTTTTTTTAATGTATTCCTGAAATCTATTGGTAAGACGGGTATAGTAAAGTCAAGTTAAACATGATGTACACCGTTTGGAGCGAATGTACCATTTTGCTCAGCAATCAACTGTACCGCTGTTACAAAATTAGACAAAAAAAAAGAGCGGTGTAAGACAAATTCGTTTCATCTATCAGGGCCTTGCAATCAGACCTCGTCAATCCTTTGTTCTGTGATCTGACCGTCTGTTGGTGAGAGCGGACGCTGAAAAAAGGGGTCTTTATTAGTGATTGTGGCTTCAAAAACCATCCGGTGACAAACCGGGCGCCGACGCGAGTGCGTGGGCCCGAAACGGTACCCGTTCATAAATCACTGCTTGTCTGTCCCTCCCCAAGAGAATAAAGACCCTCCTCCACACGATGGCCCGCAAAGAAGTGCGTCAAATAATGGAAACCAGTGAAACCACGCGCCAAAGTGAGTGCGTGGCGCAAGCCTTCCGCTGCGGGATACTCGAGTAAGTAATTTGGTGTGCATATTTTAACATAAATTAATCGAAATTGCCCACGATGAAGCGACCGGTCTCGGGCCGACTCAAACAGCGGTCGCGTCGGTGGCAACGGAATAATGAAGATTAATATCGTCGTCGGTGTAAAAAAGAGGATAAGCGGTTCCTGCGGCTCACAGACCCGTGCCGAAGCGTGCGTTTGACGGTCGAATGTCACGAAGACGATCCGTGAGAGATCGCTACCTCTCACTCACTCTCTCTCTCTCTCTCCTTCGATTCTACCCTTTTATGTAGAGATGGTTTGCGTTCGACAGGGCTGCTTTATTCATTCGCTTCAAATTGCTACACGCCCACGCACACATGGCCACGACGTGGGCTTTTCCAACGATGGAAGAATCCTGTTGGAACGCGGATGGGATGCGCGTCGTAGGCAAACTATCTCGCTTCCACTTATGGCATCGCGACTACCGCGGAGTTTCCCCGACCGCTCGCTAGCCGCTGGCTGTGACTGATGAATATTAATCACAGTGTGGCGAGCCAAAATTATGTTGCAATCTTAGGCCCATAAACATTCGCACCCCCAGCCCCATGATTACACAATGAATCGGGGGCTAATTTCAATCTGCACTACCACCGGGACCCACGGCACTAATTGTGCGCAATATCTTCGAAGGTGCCACGCACCGATGCCTGGAGCCAGCCAAATGCAAACACTTGCCTCGAGGCTCTGCTGGCGTTCCCTAATCGACCGCTACTGGGGGAAAACTCGAGCTCGCGGGATCTCGTTTATTCATTCAGCGAGCTCTGATTATTCTGCGCCACCGTCTTCAATCAGTGGAGCAGAATCAACCGATACTGCCAACCGATCCCGGCGCCCGTTTGATACGCGAGACAATTTATCTTCTCGACGCGTTGTCGTGGGTGTGTGCTGTTTTTTTGTTGCCTTCCCTCCTTCCATACTGGGATGTTCGTCACTTTCCTTGTTAAGGGGGCGACCGAAAATGGAAGCTCAGTGAAATGGAAATGATTACATTTATTCTCGCCGCTTCGCTCAAGTTTCGTTCTATTCCATCGATTATCTCGACGGTGGCATCAGCAGCCGGCACGTGGCATTTCGGGAACGCCGTCTCCAAGAGAAAGTAGGGGTGAAGAGTGAGCCGACGAGGAAGCCGATGGGAAGTGAAAATGTTTTCAAATTGATAACTCAATCCACACGCGGTGGTGGGAGACATAGAGCGCACCATCGGTCCTGCCAATGAGCGCTGATCAGAACAGGCGGACCGAGAAAAATCCTGGCTTCGATCGAGCTCTGCCGTTGGTCTCTGGCGTGGGGTCGAAAAAAGGGATCGTGCTAACGGAGGTAGAGTGGCAAAACCCTTACCAAACGAAGGACAAAAGCCCGCTGTCAGACCACGCGCGCATTCGCGCGCCTGCAACAAAGTAGAATCCCACCGAGAATACACCAACCGGCGACGCTAAGACAAAACCCCTCGAGCGATAACGAAGGAAACGAACGCAAAATGGTACACTTTCCGTTTGGCCCGACCCCGGGGCCGGCTTTGAGGACTCGAAAAGAGGGACTTTTGCTAAACCCTCACCACCGGTCCACGGTCCCATCACGGCCGACGGGGATCGGCAAAATGAACACAATCCGAGACAAAGCAACACTAACGATGACACACGGCACTCCAAGACAATGAAATAAAACATGGGATTTTTCTTCCTCACTGAGCAGCCTTTCTTACGATGTCGTGGGAGTGGGCCGATGAAGCTGGCCCGACGATGGAACTATCATGACAGCGGGACATGCTGGTTCTGAGAGCGCCAGTCCAGACCGTGCCGCTACTTTTTGAGGTTTTGCTCCCACATTGCGCAGAGAGACGAACGGCGCACGTTGGTGGAGGTGTCGAAATGATTTGAAAAGATCCCTTCCGCGGTGCCATCCTCATTTGGTGCCATTTTCAGCCACCATCCTCGTTTCAGATTGTCCTTCTCGTTCAGATCTCGCACCATCCCAAAGCTGAGAATGCCGGTCAGATTTCAAAGGAAACCCCAATGAAAACCGAGCGCCAGGACATCAGCCTAGCTCTGGATGGAACGATCGATGACGACGAGCTTCCCGGATGAAGCTGCATACGACGGGAAGCTAGGAAAGAGATTTATAGCTCAAAACGTGGTTAAATTTCCACGAAAAGACAAATCAGCTCAACCGACCCGACTCGATTCGATCGGGTTGACGGTCGGTTCAAAGGCGCTCGAGGTTTTCAATGTAAAGCTGGAATTAAGGACCAAAAGGGCCTCGAGTGTAAAGGACCTTGCTTCTTTTCTCCATCCAATGGATTACGCTGAAATTGCGCTGCATTAATTGACTAAAAATAGAACCAAAAATAAAACCCAACACGCTCGCGGTTGCGGTTGCGAATCGCAATCGATTGATTTGTTTATAGCCTCCCCAGTGGAAAGGATGTGAGATTTTGCTTATTTTTTCCATTCCCCACAATCCACGCTATTTAATGATTACAGCATAAAACGCACGTACCTACTCTTTTGCTCTCCCACACACTCACACATAACCGTTTTTTTTGCACTACACCCCATCGGTTCGGTTGTGAATTGTAAATTTGTTTTGCGAAAATATTATGGCCTTTATTATACATGGCGCTTCAGTTCGCGCGGTTCGCTTTCCGTTCGCGAAAAACTGTGTCTCTGGGGCTCGGCTCGTTTTTGTAGCGCATTCCGGAACATTAATTTACGAACGACATCGGGTATAGTATGGTGCGAAGGGAAGGGACATAGGCGAGAGGCATGCTCGTTGGCCGGAACATCCTCGGCACCGCCACATCCGTCTGAATCCTACTCCCCAGCCGGCTTATGCACCCGGACCGAAATGGAAGCGAAAGGCATGGCAATAAAATCGATCGCTATGTTTCGTGAGCTTTTTCCATCTTGCGAGAAAACTACTGCGTGAAAGTGTGCGCGAGTGTGGTGTGTCGTGTTTTATGGGGTGAGGAAGGAAAGCCGCACTCGATCCTTTCGAGGGCTCCATTTCCGGCTTTCTATTCCCGGCACCGCCCCGGTAGACGGCCATTTAAAAAGCTGGTAATGAGCAGGAATAAGTGCGCAAATATTATAATGAGGTAATATTTGTACTCTGCGCTACGTTTGGCCGTTTGTTCGGTGGAGTTCCGTTTGTGGCCAAGAGGCACAAACCCAGGCAAGGTACCCCCTTCCGTTCGTCCTTTCACCCATCCACCCACCGTCACTGCGTCATGAATACTAAGTGAGCATTTTGGCTGACGTGAGCGGGTCCGTTCGCGTGCCGAGTGCGCACAGCGCGAATGGGTTGGGGCCACTTTCGCCGGTTCGCACCAAGAGAACGCTAGTCCGAGCTTAGCGGCTGTAATCCTGCAGCCGGAGCGATATTTTAGCGCAGTTTTATCCCCCACAATACGGTGCGGTCGGAAGCCTAGCTCTCACGGCCTCCGGGGAGATTAAACTATGTAACAGTCAATAGTTACGTTCCGCCATGCTGGCACGATCGTTCGAGCTGGCTTACGCTTATCAAATTTGTAAGTTGATTTTAATTGCCCAACGTTTCGGTGAAACAAACGCGCATCGCGTTAGGCAATACATGGGCCACTCATCTCTCGTTTTGTTGCGTGAGTCTGTTTCCTTTCACGCGTAAGAATAAACTTTCTATCCACCCATCGCGAACACAGCCGTTTGCCCCGGGAGCGTGCCTTGTCTGTTTGCTGTCGAGCAAATCGATTGCAAACCTATCCGGCGAAACCGACCTTGGCCATAAAAACATCGTAAACCACATGTATCATGTTCAGTCGGAGTGTTTGTTGCTTCGGCCTTTCTTCGAGCGCTCGTTTGAAATGTGCCGTTCATCGGGCGCTGCCATGCTAGACATTATTATGGCGCGCCCTACGGAGCAGCAAAGCCCGAAAAAATACACCATCCAGCCCAGTGTTGCGGGCGTAGAAAACATGCACACCAGTTCCCTGAGCGAAACCCGCGAAGCCATCGGTCGGCAAGGACGAGAATCGAAAAACATTTTCCTGTCGTGCAGCGTGCGAGTATTTCGGCCGCGGAACCGGCTCGCGAGCGTGACACCGAAGCACCAGCCGAACAGGCGATTGCTTGAATTTCCATTCAACCCGCCTCCTGGCGCGCTTTTCCACCACACAATACCCAAAACACACCCGAACGGGAAAATGCTCGGGTGATAAAAGGCCCGCCGCGACTGAGAGGGGAATGTTTGAATTCAACCTTTTACGCGGAACCCGGGAGGAATCTTGCAATCATAACATTCCATTGAAATTTATAGAAATACTTTCCGCCTTGACATAATTTGGGGCATCGACGATGGGGATTGGTACGGTGGTTGGAGTGCGCACATTTCCAGGATGACAACGCAGAAGCACACGTTTGTCCGGGGAGTTTGTCGTTCGCGCGTTCGTCGCCTCGTGTCGAAATTCGGGGCAACCAAGAGCTTTGGGACTTGGGTGGTCGGCCCACTCGAAATGTGGTGCACCGCATGGTGAAACGAGCTTCAAAAGCAACTGAGAATCTTGAGAGAGAGAGAGAGAGAGAGAGGAAAAAAGAGGACAATAACGAACTTCCCTGGAACTTTGCTGAGTTCACACCGATACCATCAGCCTTTCCGGATAGAAATCGAATCGAACACGGAGTGACGGAAAGACACAAACTACTAATGATTGGGGAAATACATCCCCAAGCAAGCGGACGTCTTTGCAGAATTAATTCCAGATCAAACAGAACCGGTCCGTCGACGCCAAGCCAACGTCGACCGAGGCACGCGAGGACTCTCACTCTGTTTCTCCGTTGCGGGCGGTTTTACGGCAAAACGCTTGCGGAAAGCATAGAAATGAGCACTTCATATTCATTTCATTACACACTCGTTTTTATGACGCCGCTCTTCGGCTTGCCGGAAGTAAGTGCCATAATGGCGCCCGAGGACGCCCGGGCGAGTGGAGTTGCTTTACGCGCGCACCATAAATGGCCTCCAGTTTGCGCTTCGTTAGAGAGGAAAGACTACCTGCGCTCGGATCTTCCGCCGTCCCGGCACGGAAATGGGAGGTTTCCCTTTTTTTTCTTCTTCTTTTTTGCTGCCTACTCGCACACTCCAGGGGGTGGCAAAAAAGAACACCCGGTTTCTCTCACAAACCCACACACACACACACACACACTGGCGCCGGAAGCGATGGAAGCGAGAATGGATTTATTTATGTGCATCAAAAGCTGAGTAAAAATCTGTGTCCCGCGACGGGTTCGGGTGCGAGCGCGACTCCCATCTGCCGGTGGCTTTTGAAGGTGAAAACCCGCTTGCAGGCGTCCACGCCGGTGGCGTACCGCGCACGGGCACGATTTATGCTGCAACTTACATAATACATCATCACGATAATTGTACGGCGCAGGTAAAAATGCTAACGCGCCCGCCTCGCGCCCGCCTGGGCTGCTCGGAAGCTTTTTAATGCACAGAGCAGCCAGCCGGACCGCGCACCAGCCTTCGTCCAGGGTGCAAGCAGCATTGAATAATAAATGTAACTAGAAAGGTTCCCCGAGACCGAGCTCCGGCGGGGCGCATGATAAGAAGCTCGCTTAAAAATCTCTTCATGCATACACAAATTCAGCGTAATGAAACGCCGCGTGAATGAATTTGCGCCACATTTACGCCCCCTGTGGGGAGAGTTAGATGTTTTTCTTTGCCACGGCTAGCACGGAGAGCTTCCGACCTGCACATGCTGGTGGGAGGCTGTTAGGAGGCTGAAAGCAAAAAAAAAAAGAGGACACGTTCACGCTCACGAGCTGTAATTTATTTCATATTTCATTTACAACCGCGACAGCTGAGAACCACGCATGATATATTTTTCCTGCGTCACTGGTGGGTGCAGAATTTGAACAAAGCTTCACCATTTGCCCAGGTTTTCAGTTATCGTCAAAGCATTTTCAATACAATTTCTGTTTCCTTTTTTCAGCCAAAACTGCCGTCCTACAAAATTAGCTTGAAAAAGAACAAATTGATCACAGCTTTGGTTCATGCGCTAGAGCGGAATTAATCCCATTGGCGAGCGTCCAATTTCTTCGCTCTTAGCGTGAAAAGCTCTTCCGCCACATAAGAACATCTCGAGGGCTGTTAGAGGTTCTTTTTTTTTTTTTAAACTACCCCTAGCCACCGTTAGCTTACGGACCTTTCTTCTACGTCTTCAACCGTATGTGCTGACATTAACAAATTAATCATATCATCGACATCGCGTCTGCCGTTGACATCCAATTTCCGCCTCGTGTGATCGAGCCAGATCAAACAAATTGATTCCACCGGGAAGAAAAATGAACGAAGCGGTCTTTAAACGGATATTGAACGATTCCCATTTCACTGATTGCTTTCTTTCTTGCTACCGAGCCACACGGAAGAAGCGGAACACCATTTGAAAAATCATAAGCTCGGCGCGCGATTGTGAGCGTGTCCGGAGTGAGCAGGTTTTGCTGCACGCTTGTACCAGCTGTGAGACAAGAAAGCGAGCTCAAACCGGATCGGCTTTTTGTGTGCTGTTTGCTGCCTGCTGCTACCGGTTCGGTCGCTATTCGATTGTGCGAGACGCAGGACCAAGCGCCACAAAAGGGCCCGTCGAGCAATTGTGTTTCCGCACGAACTTTTTACTCCTTCCGGGAATGCATGCAGATGTTCCAGCGACACGAGCGCCACAAAATCAATTGATGTTTTCCAATCTACCACCGCACCATGACCGTTCCAAAGAACCTCGAACAGAACGGTTATGAAATATAAGTTTTCCTTCGGTGTACCGGCCCAGAAGGATGGGTCTTTCTGCAACTTTCCCATCGTCGAGTTACTGTTAAACACTACACTAATGTTATCATTTCAACCCGGGACAAGCAAGACTCTGACCAACTTCTCAAGAAAATCCCTGGCACCTAGCCCTTGCCATCTTGTGCATCCTCACCGGCGAAAGCAGCAGCTGAGCGTCCTTCTGGAGCTTGGGTGGGGCTCGCTGCTTCGACGTTCGCTTCACCGGGCCAGCGATTTCCCCTGGTGGTGCTAAATAAAAGAGAAGAAAGGAAAATTGAAATTATGATAAATTCATTTAAGCGATCTCCATTCTTCGTCCATTGTGATCAAATTGATGGATGAGAGAGCGTGGGGGCCAAATTTATGACTTCCGGATTAGGGACCTGTCTGACGGCCGGGAATTGGCCCCATAAAACACCACACCGGTGGGCACCAGCAACCAGCACCAGCAAGGACCGCTGTCGAGTTCATTCGATCAATGGTGGAATTAAATTTAGTCAGCAGTCACGCCAATTCACCAAGCTAGTCACGGTTCGAGCGGTACCGACGGAAGTGGCAAGCATCTCCGCCATGGCGCGCGCCATTGTTTGTCCTTCTCGGTCGCTCTTTTCAACGCACCCTGTGGCCGTTCCCAAAAACCATCCACGGCAACAATCTCCAGGTGATGTGTTCTGAGAGGCGCGGCAGCAGATTGCGATCGTTATGGGGACGCACCGGCGTCTCGTTTTATGCGCCACTTCGCATGCGAACTCATTTTCCACCTTTTTACCACCGTTCGTGCGTGCGTGCGTGTGTTCGTTCGTGTATGTCTGCGTGTGTGTATGTGAAAGTTTGGAGCGCCATTTTGTAAGGCGAATTTCGGTTGATGCCCGAAAACCAATAAACAAATTGCTTTCATGCGGAAAACTTTCAAATTTGTCAGCCCGCTCCGGGCTCGTGCGTTCGCCTTCGAGCGGGTAAAGAATTTTTGTGTTTTGTTGCTTGTGTTGCCGGGTTGCGAGAGTAAAATTCCACTAAAAAACGCTGTGCCACGGCACGTAACAGTGACTCCATGGGAAATGATTAAAATTCGCAAATGCACCCACCGTCGGGTGCACTGGCAGGCCGGGTGGAACGGTTCGCAATAATTTCATTTGCATTGGCTAATGAAAATTGCCCAACCCCCCTGGTTGAGTCGCTGGGCATGTGTTTATGAGGGGTGTGTTCCATATAAAATGTTTACTTTTGGGTTGGGAAATTAATTTGGTACCGATTGAGAATCGTGCCCTTATCCCTATCCGCGCTCGTTTATTTTCGTTTGGTATTGGGTTTGTTTTTGTTTTCGAGCCCTCCATGTCTCCGATAACAGTGCTTTTGTTTTTGTGTTATCGACGCCCGATGCCGTTGGCACTCCCCAAAAATAATCGACTGCAAAATGTGCTTTGATACCACCAACCTTCTGCCTGCTTCGAACAAACACCTCACCCGGTGAGAGATAAACCGTGCTTGCTCACCCTCTTGATCGGTACTTATTCGGCACGATTGCGCTCGACGCTGCTTCCGTCAACAATGCCGAAAAGTATTTCCCGCCAAACAGCCACGTGCAAATATGCCTCCACCATAAAGCAGTTTTGGGCCGTGGCAGAAGGCTTTAGGCAAACAGTGGCCTCAAATCCATACGATAGCGCATCGGTTCGTCATCTGGATGAGCTGCCGTTTTTCCCAACAACTTTCTAACAAACCAAACAGAAACGGAACGTGGGGGTGGGGGTGGATAAAAAAAATGCTTCACGGGGCAGCATTGAAGAGAGGAACATTACGCCACACGAAAGCCGGCGCACTTGCATCGTTCCGGTAAATCGATCCGATAGAATCGCACCCGACAGTGGCTGTGAGAACAGCATCCGGTCTCGTATCGTTGCGCGCACGGCGACAAGATGGAGCCCATTTTTCACGGCAAATGCTCGTAAAATTGGCTGCAGATGGAAAATTTTGCAGTAAATCCGGCACCCCGTGGGCGAGTGAGGAGCTGGAAAAATGCCCGAACAAATCTTTCGTCGCCCCGCAGCGAAAGACCGCGATGCCAACCGCGCTGTGAGCGATCCCGGTAGCGGAAGCGTTTCAAAATAGACCAACAATAAACCAATCGCGCAGGCGGTGGCAGGCAACAACAACAGCAGGAGCAGCAAAAAATACACACAATTTCACAATAGTGGGCGGTGGGCGTGAGACCACGGTGGTGGTAAAGTCCTTCCCAAAAGGATTGCGCCAAGCCCGGCGAAAGCGAAATGGCAAACATAGGAATCCCATAATCCTACACCTCCAGCGGGAGCGATGTCGTTCGGGTTCGTCCTTTGCGGGCACACTTTGCCGCACGGATCGTCTTGCGGTGGGCGATGGCAGAAGGCCACTACCGGCGGTGTAGTGGAAGTAGTTATTATTGATTGCGGAAAAGTTATTGCCACCGGTTAAACGACTGACGAACGGTTCGGTAGGCACGATCCGCTTCCACTTCGCCGGCGGATTTTTATGTCCTCCTGGCAGCCGTTCGGCAACGTTTCTTGTTCCGTTTCCCTTCATTTTTTTTTTCGTTGCTGCTGCCACTGCTACTTGCCACCCTCTTATCATACGACAACGCGAAGCCCAGCGGCCGGGGTGGAGATCGGCCGTATAAAGCGTCGTAAATAAATATCGCCAATAGAGCGTTGCCTCCGCCGGCGACGCCGATTTAGTGACTCCGATGGGAGTCAATCGTTCGATCGACATGACGCTTGCACGCGAAACGAAAGCACGAGCACGGGTGCTGGTTCGTCTCATTCCACGTGCCCGTGGTGCAAAAATCGATCTATCAAATCATCATCGTTTGCTTTTGCTGCTTCTTATCGAAGCGAAAGAACCACCGAAACTGAACCGCGAAGCCACCAATCGCGCGGCCAAGATCAATCAATCGATTGCGTTTCCGGTCGCGAGCGCGTTTTTTTTTCTGTTCACAATCCCGTTTTTCTACCTTCTTTCACCTTTCATCTCAACAACCCATCAAAGGCCGTCACACAATGACTTCACGCGTTCGGCGCAGGCAACAATTTCCATAGGCCCGCATCGTTTATTGGAGCAGGGAGGGACATTTTTCCCACCACTAATCGAGTAGCAACGAAGGACCACCTGGAGCGATCTTAGAGGCCGCCAACTGAGCGGAAAAGCGAAAAACTCCACTTTATTTTCCTGCCACACACCAGGTGATAAATGGGGGGAATTAAAGGCTCGACTTGGGTGTCGCCTATGGACGACCGATTTCCCTCCGGACCACGGCGTTCCCAGGACCCAGGTGGGCTCCAATGTCTAGGATGGTGAAAGTTTCGTGCAGTTGACGTTTTACGTTTCGAAGGTGGACGGGCCGGGCTGCCGAGCGGCAGGATATTCAAAATAGCGCCGATGTGTTTCGGCGCCGATATTAGCAGGTTTTTGGAAGGATCGTCGCCCGGCACCAGGTGACCGAGCTGGGTTTTGCTGGAAATGACACCTGCCGTTTGCGGCCTTGTTCGCATTCGATAAAAAGCACCGGTGGCTTTACGATTTTTCATCACACCCTTCCCTGAATGCCTTTGATCGATAACGGCGTGGGTGAGTTTACGGCGAGGACAATTAACACATCTCCCAGTGGGGAATCTCGTTAAGAACGTAATGTCGTAACTTAAACAAATCGAAAGTTTTTGACAAAAGTCAAATTGGCTTACTTAAAGGCAAGGATTGCTTCAACTCTTAAACATTTTTTGGCACTCGCTTTCAGCGCTCGTTTTTCGTAAAATACCCTTTCATCGCTTGATCCTTCCGCGCGAGCGCTTTTTCGCGTTCGCGTTGCAAATAAAAACACCATAAACTAAATGCTCCGTTGCACCGTTGGGAACCACGGGATCACCCGAGTTTTTGGCTTCCAAGCAGGGTTATTAAATTCGCGCGAGCAACGGTGCATAAGGCTCCCAGAGCCTAAGCCACCCTCAGACACGCTGATTATAATTGTTATTACAAACCCATCTCCAGAGGCTCGTCCGCGCGGGTGGTGGATTATTCTTCCGCACGAATCGCTTCGGGGTTTTTGTGCCGATTTCACCCTTCACCGACGCTCAACATATTTTTCCACCGGTCGCTTTGTTTTGCTGCGCGCGTTGCGAACGAAAAGCTCCCATTCCACAGAGAAGCTGTTGTGATGCGTCTCTCTAGCTCTTTTTATTCACTTTTCTCGCTCTCTCTCTCTCGATCTCTCTCTCTTCCCATTCACAAACAATGCTGCGTTAAAATTTAAGACCCGATTTTAGCGACCCTCGCATGCTATTTTTATGTTTGAAGCTCGCACAAAACACACAAACACTGGCCCGACCGTAGCGAACGGCTTGAAGCGTGCACTCTTTTTATCTTGTTTATGTACTCGCGTTGCGCACACAGCCGTGCGTGGGCAAAAACACCATGGTCTGGGAACAGGGTGGTCCGAAAATCCTGCCAGCTCAACGGATTTGTATGCATGAGCGGTTGAGATCACCTAGCGAAGGATAATTTATGATCCAATGGCTTCGAGGGCCGGTCAACGAATTGAGATAGAAAAGCATCCCCGCCGGCGTTGCTCGTACGCGGGCAAATGTGTCCTGATTCGGTGTGGTTTATCGTGGGAGAGCGAATGCCGCAGCAGAAAAGTAGAACCGGAAAAACCAGAAGTGAGAAAGAATCATGTGCCCTGTGTCCCTGTGTCCTCTCGCGGCACACCTCGCACAAGCCATCACTTGGCGGTGACGATGTCGGTAAGGATGTGATAAATGACGGAAGCTTTGTTTACATCTGATCCTAAGCCGCGAGAATTGTCTCCTCGGCGGGGTATCGCGATGGCACCGATGAATACGGCCCACATCACAAAGAAGACGGCTTTCTTATCGTTTCGATGGGGCTTTTATTTCAAGTTTGCCTTGGGCCAGGGTGACAGAAAACAAGCAAAAGATAAAGCAGTGAGCCACCGATCCACCACCGGAAGCAATGGATTCAACACATCGCACAAGCTTGTGCGCTTTATTTCAGCCATCAAGCCTTACATTAAAGCACGCCACGTCAGAGTACATGAAAGCAGCTGGTGAGTGAAGGACAGTTTGCAATGCGTTTAATAACGAGACGTTATGAGGAGTTCATATTTTCAAGATCTTTTCATTTTCCAAGCTGACGTCAACAAAAACGGACACACTTTAGAATGGCTGATGAAAAAACTTGTCTCCTCATCAGAAATGCAATAGCATTTCAGGAGAATCCCTGAGCAGCTTAAAGGTTGATTGGTCCTTCTCGAAGTTCTTTCCATTCGTACTATTTCCCTGGCACAAAAAAAGCTCCTTAAATGCTTTAAAAATCATGGTTATCACAGTTATCATTGCCGGCGCGTGCACGCGTTTAGTGGGTGAAAATCAACATCCCCACTGCGAGCGCAAATAAGGTTCGCTTTTTCGTGGCAAGAAAGGGCGCAAAAACGACCGTTCCAACCCCGAACAGCGCTCAAAAACAGGGTGGCAAGCAAAATCCCCACTCACATTATCAACAACCTGGGAACATTTCTTGGCACAAGGAGCCGCAGTTGAAATTGCAATCCGACCGTGCTGCCGACCGGGATTGGGTTGCAAAACGAGTGCCAAGCAAAAAACAAAATAAAAGATCACAAAACCCACTAGACTGGGGGTGCAAAAAAAATCAATGTCCCAACGCTCAGTCGGTGTACATTCCAACTACTTGGCGAAATTATTCCACTCCATGTTTTCCGTGGACCGAAACCGTAGCGAACGAAAGCAAAATGACCTAATTTCCAAAATCAGCTTTTCCCTCTTGTCCCGGTGTTTGCCTTTCCCGTCTGGCCATTCTCGTCGGTTGGCTGGCTCGCGTGGTTTTGCCAGAACCACCGTCATGCCAATTCCTGAGGTGGTCATTTTTTGGTCCTTTTCTTCCCCAGAGGGCTCCGTGTGGTTCCACGCGAAAGAAAGATGTCGTTCTGGCTGGCGGTGGGTTTTTGGCAAACGAAACACGAGTTAGAAAGAGAGAGGGCTACAGAAAGCAAAAGAGAATGTGCTGCGGCAAAAGGGCCAATGCATTTGCACGAGAGCCACGCATCCGCACACAGATGCACACGTGGTCATGGGACCGAGACGCTGTTTAACGCGCTAGTCCTCGTTTTATTGCACTCGTCTCGTATTTTCTTTGCTCTTCCTCTTAGTCTCCTTAACCGTCACACACTAAGACTTTCCGTCCCGACCGATCGTCCATTTTTTTTCTTCATTTTTTTCGTTTGTTCGTCCTTTCGCCCCACGTGTTTCCGTGCTGCATTATGTAGCAGGATTTCGAGAGCGAACAAGATTGGAAGGTGGGATTTTCAAGAATTCCGTTCAGGGGAGATTTCTTGCCACCGTTCCAAGGCGAGCTTTCACCACCACTAGAAAGCTCTAACTCTAGGAACAGAGAAAACTGCCCTATTCCAACCCAAAAACAATTCCATCCCAGTCCGTACTCCCAAGAGGCACGGCAGTTGAATATTACATTAGGATTCATTTTTTTTTGTTCCTGCCTGCAAGCCATTTTCACCGGGACACAAGATATTGTCCCGTATCCGTCGCCTGCCACGAGCGCAAACCGGTCCAATTGTGATAATGCAGTGATTTTACGACGTCTCGGTGGGCATGATCGCGCCGGTTGGTGGCGAGAAAAGAGTTCAACCCTTCATTGTCATCTAATTCGGCGGCCTAAATCGGGCTGCAGCACACGTAAACGAGCCCGTCCCGCGGTTGGCGATAAAAGCACAAACGTACCAATTTAAATATTCTCCACCAGAAAACCTGTCAGCCATGCGCGCGAATTTTCGAGCCCTTTTGTCGGGGGTTTAATTTACTAACACCGCGTCGGATTTCGCTTGTTGCCACCTTCCGTTTGCGTGTTTTTCGTGCTTTTCTTGTGTTCCTTCCACAAAAATAAAACAAAAAAGGCCGCCTCCACAACACTTTGTTGCCTTATCTTAATCCCCCTCCGAAGACTAATTATGTGTGCCCCTAATTAAGGTCGCGCTTAACCGACTCGGCGAACGTCTTGTAATTTGGCGCGCCCGTAAAGCTCACCTGAAATTTTGCAAGTCATTAAAAGACGCCTCGTCTGCGCGCCACCTCGGGAGCGGTAGTTCATTTCTCCTCCTAGCGGGCCGACAACAATCTGGCAACACACTACGGGGAATAAACTTCCCGAGCGACCCAGCGAATTTCCAGCGCAGAGACAATGTACGTATTGTGCCGTGGCCGTAATACCCGGCGACAACACGAACCCGTCGAGGACGACGACAACAACGATTACGACGGGACAGAGCCAAAGGCAGTGCATCCCAGGACTCGGTCAGACGCTAACGAACAGTTTAAAGCGACCCCACTTCGGTGCATATTGACACAGCGTGTATGCGCCATCGCCGTGCCAGGATCAACCGGAGCCCATTCGCTCGGTTATTGTGTTTTATTTTCTCCGAATAATTTCCCGCTGGAACATGGTATGAGAACGCGCCACAAGGACAAGCTAGGGCGCCGTTAGCGCCCATGCGTTAGTCGATGCTCGGAACTGTCGGAACTCGGGAGGAAGCTAGTCTTAAGTTGTGCATAAATTTGCTCCCAGCGAGCAAACGCCAGCTTCGTGTCAGAGCCCTAGCGCAGTGTGGATTATGCTTCATTTCGTTTGTATTCATTTGCGTTCGTGGCATACTTTTTCTTTCCTGCCTTTCGTTTTATCGTTTCAGCGTGCATGGTTTTTTTTCCTCACTCGTTTGCTGGTGCATAAATTTCCCAATCCCTTCAGCCATGGCAGCTGGATGGCGTGTTTTTGTGCGCCCACTTTGCTTCGCTGTGCGTTCGCTTCGATTATGCGCACCGGCGGCAACAGGCGGTAGACAAGGAAGGATAAGCAAACCGGAACAGCGTAATACCAAGCCCATTTTGGGATGCTTCTTCAAGGCAAACTTTACCATTGTTTGGACAGCTTGGGGAAGTTTTTCGGCACTGGTGCTTTTCTTTCCCAGATGACACAATGGATCGCAGAGTGCCGCATGCCATCATCCTGGATGTAGCAATTATGTAACGCATGCTGCACAACTTCATGCGTCCTGCGGATTGAGCACGATGGCCTCGCTGGTTCGATTCACCGAAAGCTCGATGCGTGGTCGTAAACGCTGCAGGCAATGAGTCCGTATGGTTCACGGCTGAACGGACCCATTTCATCGATCGCGCTCGTACGCATCTAAATTCATTGCATTTAAATAAACGGCTCTAACATCAACGGGCGCAGTCAGCAAATATTCATTGTTATATCGCAACCGATAGCGCTCGTTTGTTCGATTGGAAAATCACTGCATGGCAATATATCCCTCCGCACTCGATCGGTCCCTTTTTCCTCGGGCAATCTCACCATGCTCGGAAGGGAACTAATTTGAACCGAGTACCGGCATTCGAAGCGCCATTCGCCCATTATGCGCTTGATGCTGTGGATTATGATGATGGTTCAGGGTCGTCTACCGGCAGGGGCGGCCACTTTTGCCACCGATGTCGAGCCCCGGGCGAAGGTAACCGGCCTCGGGAAGGAAATTGATTTCGAGTAATTTTCTATTCGCATTCATTGGATAAAGCTCCGGATTCCGGGCTCAAGAGCGGGACGTCTACTCTCTTTGCTGTGAAAACTACTTTCTTCGGCGTGCCATCGCGGCTGGGCGTTTTCCTTGCGCCACCGAAAGCCACCCCGGGGTACGAATGAATACCGAATGAGCGTATCGCACAACGTTCGCACGTTATTGCTTCCGAGTTGCCTTATACCGTCGTTTCCTATAGCCTCCGCCTGAATTCCACGTGCTTCCGTTTTATTTTTATAACGTTTAAGGTTTGCCGGGGGCATTGGCGCACCTTCCGCGTGAAGGGTGAAAAGTTTGAGTCATCTCTTTCTACCGCGAGCAGCCGATCCGCTCAAGCCCGTTTTCAAGGGCGACGCACAACGCTCGGTGTCGTACAATCCTACGTAGGTAAGCAGGGCTGATGTAGGAAAAGAAATACACGAACTTTCCCTAAAATCGGTCGTGTCCGTCGGCGACCGAACGAGACAAAGTTGGCGCAACGGACCAGACACCCAGACCGACGGGGTAAATATTTATGTAGCTGAGGTGAGTGTTAGGTTAACCCGACCGCACAGCAACAGAAGACCAAAAAAAAACCGAATGAACAAACCAACAAAAAGCCCCCTAACCTCGGGCTCGGGAAACGTGAGAGCTAAACTAAATTTTCCCAGCACCCGGACCGATGCAAGCCGATTCGTTGTGCAGGTGGTAAAGGCAAAAACAAAACGAGAAAATGTTCCACTATCGCAAAACATAACCCACCGACCGCAACATGGGCCGGTAACCGCGCGGATTGGTCAACCCGGAACCACATGTCTCGCCTCGGGGAGGACACGACAAAATGAACATCGCACTGGTCAAGGAAGGCCAGCTCTCTTTGCCGACCGACTCCGGTTAGTGGTAGCGTCCGCAGGGCATCTAAAACCCTACGAAATGCCGGTTTGGCGTCCTTGTCTTCTTTTTTTTTTGTTGTTGTTTCACCCACAAGCCCTCATCCGGTCTCGTGTGAGTGGGCTTTGTTAGCAGTCAAATCGGTGTGTTTATGGTGCTCAATTTCTTGCGACTTGCAAACGGGCGATCACGACGGAAATGTATGCTCCATGGTTCCGGGTATTCCGGGTCCGGCACAAAATTGAACCCATCAGTGGCATTGGCAGGAAATTAGCGAAAACCGGAAATTGCTTACCCCGGCCAAGAGCCAGCAAGTGTGCGAGTGTGGGTGTGTTTGCGTCGGTGTTGCCCATGCGGAAGCAACTGGGCAGCAAACAAGCGGGAGTGGACGGCGATTTAATTGATCCCAGAATCCCAACTCGAACCCCGAACACTCTTCGATCGATGCTGATTGTTGACGGAAGGCCCCAGAACTCTACCCCCAGCCCGACCGTCCAAACCGTTGGCAAATCGCCATCAATCAATCAGCACAAAATGGCTGCCATTGAAACAGTAATAAATCGACACGCCGTCAGAGTCGGCTATCAATCAATGCAAAAGTATCCTCTCCCGGGCGCATCGAATGGCAAGTTTACTGAGCGAGTTGGAGAGGGTGGCATTCGGTTGCCTCCCACCCCCTTTTACTTTCACTGTCCCTTTCACGACCGCCTGCTAATAAGGCACCGTCGAAGGAGTTGAACGTCCGCCAAAGCGGGCCTCAGCCTTTTTGTTTTATTTGCTCCCATGCGGCCACTCGCCGAAAGGCCCTAAGCATGGGTCAAAGTTTGGGGCTGTAAGATTAATTGAGTGTAAAGTGAAACTTGCCCCGGTTGGCTCATGATGACACGGCTGAAACGTTCCCAGCTGATCGATAGAACAGTGGCAGCGTCTGCCTCCTGTTCCATGCCTACTGGTGCGCCATCTTAATATCCTAATTGAACGCCTCGCCTGACCCGTGCCGGAACGCCTTCGGGTGCCCTTTGGGGTGCTGGCGGCTCCGGTTTCGTCGTGGCGCCGTGTCTGCTGGCCACCACCGCCCCCCCCGAAAAGGCACAAAGTACGAGGGCAAATAAAGTGTTGATTAGTGATTAATTATGAAAAGCTTCTGTTTTCTGCGCTCCGGCTCGGCTCGGCTCGGCGCGGGTTCCACCGATCCGGTATCTGCCCACCCGTCCTGAGATGGGCACCGTGGAAAAGTTTTCGCCGAAATTTTAAAGGTGCTCATTTGCGATAAACTCGCTTTGTGACGCGGAGGAGGCTCACTTGGGTCGGGGGTTTTCGTTGAAATCGCGCACCCTGGTTGATGAATGAAGCCGCTGCCGATGGCGTAACGCAGCGCCTTTTGGGCACGGGCATCTGCATCGCGTTGGGAGTTATTACTTTGATCAATTATTGGTAAATTAATTTAAGTGGCAACAGATGGGCACTGATTTCGGTTACTTGCGTGCTCCACTCAATCGTTACGACAAATGGAATTTAATTAAACCAATTTGCTTTGGTGCTCACCCCACAGATCGATCGATCTGGGGTGGAGCTTCGCGTTCTTTATTAATTGCACTCGTCGGATACGCCGGTGGGTTTCCTGGTTTGCCCTTTGATCGGTTGCGTATTTTACGAAGCGAACCAAACGGCCAAACCCTGTTCTTTGTGATGCTTCGTTAGGCATCAGAGTAACGCTGAAGCTTTGATTGAAGTGGGATAAATAAATCAAACCGCATCACGTTCAGGGAAACACGTCCCTGCCACGGGTGCAGAACTCGTTCACTTCAACGCCTCGACCCTTTAACGACCTTGCGAAAATGATGAAGAACACCACAATAACCCCTTTTGACGATGCCTTCAGTGCGATGATTACGCTGATGGTACACCGTGACACATTGTTATCGTATCGAGATTTTACAACGATCTGCTTACGAGAGTACACACGAGGCAGTTACGTCCATCTGCCCGACGGAAAAACCGGAGTGTTCGCGAGCCCTTCAAATGGAGCAACAACAAAAAAAGCCCGCTAAGGACGCATAACAATTTCGCACAGGCACATTAACGCGCCGCGAGTGCGATCACGCAATGGATGGTGAGATTACACGCAAGATAAATTACCCGTGCTCGGTTGGCAACGAAAGCCCCACGTTTCAAGATCCATGTGGCATCCCCGGACGATCAAGGACTCGCCCGGTCGCCCAAGGATACCATAAAAGAGTTCAATATAATCACACAACCGCAGCGCGGACGAGCCCGAGCTGATCGCACCCGTTACCCCGTAATTTACGACCCTTGGCCGTTTGCGGGAATCCAGTCTCGGTCCACGAGCTGCCCCAAAAAGCTTCCCCAAAAACAATGCCGGTGATGATTATGATGGCGAGTTCTTGACGGTCGTTCATCGCCACCGACCGGTTTCGCCGCCTAATCCCCGGGCGGAAAACATAATTCACGGGGATTTTTACGCGCCCTTGCACGCGCGCGAAATACTCGTCTCGTGTGAGCGCGTGCATGTGCGCGGGTGTGTATGTGTGTTTGTGTATTTTGGGTGTTTTGTGGATTGTTTTACCGTCTCTTCCTCGACGCGTTTATGGAAGGATGCCACGATACATCCGGCATAAGCGCGCGTTTTACCCGAAGCCGGGTCTGGCAAAATCAAGCACCGTCTGTCGTCGGATACTCTCAAGCGGAACCATTTTCCGGGCTCGATGCAGCCACGAGGAAGCGCCAGCTGGTGATGGGACGAGACGAGACGAGACGAGACGAAAACAAAAGCATCGACGGAATCGAGCGAATTTGATGAGTGCTTACGGAACCGGAAAACGGTGTCCATATCCGGTGGCTTTGTCTGAGTTTCGGGCGTACTGCGACCTTTTGCGTGGCGTAATGGGATCCTTGGCGCACTTCTGTCTGTGTGTGCGTCTTCATAGCAGCTCCCTCTGGAATCCACCTCGAGTGTGGAAAAGGCGGAAGGAATTGTAATATTGCATTTTTGTTGTTGTTGTTTCGGTTGCTGCTCGTTCTCCATCGCCATCCACTTCAGGGCAATCCATCCCGCAAGGGGATTTAATGGTGACGATGTAACAAGCCATAAGTCCAACTCTTCACATGCCGCGTATGAGAGCCACCCTTGTGAACGCAATACCACGAAAAATGTCCCTCTTTCCGCACGCTTTTTCGACCCCGTACGCAACATTAGCTGATGTGGGGAGGCAGTGAAAACGGCTCCCAAAAACAACGCACGCCGGGAGTTGTATTTGAAATTCGTCTCGCACGAGCGCCCCCTGGTGGTGGGAGCTTTCCCATAAATCACTTCCAGCGTTAAGCAGTGACGTGGCGAGCAGTCGAGTGGAAAATGTACGAAAAGTGATTCCCGTAGACACAAAACAAACCCTCCTCGGTGGCCATACGCTGCGCTCGTACATCATCGCCTCGGACAGCTTCGGAGAGGATGTTGTGTAGAGTGGCTGGATTGAGGATGGGATTGATTTAAATTAATTTTCGCCCCCAACTCGCTCAGCAGTTGTTCCGACCACTAGAGGCCTATTCGCGTGCGTGAGCGGCTCAATATGCGCTCGGCCACCAGACTAACTCAAGCGGAACCGATGGTTTCGCGTTTTTCTGTTCTTTTGTTTGGGTTCCGAGTGGTTTTTGCTAAATTTTCAAAACACGAAAAAACCCACACACAACATCCGGTTCGGATCGGGGATTTTTACTGCATTTTCTTTTTCATATTTTTTCGTGTGGCTGCTTTCACGGGGGTGATCGAAAAAGTTTCGCGCTTCGCTAGCTCACGTGGGAGTATTATGAGCGCAGAACCGCCACCGCGGAAGCGTCAAAACATTGTTTCGAGCGGAAGGATGTGAAAAACCGAAGCAAAAAGTGAAACCCAAACCCGCCGCACGTGCATTAAAAACTCACAGACGAACCGTGGATGGTTGATGAAAGCGGTACCACCCTTCTACGCCATATTTTCCAACCACCTCCAGTGGGAGGTGGGAGGTGTGACTGATTTTTGCCACATCTTTGCAGCGGGAGACTTTTTATTTTTAGCGCACCGCGCTTCCGGTCGACCACGCGAGACGGCTGGCAGCTGGCACTGACATGTGCGGTCGTATCGTGAGGATGCGATGTCAGGAGTCGAGTGCCCTTTTCACCCTTCGCCCTTCGACATTATGTTGTTGTGTTTTTGTGTGAGATTTAGTTTCGTGTTTTTTTGTTGCGTCTACCTCCCACGCTTCAATTGCCTCGGATGGAATACTTGATTGATTGGCACTAATGATGACACAATTTATAACAAGTTCGTTCGCTCGGTTCGATGTTTGACGGGCCGCTTTGGCGAGATGTCAAAGTGCCCGTCGGATGGGAGGCCCACAAGGATGCAGGTAGAGTATTTGCGCTTCACTTGTGCTGTTTGAAAAGTCGCCCAACTTCAACCCGGACAGTGGAGTGATTTCGACAGCTCTAACAACGGTCGACGTTAAAGTGCATATTAATCTAGCATAAGTCTGAGCGATGAAGCCGACCCCCTGGTGGAGTGGGACTTTGAGCGCATTCAAACGTCCGGTTCCGGTGTCAGCTGAGCCGTGATGAAACGTGTTGATGATAATGAAAAAATGAAAAAAAGAACTTCCAACCCCAGTTGGCATGCGAAATTTTAATTTGCCTCTTTGATCCGACGTTCGGAAAAAAAGGAGCTCGTTCCGCGAATAGATAGCACGGTTTAGCAGCGTGGAAAATCTGTTCCATTCCGTTTGAAAAATCTCTAGCCGCCTAGTCGCGCGCGCCATTTATCGCACGGTTTATCATTCAAAAAACCCTTCCAAATCCGTCGGAAATATTTTCTCTTTTTGCCCACCGGCCCAGAAACCAGAACAAAAGCACCGTGCGCGTGAGGGACGGACCAAACCGGCTGCTTTTCCATTTCCGCATTCAACAACTGGTACTTCGGCTGGTCGCGGCAGCACGCAGGGTAAGCATCTCAATTGGAGCATCGCAAATCCCGGAAAATAACGAATGAAAAGAAATACACGCTTCCGGTGCCGCCTCCGATGGACAAACGCCACGGAGGCACGGCACGAGCGAGCTCAGCTCGTCTCATCGCACATTTGCAAGTTTAATTAAATTCCACCGAAAAGCTCCGCTGGCGGCTAGCCGTGCCTTTCGCGTCCGGTTGGCGAAGCTTGGCGCCATTTTGTGTCGTGCAAATCGCGAACCGGAACGCTGAATCCAGAAATCCCTTTTTGTTTTCCTCGGTGCTCGAAGAAGACGGCGACAAAGCGGTGCTGTTCTGCTTTTCCTACGTCACCTTATCCTTTTCTTCGTTTCCGCTTCCGGTCCGAATGCAATGCGAACCGAGTGATAATGGTAGATCAGCACTGGCAAGACGCTTCGGTATTTGCCATGTTTCATGCTCAGAACTCCCACCCATGGGATGGATAATAAGTCAAAACAGCAATCAAGCGTCGGTGGAAACTACACAACGCGCTTCGTTGGCTCGCGGTGCTACCACGGATTGGACGTGCAATGGAAGGGATTTTTTGAGCCAACTAAATAATCACGATGGTCCGAAGGCTTCCGTTTCCTCTTTGTTGAGCAGCCCTTCATCGGCCCGGGGACTTTGTGTTATGGTTGGTATGGAAATGGAATTGTCAAAGTGATGCAAAGTGACATTGGGCGATCGTTTCACCGATTCTGGGAAAACCAATCACCCTTCTGCTCACGATTGGCCCGGACTCAACGGAATTGACATTGGCTGACAGCAGATATCCTTCATTATGATGCGATCTTTTTCCATTCCGCGACGAGCTATATTAGTGAAATTTCTTTATTTTCCTGCGAAAATGAATTTACATGGAGCATTCATCGCCAAATAGTGTTCAATAATATGTGGCTTCTGCGAAGGATACGACACAGTCCCCCAGTCTAGTGAACCTCTTTCCACACCAATGGAAAAGCACTCTCATAAAGCGTTTATAACAGATTTTCAATTGCAAATTTCAGAGAAAATTACACGCATAACGAGATTCAAAATCGACGAACCAAACGATGAGCAGGTAGCGTAACGTCACCTGGAATAGTATTTCCTGCTCGAAAAGCAAATACCATCGAGATGGCATCAAGTGTGTTTTTCTAGCAACAACAAAAAAGGATATACTATACCACTTAATGGATTTGAGCTCGGTTGCAGTGGTGCGTTCGCTAGAATGTAACCTCTTACCACGGTAACTTTTGTTTCGCTCGAAACAAACCGACGGAAGATCCTTCCTTTCTTCGGTGTGAAAGCATTTCCCAGGCCCAATTCCGGTGCAAATTGATGACGGTTAACGCGTATCTGTCGGTGTTTATTTTCGGAAGAATGATGCCCGGTTCGCCCCCGCTAAGTGTTACTGCCGTATGCAAATTAGAATACGCTCCGTAATAACTTTCGCTCGGGCTGATCAACGAGCGCGATAAAGTCAAATTGGTGTCGCAATGCCGGCGTTTTCCACGCGGTAACCGTGCAGCTGGTGATAAGGAAACGCAAGCAGTAAAGCGCAAGCTCCCAGCCAGACTTAAGCTGGTCTGGTGATCGGAATGACTTCAAGCCTGCTGCCTTTTTTTGCCAAACCGTACGAGGCACCGTTCGTTCTCGTTCTCGTAGACAGCTTCCCAGGTTGACCGCCGGTTTAGCATCATCGGCTAATGAACCATTACTAATGCCAACAGCTTTTCAAATCCCCCTACATACACATTTCCCTGGCAACTGCCAGCAGCTTAATATGGTTTCTTCCCATCTTTTCGCATCGTCACACCATCTCTTCTCGCCTCCCCAAAGGACACCGGCGAGGGCAGCAGCGAAGGCGACTCTATCTCTTTTAATCCATCTTCCGTTCTAGCGCTTCGTTCGCCAGACGGCCGCTTTGAGCCGTGTGTAGGAGTTTCTTTTCGATTTCCCTCTCTTTGCGTCTTTGCGTCTTTCTCACGCGTATATCCTTCACCGCAGCTGTGCGCAACGTGCGGGAAATAGGCCACCGTGCCTCGGTTAGAAACGAAATTTGAATATTATCGTGTTACAGTATCGGTTCACTCGGTGCCGGTTCTAAGCAGGCTCGCTTTTGCCTCGAGCCGCTTCAAGGACCGCTTAAAGTGGCAACACTCATGTTCCAAAGTGCTCTGCCGTTCACCTGAATGCCGGCGCTTGACGCGTCGACATGCCGGCACGAGCAACACATTCAATCTTGCTGCACTCGGCGTCGAGCGCTGATGGTGGGCGGAATGGGATGGCCTGTGGCATCGATTTTTTGTCCGACCGCTTCCCGACCGCTTTCCGGCCCGTTGGAAACTCGAAACCAAGCGAGCGATCGAAACCACCCACCCAAAACCGTATTACTCGCAGACATTGCGCTTTAGTGTAGTGGAAGAATTCCCCTCGGCTCAAGCGGATTGAGCTCTCGGAGGGCATCTGCACCGGATCAAGGCATCCTTCGCACCAACCTGCCCGAGAGGCCGTGTCAATAATGGGCCTTTGGACCGGCATCTCGGTGCTTGCGTTCGCCTACACGTGACGAGAAGGAAACCGCTTCATCCAGTGCTACTCTCCGGACGGGCCGGGAAAATGGCAACACTCACCTCGAAACGCCCTCGTGACCCCTCAAGTGAGCTGCCAATAAAAGTGACCCACCGACACGATCCCTGTCAGTATTAGCCATCCCAAACCCCTTTTTCCATCCGTGACATGCCCCGTTTTGTCTGAACGGCCAGCACGGCAAGCAAGGCTTTTCACACAGACCACGCGAAAAACCCATGTGTGCCATGTGTACGTGAGCAAGAGAGAGAGAGAGAACGAGAGAGGGACCGAAGTTATTTAGCATAAAATTGCACATGATATGTTTATGACAGTCGTCGGGTTGGGCTTGGGTACCAAGGACGGGTACCTTGATGGAGCCCACGGGGTTGTACCAATTTGCCAGGCGAATCACTGGAACGGTGTTAAATTTCAACCACACTACCACGAGGCTTGGTCCGGACCCCAAGGTGAACCGCCTCGAGCGCCTGAGGGCACGCAAAAGCGACCCAATCCTTTTCTGCACGTCGGTGACAATGGCGTTTGGGGATACGGAGCGATACGTGGATGATTTTCCACCCGTCGGTCGGGCTGATGGGATCGCTTCCCGAACACGCCACCGGTTGGAAAGGCTTTCCAATTCACTTCATGCTTTTCCGACCCTTGAATAGCGGGTAGGAAGACTTTTTGGTGGGCAGGTGAGCGAAGGTTTCCCGGTGGGAGCCGGTATCGTTTCGGTGGCAGCAGCGTAATCACCGAGCAGTACCGGGGAGATGAGTGACACGAAATGAGTCGACGGCAAATGTGTTGGACAGTTGGAATGTCGCTCTGGTCGGAAAGTTTGCGCTCGGGGAAAGGCCGCCCATTCGACCGCACAAGATAGCATCCCGGGCAGGTGGGCCACAAAACTTTGGTGGGCCACACTGCGTGCGATGTGGCACCGACGAACCGGAGCTCGGAGAAGATTCTGTTAAAAAGTTCAACTTACTTTGCGTCGCCTTGGCGCACCGAAACGGGGCGAATCTTCGAAACCAGTCACATTACGTCATAACGATACAACTTTGTCCCATCACGCATCAATCCCGGCTTTATCCGAACCACCAGCACTCGGATTAAGTGAAGGGCCGTTACGTGAGCCACCACAGATGCACCGCTTTCGAGCCTAAATTTGATAGCGAACTTGTTGTGTACCGAAACGAAACCTCTGGCGCCTTCACACGTGCCTGCTAATTCACATATTACCACTGTGGCCACAAGCTTTTATGGATGGCACACAGATGGAACACGAGCACCGCCCGCTGGACGCCAATAAACCGCCAAAATTGTATCGTTTTCACTCGTCTTCCAAGGCTGCCGGGGCTACCGTCCCGGGCTTACGAGTATTTTCGGCACTCGAACTGGCCGGTACAGCACGATAGCACGCTAGCACCGTTTTCACTGTAAGCATTCGTTGGAATCGATCGAAATCTTGGTTTCCTCCTCGATGGAGGGCGTTACGGGCGTATCGGCACGTGAAACACTGGGCGCCTCCACCGGACGCGATGGATTAATCAGCGAACCGCCTCAAGGCGCCTTTGCTAGTTGCGTTTTCGCGTTCGTGCCACAAATACTCACAATCGTTAAAAATAGCCACGCACTGGCCACCGCCCGGTGCAAATACGACCAACTTTCGGAAGTCGGCTTTCACTGAACGCAAAGGGAGACGAACGAGCGCGAGCGCGCGCGTGTGCTTTCGAACGTTTGCGAACGGATCCGGTTACGGGCACGTTTGGCTCGTCATACCATCCGAGGCGTACTGACTCTGGCTGGCCTAGTTTGGCGTTCGGCACTCGGTGGAACGTTTCGCAAACGTTGCGTGATTTCTGCTCGATCCGACCCGCGGGAACGGTAAAAGGATGTAAAACGAACCGAGAGGGTGGCTGATGCGGTTGCGGTGCGAAAGCTACCAACGCGAGTACCCAATCGAGGGCGCTTCTCGTGAGTGCCACTTCCCGAGAGCGTGAGTGCCGAGTGAAAGCTTCGAAAAGAGGGGAAAACGCAAACTTACACGTCGTGGAGGCGCGATTGATATGATCTTGCCACAGCATCGCATATCGAGCGGCATCGGGTGGTTTTGTGATGGAAAAAAAAACCCACAACTATCGCAACCCTTAATGTTAAAAAAAATTGATGGATGACGAGTCGTATTTGCATATTTTTCTCATGCACCATGAAATAATTAATATCAGGTCGGTCAGCTTCATGACGGAAAACAAGATTCAAGATTCAAAATACATAAATGTTAAGCACATCTAGTACGACCTCTCGGAAAGCGTCCTGCTCAGACCAGTCACGTATTTGTACGCCTTTTCGCCAGCTTCTGCGCTGCGGTGGATGAATATTTAATGGAGCATTCGTCGGACGATTCCAACCACACTAACCCCATTTCTAAGCCTAATAAAACTGACCTTCCCAAACTAGCGCGCCCTTGAGCGATGCCAAGCGATTCGAACCATTTCTAAACCCACCGCTTCCACTCGTTCTGGCCTGCAAGGTCCTCGTTTCCGTACATGGAACTCACTCTCTCGACGCGTGCGCCCTTCATCGGTACCCGTCATCGTCACGATTCATCGCCCCTCTAACCGGTCCGTGGCTCGTTTGCGAAATCCACCGCGCGAAAGGACACGCATTCCGGTGCCGAAATTCCTTTCGCTGCGAACCGCGACCAAACCAAACAATACATCGACGATAAGCATCGTTACGGAGGGACGGTCGCGCGATGACGTTTGGCCGAGGATGGATTAATTTAAGCGCATTCCGCCACATCTCGCAGCGTTTTGTGATTGTCTTAACGACAAGCCAGCCAGGACCAAAGGAGGTTTGCGTGAGGGGGCTCATTGCGAAATCGTGGCCGCGTTTAAAAGCAGCTAATTCTGGCTCGGATTACCACCGATTGGCGTACAATTCGTGAATGTATGGGCAAGCGTTTATGCTTTGAAATTTAGCATGGCTCAAAACATAAAAGAATAAACGCCCATCATCTCAGCATCGCACCCAACTGCATCAGAGATATCCCGACTGTAGCGTCTGGATTAGCCCCTGAATTGGAACCGAATTTCAACAGCCCAATCGAGCGAGGCTAGGAAGCATATTAATTGTCGCATGCCAGCAATAGTTCGATGTAAATTGCGTGCACGAAACACGTCTGCTTATCAACGTCCAGCGACGTGAGCACCAGCATCCCGAATGCCATCGAAACGCCATAATGAGGATAATTATGCATCCACAGAAATGTTCTCACCACGCGTCGCACCGTTCCAGAGTCGAGCGCGTGTGAAAAACAAACTTTTTTGCAAACTATTTTATCACTTTCCCGTGCGAGCCCACGGAGCGATGAGAAAATGTCGGCCCAAACCACGCCACTAAACGACACACACGCACGCACGATCGTAGGCCCGCGTATTCCGTGCATTCTCGGAACACCGATGGACACTGTCCGCAGGAACATTTTAATGAAATTAGCAGCACAAAACCAGCAGCACCCACGGCAACGTCCCGAACGTCGATCGTATTACAATGGCAGAAATTAATCGATCCGTGTATTTGCGTGCAGCTCGTGCGGTCGTTCCCGGGCCCACACTGCCACCGCTGGCCAAACGGACCAGTCCGATCACCAGATCCTGCGGGTCGAACTGGAGAGCGTTTGGTTTTCAATCAGACAGCGATAAATCCATTTATCTTCACGCTGAGTGCGGCCGCTCCCAGAACAGGTAACGTTCGGCCAGGTGGCATCCTGAGCGGTCCTGATGCGAAACATAATCCCTGGCCGCTTGGGCCGGAACACGGAAACGCTCCTACCGGTCGCTAAGCTACGGTCCACTCCCGGTGGTCCCGGTGATGGTTTCATGGTAAAGTGCGATGCATTTCCATTATCTGCACACCGTACGGGTTCCAGATGGAGCGGTCGGCATGGACCAAATCCGAACCGACGCCTGGAGAGACACGGCGCCAGCCCGTCTATGGTCCTTGTCCCTTTTGCTCGCCCACCATTCAAACACCAGTGCCCGTTTGCACGATTCGACACTTCGGAGAAACTAATCTTATCTTGTTTCATTAATCGATACCTCCTTTGTTTCGGGCGGGATAATTGCTACAAATTACAGCCAGCACCTGACCGGTGGCTGGCAACACCTTTGCAGCTTTTCATCGCAACTCTCATAATATCGGTGGTGCCTGTGATGCGATCCGATACTCACGCGCACACACACACACAACACGCACATGGCTTCCAGTTGCTATTAATCGTGGTGATTATTTCGGAACACCAATCTGCTGGCGAAAAACATCTCCCCTAAACCACTGCCATAGGATCGATGAGCCGATGTTACCGTTCGATGGTCATTAATTTGTTAGAGAATCAATTTGAATAACTTGTAAACGTACCTACCCATCCGTTACGAGCATGGTAAGCGCCAGTTTCTTGTTCTCCAGACTGATAAATAAGCAAGTTACTTGCGGCTTCTACGTACTAAGACATATTTTTGCTTCACGAAAAATGTTTAATACGATGCATTAGCTTAGAATTGCTCACCATCATACGAGCCACTTGCGGCGTGAACATAAAACGTGCTTAAAAAATTACACCAGCCAGCACTGCAAAGCAAACTCGTCTGTTTCTTCCCTTGACGGACAGTTTTCCACCGTGCCGTCTTGCAGCCAAACAAGCCCACGATTGAAAAACTCCTCCGCAGGGACTACGACGTCAGCTTCCATTTTGCAAACGCAGTCATTTTTTCCCTTCCAATCGGCCCTAACCGGAGCGAAAGCACCACAACAACGACGGGAGAGAAAAAAATCGAGCGGTTCAACCAAGATCGTTATCGTTATCGAATGGGAAACGGTTGGCAGAACGTCGATGGTGTGCCGGTGAGCGTTGATTTACCACTCGGAAGCCTCCGCTTTCGAAGGAGGATGTGACAGAAACGGCGACCAAACGGCAGCGGTGGGAAAGAATACGGACCCGCACTCGTTAGCCCCGGACGGGAAAGCCAAACGGGGAAATGTTTTCGATTTTTCCACGACTTCCGTCCGCCGCGCGCGCGACATCTCCCAGGCGCACCAGCTGAACTGGTTGCTGGCCGGATCGGAACCCGATTGGCTCCCGCGCTGGCCTGACAACTTTATAAACATTAACATTTTACTGCGGTTGATGGTTAATTTTATGCGCGTCATATTTTCCCATTTACGATTGCGTCGATGCCGGGGCGCGTGGCCGTACTGCGTATTCTTTCGATTTGTTCGCCGCACACGAACCGCAAGCGATGCGATGGGGCAGCATTGCCAATTCGCATTTGTCGTCGGACGTCCGTGTTGCGCCAGTTGTTGACGTTCGTTTCCGGCCAATCGATAGAGTGCTGGGGAAATTCCTGTGGGAATTTTCAGCCCAGGACAGGCCGAACGAGCGTGCCGCAGCTGCTGGCCATAATCTAGGGTCATTTCTGGCACGGCACCGAGTGCGGAAGTGGCTTCCATAGGAACCAGTGATTACGTGTTTACAGAGCTAATTAGCAAACGAAATGCCGATCCGTGCCTGCCATCGCCGGTCGGCGGCGTAAGACCGGCGAGACCTCTTCGGATGCGAGACCGGGCAGTGACCAGCGTGGCGAGGAAAAAGGAGAAGAAAAACGCGCTCTCGTGGAAACGAACACCGAACGGTCGGAGCAGCCGGTCGCCGTAGAGGGCCCGGTGGTGTAAACAATTAAAAGGAACCGTGTAATAGGATGCCATTTTAATCGGTTCGAACATCAACGATATTAGCAGGCAAATGAAATGGGTCGAAATCGTTAAACTCAGCCAACCGGTCTAACCGGAAACGAAGCCATTACATAAATTGCAAAACGTGTCGCTGGCCGGCCCAGCGGCAATTGGCGTGCCGGGTGCGAGTCCTTTGTCTCAATTCCAGCCGCGCCATTGAGCGAACAGTGTATTTTAAGTTCATTACGGACGATCGTGATTTTTCAGCTCATTATCAAACGCCCATCTGCACTAGTGGATTAATAATTGAGCCTTTGATGGCTCGACAAACCACATCCCTTTCGTGGGAATCGTGTAATGAAGTAAAGCCATCAAAACGGTGTGTCGGAGTTCGGTGAATAATAGCTTTGTTTGATGTGATCGCAAAGTTCACTCGCTTCAGCAGACAAAACGTGCCCGAGGACGAGCTCTGCATATCGCTGCCTCAACCATCATAAATCTCACTGGTTGCTCGTATGCATCTAGCTCAAGTCTCTCCACACGCTCGACACCAATTCCAGAGCAGTGAACATCGCGGGATGTCCGTCACTCAGCAGGAGTCGCGATTTTTGCACCTCCCTCGAGCCCCGTGGCTTAGCTGATAAATTCAATTTGCATCTGAAAGCCTTGCCCCATCCCACGGGACGTGGATGGTCGTGTGACAAAGGTGTTAAATTTGGCTTCCAGCGGGCGCGTCCTGACTACAAATCAGAGCCAACGGGAAGGCAAAACAAAACACAAAAAAAAGAAAACAAAAGTCCCTCTAAAACAATCAACTTCAAACCGCTTCCGGTGCGGCACTGGTGCCACCAGTCTGTGCCAGCCAAGACGATGCCCGGTGTGCTTTTTGTGGGTCTTGTGCAGGATGCAATTCGAGCCATCTTTGGAACGCTTCGCCTCAGGCAGCGTTCGCTCATCGCCTGCTACTGGCCTTAAGCAGAGCAGCATCGCATGTCGTCGTGGTAACGGCACGCGATGTAAGCGCATCGCGAAACCAACCAGTAGGGTTGTGCATAGTAAGCGGTGACGAAGATTTCGGGCACCAAACAGCAGAGTGGCGCCCACTTCACAGGCCACTCGAAGCAGGTGCAGATTCGGAGTGTGGGCAAATGGACCCACCACCCTCACCGTTGCAAGCTAAGACAATGCCAAAATGACCCCAAAAAACCCTTTACACATGGCGTACACACACACACACACGTTCGTTGCAGATGACAAAACAATGACCTCCTCCAGCAGGTTCCGGAAGGACGGGAACGTGTGATCCAAAAATGTGAAAGAAAGACAGAGAGCGAAAGAGAGAAAGGGTATTCTGCATAAATTGTCTGGAAGATATTTTTCCTCCCGATAACGAAGTGAAGATTGACGTTCGTGTTTTGCTTCACTATTTTTTTTTTGCTTTAGTTTTCGTTTCAACATTCCACCCTTCGGTTGTGTTCGTCCAATCTAAAATCCCCACAGCTCCCAGTTTTTCACAAGACGAGTGAAGCGATTTCGTTCACTTTGTTCAATCTTTCCCCGCTATTAGTGGTGCAGAGTTGCCGGGTTGCTTCGGAAAGGCATTCAGCTGCAAAAGGCGCACGACGAATGTGAAGATTTTCAGTGGAGCTTTCGCTAAAACAAAACTAAAGCAGCCAGCCAGTGTCAACACGCTGAAGCGGATCCCTTCCGAAGAGCTACTCTTCGGGTAGCGGCATGTTTGCTTTGTCAATCGATTCGCCTGTTTTAGGGATTGTGATTGAGGACTTCATTCCTTCTGGAGCAAGGAATCGCTTCTTATCTCGCACCGATACGGCAACGCCGTGGGAAAACAATGCCGGTCCTGATAATGGGCCAGCAAGTGCGAAGGAAGTTGAAAGCAAGTGAGAGGATAAAATCAGGCTGTTGACAAAGCTGTCTCTTAACGGTGCAATTCGACTCCGGGGACGATCCGTAGACAAAACACAATTTAAAAGGGTCACCTTGGTAGAAGGCCGAGGACGGAACTGGCCTCAAATTGTAAGTCGCATGTTTCGAAGGAAAAATGGCCCTCGACGTCACATCCAAACCGTCCACTCGAAGCAGGCGTGCCAGGCTGTTTTCCCACGACGAAAATGGAGCCGTAAAAGCTTCCTACAGATGTATCTCGATTACAACATCTGCAACTACATTTCGAAGCACTCGAAAGCTTGCGTAATTAAATTAGATTAATATTTATCGTTGGTTTCGGCCCACTCGTACTCGAGTTTTACCCAAAATATTAAAAAAAAGGTCCACCAGAACAATGCCAGCTGTCTTCCGAAGGGCTCCAACGGTGAGCCCCAAGCCGAAACAACATTTTCGTCCTTGTGTAGCTACGAGCGGTACAGATTTTCCTCCAGGTGCCGGCTGCATGTCGTCGTCATCGTCGTCGTCTTGGGCGTCCCTTTCACCAGGAACACAACGCACATACACACATTGTAAGACGAAACGAAGTGGAAGCAACAGAAACAAGCAAAAAAAAAAAGGGCAGAATAATACCGGGACGGCGTGCGATGAAATGCAGAAGGAAAATAAAGTACAAACATTACGAACCAAACGAACCCCCCATGCGAAGGGTGTGCTTGCTTCGTTTGCCGGTCGTTTGGCGCCATTCTGATCCAATGGGCCATTCCAAGGGAAGCCGTAGGGCTTCCACTTCCGTGCCCACCCTGCTGCCCACGGTGGTGAGGTGAAAAACTTCATCTGCTTCAAGTGACCATCGCTGGACAATATCGTCCTCCCGGCAGGATTTCCCACGCCAACCCACACCCACACCATCTCCCGCCATGGGTGTAGATTCCGGTTCCGGGTTCGAATCTATCGGGCGAGTCCCGGTCAGCCAGTCGGTGGTATTGTGCAGCTGCCCAGCGACGGCTGGCTATCAAGTATTCCGTTCCGGATTGCACAGCCAAACGATGGCGAAGTAGCTAAAGCGACGTCCTCCGTGGTCCGTGCTTGGGCCAGTGTATCCACTCGCCAAGGTAGGGGCTTCCGGCAGGGTGCAAAAGTGGCACGCTCGTAAAGTGACTGGGAAACAATGAGATGAAAATAATAGAAATAAATCAAGCCCGAAGAATGGCGAATGGAACGAAAGGTATTTCCTTTTTATCTCATATTGGCATCCGTTTAGTTTTCTTTGGCGCTGCACAAACCATTCGGTTCGGGGCGATCTGTGTTGGTTCAGCGTCCAGGGATGGCAGGACGAAATCCGGATGAACGGTGGAGATGGTTCTCGGTGGACCGGGAGTATGGGAAGTGTACAAAAACAACCAAATTAAAATGAATTGAAATCCCTTCATGGGCTGAGCGCTGATTGTTAGAATAAAGAGTGACCATGCTGGTCACTAGGTTCTGATTTTCCCGCCACTCGGGGAAAAACTTTCAGCCTGTCGTGCCCGCTGCACCGAGAGACAGAAAATCCTCAATACGTTTATTCGAATTCCAGTAAAACGCCCACACCGCTAGCTGTCAAAAAAAGAAGCAACGAAAGCTCCCCAACTGCCTAAATCCTGCCGCGTGGCATCCAGCGCTCGTTCCCCGTCGACGTCGTGTGTGCATTATTAATGGAACGGTCAGCATTGTTGCCTCCAAAAATGAGTTCGTTAAGCCGTCCGTACGACTAGATCGCCGGAACGTGCATCACAACAGGCGCGTCCAAAAGCCCGAACGTCCTCATGTGTCTAGTTTGGGTGGGAGCTGAAAAAATCGTTAAATCGAAGCCGGCCAGAGCTAGCGGGGCCTGTGTCGACGAATAAATAATACTTTTATTGCACGGCCACATCACGCCGCAACACCTCGGCTGCGTTGCCACCCGTCGGAGCCAATTCCGATGCCGGCTGGCCGATGTCTATCTGTCTTTTCCAACCACCCGTGCAGCTTACCCATACCCGTCCGTTCCCGAAATGGCCGGAACGGCTCGAAATCACTGCCTCCGAGGCCAGGTGTGAAAAAGTATTGAATAATTCATGCACTCCCTGCCGCTTGCTTTTATTATCATACATCTCAGAGCAGCTTTTTCCATGCCTCCTGGTTTGCCTGGACGTAGCGCCTCGTTACTTCCGCCCAGCTGCCGGCCGTGTTTTGGCTCTAATCCTGGTCCCGGTGGCCGGCGTTGCCCAGCAGGACGTGCATAAAAAGGACACTCGACGAGCGGGCGAGCGTTCGGGAGCCTCTGGCTTCGGCTTGCGAAAACTTGTCCCTGAACTGCTCGTGCGTGTTCCATGCTCACCCTCACAGGCCGAGCTTCGAGAGAAGCTCGTTTGCTAAATACGTACAAACCACCTCATACATGGTGTGGTGGGAGTATTTTTTTTTGTTTGCTGTTCTCTTTTCCACACGCCACACCGTGTGGTGGATGGCAAGGACGAGAGTGCCGCCAAGGCTTCGTCCCACCGGGCCCGATCGTTTCGGGGTGAATTTGATTTACTTATCGCGCCATTCCCGGCTATTATTATTACCCTTTTTTATTTATCGGTGTCTTTGTTCGACGAGCTTTATTCATGTTTCGTATCTTGATCCTGCGCTCACTCGCGTGCGCCTGGCGACGCAAGGTCGGGTCGCGTTGGAGAAAGCACAACACTATCGGTTTCGCCCGGTTCGCGTGGGCATTCGTGGCGAAATTGCGCCCATTGTGGGGTTTCTTACAACGCGAGCAATCTGCTGACGGTGACGATGGTGGTGACGATCGATGCTCCGTCGAACTCGCACACGAGAGGCACTCCCGTGCGACGTAAGTATTTGATCGATAAGCGAAGTCACCCTCTAGTCAAGGATTGCATGGTTGCCAGTCGGTCGGGGATCGATTCACACGAAGGTTTTTTTTTTGCTTTTTCCCTCATTTCCCTCAAAGCACCCTACGATCGCTAATTCTGCTCTCGTTTCACGTAGATTTAACTTCACCGATCTGGATTGTGGCTAAAAAAAGGACCACCCACGCCACGGGATAACATTTCAGAAAAGGAAGGCAAAGCTACTGCTAGCGTACCCTGGGAGCCACAAAAACAACCAATCAAGCTCTTGGAGGAGTCCAGTTCTCGCGTCAACCGGTGCTTTGGTAAACCGCTACAAAGGCTACGCTGCCACCGGCGCATCATCGCAGCAGGCGACAGGACACGCGCGCAAAAAACGCATACTAATATAAAATGCAAATCAAGCCACGTTCGCGAATTGCTGCACGCGAATGGCGTTTCGGAGCGAGGGTGAGATTTTCTCACCGCTCCATCCGCGTTACATTCCTTCGGAAAAAGAGGAAATTTTCCAATCCCCTGGGGTGCACTCCAGCGTACCATCTCATTAGAGGCAAGCTTTGCACACCGAATGCCGAAGCGAATCCGTGCTTCAAAGGTATGGCACCCGCGTGACACCCGGTAACAGAAAACATTTCGAAAACTGTCCAATAAAGATTCTCCGACGACGATCAACCCATCCTCCAGCGAGATGCTCCAGCCCTGTTGTCGAGAATGCGGACTGTAGCAACCGAAACATTCTCCGTTTGGCAAATAACCGCCGTGCAATCGGATGATAACCGTTGCACCGCAAATCGCCGCTCGAGCGGTGGCTTGCGTCTGGCTGCATTCCGGTGCATTTTGTTTCATTTCCGATCCGAGTGCCACCGTCGTCGAGGTATGCGGATCCGTTTACACCATGGAAGGAAATTCGTCAGCTCCGAGCTGGAATCTGTTACATTCAAGAGATCAGAGCTGCGGAGGTGGCTTGTTTCGGGCAGCTTCACCTCGAACCGAGTGATGATGCTTTGGGGAACGTGATAAAGGAATTAGGGAAAGCATTCGAGCAAGCATGAGATCGTCACTGGGGAACCGTTAGAATTCAATACCATGGTAACGGCCGGTGCAGCTATTTTGCCAGTTGCAGTTTACCTTCACCAATGACGTTTGCCGTAGGTCAAAGCAGGCCACAATCCTTTAGCGCACCAGCGATTGATAGCGGTGTTTCAGGGGCTCCTACGAATTCCTGTTAGATTTCTCATTCAGGACGCATTCCACGTGGATGTCCTTCAGTCTCACGCTGCTGCTCCTTCAGCAACCGTAGCACAATGCCACCACGGTTTACAGAGCTGTGAAGGCCACTAAACCAGCGCAGGCTCATAAGCGCCCATTGTACCGGGTGCATTTTTCTATTTTATTAAACCATGCTTCTTGGCGGAATGTAGCGTCAGCGTTTTTATCCTGAAGCATCATCCGCTCTTGCAAGCATCACAATCATTTCTAGTCCCGATGAGAAACTGAGCGTAGAACTGGTACAAAAGGGTGGGGAAGTTGTTCATATTAAAAAGTAGCGGCTCACCAGTACCCCCTTAGACAAAGGTCGCTGACGTATGTTGTTGCAACGCAATCCTTCCCGAGGCAAGCTTCTCCCACGAGGACGTGGAATTGCTTCTTGCACCACCCTTTGGCACACAAACGGGTGGAGGATTTTACCAACGTGCCACAGTGCATTTGCCCCTACTCGGCACTATTTGTAGTGGAGCTTTGCTATTCTCGCAATATCCATCCGCTAAGGATACCGCCGTTATGAGGTGGAATAAAATAAACATTAACATTTACACGAAACCCCACAACTTCACATAATGACCATTTCTCACTAGTTTACTTCCAGAATGTATCATTAGAACGGAATATTACATGCTTCTCGTCTAATCTGCTAGAGTGGTGAACAAAACTTTTCGACACACTATTTGACCGGGAATATGGGACCGCTCGATGAGTTCATACGACGCAGGTGCGTTTTTCATAGCAACCAAAGTGATTGATTTTTTAAAGCTCACCGAAAGAATGTGTCTGTGGTTCGTGTGTGACTATATACTAACAAATTTTACCCGTTTTGAAGTAATCGAAACAATGTCGGATGCCAGCACTAAGCCTTGGGGAGTGGCAACCATGTGCAGTTCAATTTGTTTCAGCAATTTTCAATAACAAACACCCCTTGCAGATAGGGGATGAGTGGCTTCAGCGACAGCAAGAGGGACAACAAATTTCGCCTCTACTCATAAATGGGCGTGTAGTTGAACCCATGTCAAAATTTTCAACCCACCATCGGACCACCCGGCAATCAGCTCGTCCGAAATAAAAATCGCCTCCCACCACAACTCGTGGCCAGGCCGTGTCCTGTGAAGCCTTACCAAAGGAGTGGGGCTATCGCTCGGTTCGTTTGCTTATTTTGCGCCCGAACCAGCATCCCCGAAATCATAATAAAATTCCAGCCCACAGCGATAACGACAACAACTAACAGGGGAAAAAAAAGATAACACTGAAACCGAAAATAAAAATAATAACCCCGCTCGTCCGGGATTAGCTGGATCATTTGAAAAATGTTTTATTCTGGTCCCCGTTCGCATGGCCCGCTCTATCGTGCCGTCTGATCTGAGGTTTTGAGTGCTGCTTTTTTTTTGCTATCTTTCTTTTTCTCTCTCGCGCTTCATCTTTTGGTTTGTTTGCTAGCTTTATTAACCAGCCGGACATCCTAGCCGAGTGAGCGGCCAGGCGAAAGGATGATCCACCGTTCCGAATAACCCGGAACAACCCCGGTCAAACCTCCCTCGAACGGCCACTCCCGGTGGATTAATTTGTTTCATTTTTTTTTGGTCTGTGTATCCCTCTCCGCCGGCATGCAATGCGCAGCCATTAGTGCGGCACAAATTGCGAGCCAACAAAAAAGAAACATCCCGCACCCTGGAAAAGCCCATCGACGGCCGGCGGTTGGGAACGACAACAGATTGTGGCCATGGCCAGTACACGTGGTCAAGCGGTGGCCTGGAAATCACCACCGTTCGTCGTGGTCGTTATGGAAGCGAAAAGAGTCCTTAAGGTCCGCGCCTACTCGAAGGTCGGTTTCATCACCCCAGTGGCACCATGGCAACGGTAAGATTTGGGCCACTGCAACGTAAACTCGATGCGGTTGCGCTGCCCAGCGGTGGAACGAAATGAACTGAAGCCGAAACAGAAACACCAAAACTCCACCAGGTTGCTCCACGCTCGGTCGAGTGCTACCGAGTGGCTGCATTATTCATGCACACCGGTTGCAGCGGATCATCCTCGAATGCACCGGCCATCAGGGCGAAAGGAGTAAAAGAAGATAAAAAAAACAGCCCAACCCATCGGCACTAGCATCGCAGCCGGGTCATTAATCGGGAGTCGTTTAATTCGATCTAATGGAACATCTGAAATGGTTCCCATCGTTCCCGTGCCGGGTTATGAGCTGCGACAGTGCGCTCGAAAGATTCGCGCCGACGTCTTCACGCGCACAGCCCGCCATAAATCCCCGGGGCAAGTGCAACAAATTGTTTTAAGCTGCCCATTACCGAGCGTGTCTGCAGCCACCGGCTTCTGCTCGACTGCGACTTGGGGCCGTTTCGCAAAACAAACCACCTCACAAAAAAAAACCGGAGGCGCTTGGGAAAACTTTAGCACTTTGCGGTGGGTAATATGGCGGGCCGTTTATGGTACGCGAGGCTCACTTTATGAGGCCGCGGAATTTCTCCCGACTCACCTGAACCGCTGGCAGTGGCTTGCAGTTGATGAATGGTCGACCTTTCAACACCTTGGTCCTCCTTCAGCGCCCTTTTGGGACCGGGTTGGGGGCATAAATTTGGGATGCATTTTTAATCCGGTCGCCAACCGCCACAACCACCGATGAAGATCGATGCAGCGAGTGCAGTTGCACTCCGTATCGCAGCCCAACCAGCCGTCCCGGTGTCTGAGGAATGCCATAAAAACGTTCCATCGACATCGTGGCCGCATCGTTCCTTGCAAGGTGCAATGTTGCCGGTGGAGTGCTCTCCTAACGATCGCAGTTAGCGCCCGAGCGGTGTGATAAAAATAAAACTTTTTCCCCACTTTTTCCTCACGTTTTTGCGCAGCAAACCAGACTGGGCGCTGGTGGAACCGACTGGCTGCGGGATGCAGGGATTAAAAGTGCATCCGGGGTTGTTGTTTCATGTTGGCTGTAATTTCCCCGGGACGAAATAAATTTTATCAAACTGTTGCAGCTTGTTTACCCGGAACTCGGGTCGCCCCATTCCCGTGGGTGGAGTGTTTGTGCCCGACTTCACCGGCCATGGCTTCCGACAGCAAACATCGTGCCCTCGAGCTCGTGATGTCCTCGTAGCCTGCCACGGCCGGCAGGGCTTTTGCGTGTTTTGCCCTATGGGGGTGAGACGCAAAAAACTATTTCCTCGTTGGGTGCAATTTGTGCCGCCAGTCGGATATGAAGTGACACGAGGGAAAAACATTATAAAAACAAGCCTCGATCCATCCGGCCGCCAACGCATTTGCATTCTGCTGATTCGTTTGCTCTTTGCTCTCCCTAGTGGGGGCGGTTTAGTCCACAGCTGTCCGCATGGCGCGTACAAACGGATTTAACTGTCCGTCAAGCTGCAACCGTCCTGCGAGCTGTCACGGTGGATGATGGGTTTTGATCATCCACCGGTTTAAGAGCGCTCCTTGTGTTGTTCAAAACCCATCCTCAAAAAATGGCCGCTTGCTTCGAACCAGCCATAAATTGATTCATTTGTTCGAACGTCCGGCACTGATGAGGCCCATCCAAATCTCTCTCCAACGTTTCATTATGCTGTAAATCATGATTAACTCTTCCAAAATAAAACAAAAAAAAACAAAAGGTCACTCTCATTCGACCCGCCTGTTCTCGCATTTTTGCTGACATGTACCCGGAAATAAGGCTTCACCCATGTGTGTCATAAACAACGGTAGCAGCATAAGAACGATAATGACCTCCAAGCAGCCATACATGCGCTGGTCATCCGTGTGGGTTGGTTGCACTCCATCTCCACTACCACCGTACACCATTATCAGGTAGTTTTCCTTCCCATTTCCCATCGCTAGCGCACAATGCACGCTACTTCCATGGCCCAGGGTTTCAAATTTCAGCCATTAACGAAAGCGCTCTTCCCAAAATGAGCGTTACGGTAATCGAACGAGAGTTCAGGGAAGACTGTTATGAGCGACAAAAACAAGCACAAACAACGATAACAAGCAGGCACGAGGGGGAAAAAAAGAAACATGTGTAATAAATATAAAATGGACATACAAACGCGCATACTCCTCCAAGCCGGGTCCTGGTCGGAGTTTGTCCACGCGATCGGTTTCCTGGTGAATTTTCAGTTATTATGCCACAGGGCTGATTACACTTGCAAGAGGCTACAAGTGAACGCACGGAAAAAGCGCCACTTCCAGCCCAAAGCGAGCGCTTTTATGCGTTTGCTTTTATTTGAGTAACAATAAAAAAACATCGCTCCCGATCCCTTCGTGGTTTTCATTTGCGTATTCAACCCACCCGCTGGCGCGTTGCGGTTCAATAAATATGCGCACTTTCAGCAAATGGGAAAATGTTTCCTCTACCTCGCGCACCAAAACAAACCCACCTGCGATGAGTTATTGGCGTGGGCCGGTCAATTGCCCGATAATAATGCTTTCGATTTCTCTCCCACGCGGTTGGCGGACAAAAATGCACTCACCGGGTTTTCGAACCCATTCCGGCGTACGACCGTCGAAAAAGGGCCCAATGGATGGAGGTGGCGATTCGAGAAATGCAAATTAACCTTACGATTTCGCGTAATTATTTTCAACATTCAGCTGCGTTGGTGGCACGGAACAGCCCTTCAGCAGACGATACTTCACGATTGGCGCGATCGGTTGTCCTTTACCGAACCGATTTTCTTCCCATCGATTGCCAACCGTCACGATTCACGGTCACGGTACGCGTGCGAATCAATCGCGATACAAATCAGCGTACGCTGGTAGGGCCATGCTGCCCTACTAGCACCCCAAAGGGATGCAAATTAATTGCATTTCGCCGTGTTTGCGTTCGTTCGCGTCCATTACGGGGTGGAAGGTTTGGCTTTTCCCGGGGCCACTCTCGATGTTTGATTTCGTCCCGGTTCGTGTTCGCCATCCGCTGTTCGATTCTATCCACCCACGGACGCTGGCGTGCCGCGTTATTTTCCCCCACCCGCTTATTGCAGTAGTACCAAACGAGCTGGAGCTTTTCATCTGCAGTGCAATTAAATTTTATCCAGAACCCCACTACCACGTGGTCCGCATTCCGTTCTGCTGCGTTGATGGGAAGCGTTCAGCTTCCGAATACCCTGCAACCTACCCACGCCAAAGCACGGTAACGGTGGCATGTGTGGCTGTGTGTATGTTGCTAAATTTTAAAACCATCTCCTAACAATCCGCTCGAACAGCTCAAAGTGAAGCGGCTCAAAGAAATCTCAAAGAACCACGGAAACCCTCACACGGCATCTCGAGGAAAACGTACGTAGCGTAACGAAAGCATTCTTTTGAACTAAGACCTTTCACTTTGGTGTGCGCTCGTAATGGCTTACGAGCGCAGCCGAACCGAAGCTTGGGTGAACGGAATCACTGCAGATCTGCAGACACACAAATTGACACAAATTAACTCTCCGCATCTCCGCATTCGGCAGCAGGTGAGCTAGCGCCGGCAGCAAACCGGCAGCTCGTGGCCGTCTCTCGGGTGATTACCGCCCGGAAGGATCTTTCTCTTGGGGCGGTCTTTCGCATGCGGTACCGTCTCGTAATCCGCTTACGAGTGCACCCGGAGTAAGCTACTTAAAACTGCATGTTTTGGTTTAATTTACATCGCAACATCCCCCCCGGTCCCGAGCTTCAAATGAAGCTCAAGGCAGCTTTGTCGAGGCAACACCGAAGCACGGACCGCTAACGATGGCCACTTTGGCAATCTGGTCATGTTTTTAGGGTCGAGCTTGCATCTTCCGATGGTGGAGAAAAATACTCCGAATATTCGAAGCGGGAGGGAAAAATCTTTCTCTCGAGGCAAACCCCAAGTCCGATGACTTGGGTCGTTCAACGAACACCAAAGCGATACGAGAAGCCGGAAAAGGGCGGGAAAACAGGACATACGGGACAGCGCATTATGGAAATGGGATTATAATTTATGCAAAAATCAACATGCCCGCGAACGCGATCCAGCCCCGACGACGCGGTTGTTGGATCGATTCAACCCGATGCTAGGTAATCTGTTGCAAATCCGCTGTCGTTTCTGTTCGCGTCTTGTGCGCGTTTGTGTGGATGTTTTTTTTCTCTAACATTTTCCTCACTCATTAACACCCAAGCACCCTCTCCGTTTGCTAATGACCTTTCTGGAGAGCGGCGAGAAGGCGAACAAGAAAAATCCCCCAACAATCACGATCAACAAGTACGAAGCGTGCGAAGAAATCGCACCCAAGGACTGGTCAACTTGAAAGCCCTCGCTGCAGGGCGCACAAACACGGCCGTGTTTGCTTAAGGGCAGGCCTTTCGGGACCCTTTCGGTGCACGGTGCAGGTCGTTTGCCTGACCACGCCGGACCACGGCCGCTGATAAATTAATCTTCGCCGCACCAGAACGGTCCCGGCGGTCGGTGGCACGCGGCCGAAATGCATAATTTACACCTGTGTCCGGTTTCCCCGGCGCTAGGGGCCGCGATTGCTGTAATGAACTCATTTCCGTACAGGAACCATTAACCGATGCAGCACCGCCACGTAACGGCCGCTTGTAACGGCTCCCAGTGGATCCGGACCCGGTCGATTATAATCTCAGACCTCCGGGCCTCCGGTAATCGGCGACCTCGAGCACATGTTTGGTGTGCGGTGCTTCAGCCGCACGAACGACGTCGGAAAGGAACGGCATGAAAATCCGAACAAAACCGTGAACAATCAACGCGTCTTCTGTTGGGCGCCTCCATCGGACCAGCCTTTGCTGTCTGCGTATGTTTGTGTGTATGTATGTGCCGACAGGTCGGACATTCATTGCAACGTTCCGACGGAGCGGAACCGAATGTCTCTGCACATTTCGCCCCAAACCCCAGGGTGGTGGAAAATTGGTGCGAAACACGCATCCACCCCCTCGAAAGAAAAAACGAAGGCTCGCCCACGTCGGATTCGGAAACGGCACCCGAGCATCAACCCAGCCCCCGAGAAATTAGAGACACAATTTAAAATGCAAATAAAAGGAAATTACGTTTCTTATAGAAAATTTCCGGCCACCGGTTGGGCGGGAAAATGGCCCCTTGCTTTTCGTTCTCCCACCTGCAAAACGAAATGCCATTGTTCGCTGGTTTTGTTGCTCCTTTCCAGCCGTTTTCCAGTTCAGACGGTGGCGTTGGTGTCGACCGGTGGACCGAGCAGTTTCACCTGCACGTTTTTGCGTCGCGTTTCATCACCATGCGAAGATGCACCATTTTGAGCGGGTTACTTACGCTGGGGTCAATCGAGGACGCACGTCCCACGAAAGCAATGTCTACCAACGTTTGCTCCAAGTGCCACCATCCCTAGCGCCACTGAAAGCGGCACCATTTTGCGTACACTGGCCCGGCATTCATTCGACGCCATCGCTACCACCGTCGACGCAACAAACGACCCTGGACAACGCTCTGGGCGAAATTTACCGCTCCAAAAGTTTCCGAATAATTTCGTTCCGATTCGTCGTTTACTCCGGTGGCGTGCGGTGGTTTCTTCCCGTTCCTTTTTTTTTTCTTTCACTTTTTTTTTACTCAAGGCGCTCTTGCTCTTCTTCCTTTTTTTTTCTTGTCTTCCCTACCCATTGTTGTGTCGTAAAAATGTGGGAATTATTTTGAAAAGTTTTACACTTTTGATTTGGGAAGGCTCGCCCCATCTCCGTCCGCATCTGCGTTTTATGTATTTCAACCGCACCGGACCGCCCCCTGGGTTTCCACCCTTCGCCCCATCACCCGGCCATGGACACCTGCGAGCTGGGTGGTGGGTTGTTTTGCATATTTTAGTGTTTTATGCAAACTGTCCACCGCTTTCGGAAGCCCCCAGCTCGGGCTGCGGATTATTTGTGCCGCGGAAGTGCTTCGTTATCTGCGACATTACCTTTAGGGCCACGGTGCAGGAAATTGCCTTCTTTTCCGGTCCCCTTTTTTTCCGTGCGCCATGATCGATTTAGACGCGGGGGTGGGTGGGGGTTGGGGGGATGCTGGAATGCTCCGATCGCTTCCGAGATTCGCTGTTCCCCGTAATCACACGGCTTGGGCAGTTTTATTCAATTTATTCTCGCGAGAACCACACCAACTGGAGCGCCTTTTGCAGGTGCTGTGGGATGACAAACGTTTTGCGAGAGAGAGAGAGAGAGAGAGAGAGAGAGAGAGAGACAGAGAGAGAGAATGAAAGGTTTTTTATTACTTTCTTTATCGACATGCAACCTGCATGGAGTGAATCTGCAACCCAGCTTGGGAGGTGTTATTATTGATTCGAGGTAATGATAACAAATGTTCAACAACACACGGATTGCATTCACAACCGAGTCGAGGTAGGACACACGGAGAACTGTCCTTTCCGGCCTTGCAGGCACGTATCATCACCCCAACACACAAACAACTCGACCACCCCGGGGCTGGCAAATGCGCAAATAGTACCAATAGTCGGTGGGAATAAAAATCTAATAAAAATAAAAGCAAATTAAAATTTATCGACCGTTGTTCGGTTGGTTTGAAAGGTTCACCAGATGGGGTGGCTCCAACACAATTACACGAGCCTCGTACCCTCGGTTCTTTAAACATTTCCTACGTACCTCCCTGTTTTTGGCTCTGCGAACTGTGTGGCCAGCTCGTGGTCAGCTCCACCAGAAGGACGAACTTTTAGTTCATAAACTGATTGCAACGCGAGCCGGTTTGGCGCACCCAAAATGCAAACAGCGCTCGGGAAACGATGGTGAGATGCTTGTTTTTGCAGGCTCACTGTGCCACGAACGTGTACCGCATTCCCACAGCAAACATTCCAACCAGACGAGTGTGTTAAAAATGAGAATAAAAAAATGCTCCACCAAAGCGCCACTCCCTTTCTCGGGTGGACAGTCGGGCGGGATGTTTTATTTTCTGACCGACAAATCATCAAAGTCATTATCAAGTCAAAACCATCAAAAACTCGTCCCGTGACCCGTGGCACGCAGACTGTGACACGGCTGGCCATCATTATCGCCCGGGGACCATCATCACGGATGCGGGTGGTCGAATCAGCTGCATCGGTGACGTGTGCGTGTGTGTGTGTGTTTCTAATGTGCCCTTTAAACGCTGTAAAGTGCTTTATTATTTTACCACTTCAAACGAACGTTGATGCGCTGGCCTTTCGCGCCATATTTTCACTGCACGTGAGAGAAATATTGTCACCATTTGATGCGGTGGTCGATGCAAACGACCCGTACAAGCACCTGGAACGGATGGGAAAATCGTCCGCTTTTTCCAACATCAATCCATTTTGCCCACATGACACGACAATTCGATTGGGGGTGTCTTTTTTTTCGCACGAATTCCAGCGGGCGAACATTTTATTTCCATTCCGTTTATTCTCACTCGGCCTCCAGGGTCACAGCGGTTTGGAATCGTGATTTTGTGATGTCGAGATAAACTTTAGCCCGCTTCGGTGAGTCGCTCGTATTACCATAAAACACAACGACCGCGTGACGTCGTGTTTGATGAAAGCGCAAGCGAGCTTTTGGCCACCCCGCACGCGTAATAATGGCCCTGGTCCTGTGGTGGAATATCTTTTTCTTTATCGGTAGCCATCCGCTGTCCGATGTCGTTTACGGATTTTCCGGGGACAAAGTCCGCTACAGGTCCGAACCACCGCGCAGGGAAACGTGCCTGATCACGCGCGCAAATCTGCGCCACAAAAGCGCCCGAAATTATGCAAATCGGATAACGCGATTTGCCACCGGCACCGCGCTTGTGTGTTCGTTACATTATCGTTACACACCGGTGGGAGGTGGGCGAAGGACCATGTTTCGGCAAACACGACGTAAAACGATGCATGCAAACCCACCGGTTTGCCGGAAGTGTGCGTAGCATCTTCGACCCCGCAAAGGACGCCGTAATGCATCCGAAGGGTCGCTGCAATTATCCTGCCGTACCGCTGGCTGCGATGGAGCAGCATTTTTACGCCCTCCCGTTAAACTGTTCCTCATTTTTATGCCAACTTAGGCGTCATCAAACTGGAAAGTTCACGATCAAACGACGCGCGGGCGGCCACAGCGATCAGGCGACATCAGGTTGTGGTTTTGCGGCCAAAAGCAAATCGTCCATCGCTCAGGGCGGTTTAATGCCCATTTTCACCTGGCGACCGGGCTGGTGAAGAGTGGGAAAAACCGCAGAAGTTTTCACCACCGCTCACCGGAAGGAGAGGAAAAAGACGGGTGAAAGGCGCAACTTTTGCGCCCCTTGCTTGTTTTCTTCCTTTTGCCACCCGATGGCGAGCCCCAAAAATGGACCGGCAACGACCGGCAAGACAGCAAACCGCAACCGTTAACGAGCTGTTTATGCGGAAATATCGGAAAGTCGTTAAGCGAAACGGCCGGATAATGCGTGTGGTGCGTAAAAATTGATCCGCCCGCCACACACAACGCCCAGCGTTTTTACGACAGCACGAGCGAACGAGACCCACGAGGGGCACCAATTTCTTATCCAAACAGAAGTTAGCTAAGGGTTTTTACGAGCTCCGCGACCCACAATAGAATCGTGCGCGATCGTCTATTAATTAGAGGCAGCCAGGTTTTTGGTAATGAAAAAGCACAAAACCTGTTTCGGAAAAATCGAAGGAAAGCCTCGAAAAAGGCCAACTCACGTCATTCGCGTGTTGTGTGTGTCCACGAATGCTAGACACATTCGTTTGACGTTCGACGAGCCAAATTAGGCCACTCTTCCGGTGCATGCTTCCGTCAACGAAATGCATCCTCATCGTGGCGCTACTTTGCTAAAGCCGAGTCGTACTTACGGGCATGCGAACGAGGCTGATCCGCACTTCCGACGAGGAAGCGTCGAACAGGCTTGCTACAGGATGTAGCCAGGGCGGATGGTGGGTTAAATTTATCATTAGCATCAGCGCGGAAAAATTACCAACCATTTTCGAACGCAACGCGCGCAAATATGTTTTATTGAGCCCCTTGATAGTGTTTTACTCCCATACACACATATGCTTGCATGCATACTGACTTCGCGTGCAAAGAGAGTCCTTTTGGAGAAAAAAAAAATGACTACAAAGAGAAGCTTCTCAGTGCAGCAAGACGCATGGCTTCATTTCATGCAAATGCACTGGGAGTGAAACCACCCACCCTTACACTGCTTTAATGTGTCCTTCGTCCTGTCTTCCACTCGCCACACAGTTCACCGGGAAAATGTTCGTTTCGAAAGCGTTCGGTTCACGTCCGAAGGGAAACGCCCAGGACTCCGAGCACTTAATATCTGCCACCCACTAGTGTAGCGCCCATATGCAGCCCTCATATCTTTGCAGGCAGTCTCGATGTCAGTGGGACTGAGCACCCACCGATCAGTCCATTTGTCGATGCAGCGGATGTTTGCTTAGCCCTTTTCCCGCCAGCAACGGTTTGTGCGCGTCCCTGGAGGTGCGTGCGGTCGCAGGCGACAATGGCGTAAAGCAGCCTGTCCTGCTGGAAGAAGCTGGAGCGTGCGTTTGGTCGGGGATAAACTTCTCAATCTATTTCAATATTGTTGCAACGTGATGCACTTTGACGGCAGCCCCTCGTGTGTGGCTTGCACCACCACAATCCGCTGGATCGAGTGAAGATTGTAACACATTCGCTGCATTTCCGTGGAAAGCCCGCTTGGCGCTTTGTTCCCAGTCCGGGGATGGATGCGGCCAAGGCCACCCACGGAAGCCGTTCGTCAGTGTCGTGTAGTTTCGATTCCCCAATCTGGTTCGCTTGTAATATTCGTGGCCACATCGGTGTCGGGCAGCATAGGGCGGAGTAGAAACAGAAAGAAAAAGGATCATCAAATCGGGTTTTCCTCGCTCTTCGGTGGGCTTTTTTTTCGTACGCCACAAACCGCTCCGTTGTTAGCGGGACACGTGACGTGCAAATATCGGTGCATCTGTCGCGCGCGGTAGATTCTCTTCCAGCTCCTACAGCGACGGGAAGGGTTGAACGAAAATGTACATAAAAAACGTGGGCGTGCTGATACACACACACACACGGGGTTGGTTCAATATTTGGATGAAGAAATGAAATGTCAAACGTGTACGCCACGCGGCACGCGCTTGTCAAATGGGATGAACTGATCTGCATGCAGGCGTGTCGCATAGACAGACAGGGAAGAAAAAACCAAAAACCCATCAGAAAACCCTCCGAACAGAGGTTGCTTTTGGCGCGGGAGTTTTGAAGCGTTTTTTTTTTTGCCTTCACAAGCCCTTTTTCCCACACAACTTCGTGGATGGAATTGCGCAATAAAGCGACAGCAACCCAGCACGTAACCGGGCCGGGAAAAGGCACGGGAAAGAGCACAATTAAATATGACATGTAAATTTTCACATGTCCCTTTTTTGCAAATCAACTGAGAATCCACCCCCAAGGGTAGACCGTTCGTCTTCCGCCGGACGCCGGCTGGGCGTGACTCTTGTTTGAAAAGGATGTCGCTTGACCTTCCGTCGACATTGCGTCGCACCGGAACCGGAATAGGCAGTGAGTGGCACGGTATGGGAAATGTGTGTTGCGCCGCAAAGAAAAAAGAATTATAATGCGAATTCAATCTCTTATGCGGTCCTTTCCGGTTTATCTAACTTCGTGTGCCCTCGTATCGCAGTATGCCATTCTCGAGAAGTAGGCCGAAAATATATTTAAAAAAAATACACTTCCATGGTGCCGTTGGTTCGGAACCAGTAGAAAGCTCGATCGAACATTGACACCGGCATGACTTTTTCAAACAATTAGGCACGCAAGCATTCACGAAGAAATATTTGCATTCAAACAGGCACGGTAAACATCGAAACGAAAGCAAACGATTCCGCACACGTGTGCAAACAGGCACCCATATGCGAACGATTCCTGTACCGTTCCGTGCCTTGACCAAACGCCTTCTGTTCCGGGGAGCTGTGATTCGGAGTGATCCAATTAGACTCCAATCGTCCAACGAACCGGGCTCGTAGCCTAGTGTGGCCATGTCCGAACCTGCAAACCACCGTACCGGCAAACAAATCAATCCGAAATGCGGTGTAAAATACATTTCAATCACAATCAACCCGCCCGAAACTTGGTCCTCGTACGAGCGCTTGGGCCAGGTCCGGGCCACTCGTTTTCACCAAACTAAAAGCTCCCCAAAGCAGAGCGTCCCATTGCCGAAAGTGCCCTATCGGCTCACGATGCACCCCTCCTATTCGAGCCGGGTGAGGGATGATACATTGTTTTGAAATTTAAACGCTTGTTTAGTAGCCCATTTGGGAATTTGAGCTGAGTGATGAATGATTCCGGGCCAGAGACTATGGTCGGTACGATGATTGATGGGCTCCGGAAAGGGCCACACCAATGGATTCGCACTGTCAGGTCGCTTGTCGGATTGTCGGGGTTGGTTTCGGTTCATTTTTTGGCCTCTCTTCGGCGGCTCAAAGCCGGGTGGTTGAGCATTGTCATGTTCCAATGTTACGGAGCTACGGGAGCTGTTGACTTTTCGTCGGCTATAAATTATCTCCTGCTTCCACCACGGAACCGGATCATCGGATGCCTGCCCACCGCAAAACCGCACGCTCCCTTTGCGGACCTTTTGTGGGATGGAAATGCAATCCTCTCCGTCACCCTTACAAACTGCATCCTTCCCAGCGGTTCCGTTGCACCTGTGATCGAGTCGAGAAGAAACCCAATGGCGAGGGAACAAAGTTTTGCGCTTCCGGGCGAAAGTTGCACGCCGTTGAAAAGTTGTAAATAGACTGCCGACTCTCGAGACGACGGTTCCGGGAAATCGATCGGAAGTGACGCACGAAACCGCCACCATTGTGCCAGCTGATGGGCGGTGTTTAATCGTGTTTTCCTCGACTGCGTCCCGGAAAGCGCACAAATCGATTCAAAAAAAGAAAAGGGCGTCGGGAAATGGTGCCACCGGAAGAAGGGAACGAGAAATAACTTCGCTAGAATGTTTTCCCCGCACCAAACAAAAAAAAAAGCGACAAATAAATCCAAACAGCAGTGCCAATTCTTGCGTTGTGCACTACGCTGCACCCGTCACACGAAATGAACCCAGTTTTCGAGGGGGTGGTTTTTCGATTGAACCGGAATCGATCGGAACCGACGAACCTCGCATTGATTGGTTTGTTTCGGCGCCCACCTGGCTAGTAGGTGGGGTACGACACTGTTGCACTGTTTGCTTTCAATTTCGGTTTTAAGGTTTCGCCCAAACTCCCCAATAGCCATCCCCTTCGGTGGACGATTAAGGACGTCCCACCCTCCTGGTGGGAGGGTGGAAAAGTTTTCCCATTTTCTAAGGGACACCGAGCTCGGTGAGCGCTCTAAACAAAAGGATTGCGCGAACGTCGCAAACACCCTCCTGAAACCGGTGCCGGTCATTTCGCTATCCGGGCGGAAAATTAGTTGTTTGCACAAGGCGTCTCGCTGTGCCCAGAGCGCTCGTTTGCGAGACGGTACACAGTTTAATTGTGTCGCCCTCGTCGCCCTGGCAGCTCGTACCTTGATTGTGTTTGCCCATTCGACGATGGCGATCCATCGGATCCCCGGACTCGCACGGACTTTCGAACTGCGAACGCGGTTTGGATTTCAGCGCATCGGCGCTGGGTGGCGTGCTTTTATTGAACGGAATTCGCGCTACAGATTTATAAACGCACTAACACTTTAAAGCCCCTGCGTACGCTGGTTTACGTCCTCGGAAACTTGCACCCATGCGTGGTGCCTTCCGTTGATCCTGGCTGTGGGACCGTTCCACATCCGGTCGGGGTACGCACGCACATCCCATCCACGAGGTCGTATCCTTCGCGGCACCGGTACATAACTGCATTCCCCGGATCGCCGATCAGCATCAGCATCAGCACCATCACCACCTTGGCCGCCAGGATGAGCTTCATTTGGCACCGAACCAAACCGGTTGCTGCAATTCGAAGGAACTTCTCGAATCGGCTCGTCGACCGTCCGCAACACCGACGATGCAGCAACTGGCATTGATAGGGCGCCGTTTCTGGGACGCCTGACGTTGGTAAATTGAGCTTAATCCAATTCGCAACCCCACAGTGCGCTGATGATGCGAACGCCACCAAACCGATCCCATTGTTCTTCGTTTAAGGGCCCTGAATTTGAATGAGAAGATTAGCGCGACGTACCCGCTCAGCGGATCCGCTCAGCACCAATGGTGGTGTTTCTGTCGCGATGCGCCATAACGGTAACGCTTACCAATTTAAAGTTACATAATTAGTGCAAAATGAACCACCACTGTTGCCGTTCGCTTCTTTATGCCACCAATTCGTTATGCCCGAACACGACGTCAACTGGTCGCTGCTGAAATGCTGAAACTTTCCACGCGACGCGCCATTGGCCATTTTTAGGAGACGCACCCTGTTGACTCCTGTTGGTTATCGCCGCCCGACATACCGAAATGACTAACTAACTAACTAACCTGTTGTGGTGTGCCTTACGATCCATGTCGTCCTCGAGTCTCATGTCCCTTTTCATCCTGCTGGGGCGGCGGTGCCTGACGCTGGTGCCCTTTTTACTGCTGCATATCGCGGCCCGAGCATAAGCTCAATGAACGCGAAACATAAATACGTAGCCACCCGCCCGTAACGAGTTAATGATGCTCTTGCTCATGCGAGAAAGGACACACAAAAAATGAAGCAGCGACAAAATAAATACATCGTACATAGTTTTTGCGTGAGCCCCGAGCCCGGTGCGAGATAACCCCGCAAGGATGGGAAAGCCGAGGCCACTCTCCCGCGGGGACGATGCAAATTGTGAACATCTCGTTCGCGACGGGCAGTGACTTTATGGTTTATGCTCGCGAAACAAACCGTCGCCAATGCAGAGTTTTCTAGCTGGAATTTCGTAACGGGGCTTGTGATCACTTTAAACGGTCGCCGTTTAAGCACACCGCAGAATGGGCTTTTTGTGCTTTTAGATAGAATTTTTACGTGGAAAGGAAGTCAAGTTTCACCCACGCTAGCGATAATGTTAAACCCTCAAGAGGAAAACCACGCTAGCGAAGATGAATCCCGTGGCGGTTGCGGTGCCATTTCAACCGGCAGGATCGTATCAGATCGGCGGGTGGCACAGAAATGTGAAAATAATAACTACATGCCCGCCCCGTCCAACTTTGACCGTCAACTTCCGGCGCTACGTGGGAAAATTTCAGTCTCTTTGCGAGCTCCTGTGCCAACTGCCGAAGACGGTCGGATGCATCCATCCACAGCTGGGTGGGAGAAATTTGACGAGAAGTTGGCTCGAACTAAAATACTGCAGATTAAAAAGTTTCCACACCGGAAGCCTTGTGGTAGCGCTCATCCTCATCACCGTACGAGCAGTACGGTAGGTCGAAACAAGTCGAACAAACCCATGAAAACCTCATAAAGGACACCAGCTCTTTGTGCCGGTGGAACATCCACGCAGGAATACGCATCGCGGGTGTGTTTGTAGGTGTGGTTTTTTTCACCGGGCATGCACCAGACGCCATCTTAGTAGGCGACGACGACAAAACATAGATACGTTCCCGCGGCTTCTGTCTCCTCGAATAGAGTGACCTCATGACATCATTTTTATCGATTTCGTTGGCGCAATAACGGCCTTCGGTGAAGAAATGCAAATAACAAACATCACGTTCGGTGAACTCACACGTCCCAGAGTACGCGAGACCCAACCCTTCGTTAGCTGATAACAAGCGAGTAATGGGCATTGAAGGATGCTTCTCGGACACCCGGTGCAACGTACAGTGATGAACAAGAGAACAGCAAGTGCTTCATCGTGCATGGAAACGCATTAACTCCACGTAGGATATAAAGTGTCTTTATGCTTGCAGGAAACCGTGCCTGCAGTGGCTGGCCCGGTTAACGCATGATCTAGTTTAACAAGGACTAAACGACGACCGACAAATTCAAGGTTGTGGAACAATCAGCATCCAATAACGTAACGCAAATTTACAGATTTACAATCTGCACCCCACAGTGTGGAGTTCGAGGAAACCTGAGTAAACTGGAAATGAATTAGCTCCCCCTTATCGGACCCATTATTCGAAACACGGTGGGCTGCTGTGCGCGGGGCTGCATTAGCTGAGGATTATCAATTGTGCATCGAAATTATGATTACAATTTCGAAATTATGATACAACTCTCCTCGAAAGCCTTGTACGATGCAACTCCTTCAGGGACATCTATACGTCGGCATAACGGGGTGGCTTGAGTAATGCAGTGCGATAAAGTGATCGCGATTAGACGCACTTAATAGTATAAAACCTATGCAAAATGCCTCTCGAATGCATCAATCGGTAAGCACCACTCATCGCTTTAGAAGCTCTTGATCGTCCTGATTCAGTGATCCTGTTGCTCCTGCTGGTGCTGCTGTACATTTGAACACCACTTAACGTCGGCAAGGATGAAGTTTCTATGGCTGCTCGTGCTGCTTGGGGCCGTCGTCTACGGGTTGCCGGTCAACCGAGTATACTGTCCGATTAATCAAATACCTGTTAACGGGTATTGCATACACAGGCGCACTTCAACCGAAACGAAAGTTCAACAACAGACTTTGGTAGTCAAAGGAGGGTAATGTGGTGGGAGTTTTGCGATCGAATAAAGTAACTCGCCTCTCTAGCATATCTCAAGCGTTTAGCATTTCGGTGCAATTCGAAGGACACAATCCGAAAGTAGCAGCTAGGTAGCGTTTTTTTTGTTGCAATTATCCCGGTTATACGTCAAACCATCGATCACTTTATTGGCTAGTTTTACACGCACAGGTTGAGCTTGGCATTCACAGGTTGATCACTCGCCGTGCACCGGGCATTGCGTGATGCACTTGTTGTTCTGCGACATGAAGCCTTTCGGGCTGGTTTCCCCAGTGATCATGCCGACGAACACGAGCAGGAAGGTCATGAGCCACAGGAATTTCTTTGCCAAACAGGCGCAGATACTATACCAACAATGAAAAAAAGCTGTCAAGCAATGGGCATTACCCTCAAGGACTTACTTGCTTTAGATTGGGTTTCTGCTAAGTGCCTGTTGGTCAGGAAATTCTAATGAACTACACATCACAGCCGGATTTGAGGAATTGGTCGAGAATTTGCCTCAATCTAAAATACTATAGATTTAAAAATTTCCACACCGGAAGCCTTGTGATAGTACTAATGCTCATCACCGTGCGGGCAGTACGATAGGTCGGAACAAGTCGAACAAACCCATGAAACCCTCATAAAGGACACCAGCTCTTTGTGCTGGTGGAACATCCACGCCAGAATACGCGTCGCGGGTGTGTTTGTAGGTGGTTTTCTTTTCACCGGGCATGTACTGGACGCCATCTTAGTAGGTGACGACGACAAAACATAGATACGTTCCCGTGTCTCCTGTCATCTCGAATAGTGACCTCATAACGCCGTGCGAGCAGGAAATTCAAAATACAAACACCACGTTCGGCGAAATCACACGTCCCAGAGTACGCGTGACCCAGCACCGCGGTGGCTGATAACAAGCGAGTAATGGGCATTGCGAGCGGCACAATTACATAACCCGTACCACCGCCTGTAGCCTCGAGCCCTAGGGTAATAAGCCCTGCAAAGAGCCGAATGTGATTCAAATGCACTGCAATTAAGAATCGCGACCCAAATGTCGCTTGTTGGCCGATTGGAGGATGCTTCTCGGACACCCTGTGTACCGTACAGTGGTGGACAAGAGAACAGCAAGTGTTGGAAGCACATTAACACAGCATAGGGTGTACAGTGGCTTTATGCTTGCAAGAAACCGTTCCTGCAGTGGCTGGCCCGGTTAACGCATGATCTAGTTTAACAAGGACTAAACGACGACCGACAAATTCAAGGTTCTGAAACAATCAGCATCCAATAACATTAGATTAGGCCTGCATTAGCTGAGGATTATCAATTGCGTATCGAAATTATGATTACAATTTCGAAATTATGATACAACTCTCCCCGAAAGCCTTGTACGATGCAACTCCTTCAGGGACATCTAGCCGGCCACAAACAGATACGTTGGCATAACGGGATGGCTTGAGTAGTGCAGTGCGATAAAGTGATCGTGATTAGACGCACTAAATAGTATAAAACCGATGCAAAATGTCTCTCGAATGCATCAATCGGTAAGCACCACTCATCGCTTTAGAGGCTCTTGATCGTCCTGATTCAGTGATCCTGTTGCTCCTGCTGCTGCTGCTGTACATTTGAACACCACTTAACGTCGGCAAGGATGAAGTTTCTGTGGCTGCTCGTGCTGCTTGGGGCCGTCGTCTGTGGGATGGCACAGCAACTATACTGTCCGCTTAATTATATACCTGTTAACGGGCATTGCGTATACAGACGCACTTCATCCTACAAGAAAACTCAACAACACACTGTGGTAGTCAAAGGAGGGTAATGTGGTGGGAATTTTGCGATCGAATAAAGGAAATCGTCTCTCAAGGAAACCTCAACTCGACTGGTATAGCGTTTCGGTGTAATTCCAAAGACACGATCCGAAAGTAGCGGCTGCGTTGCGCTTTTCACTCGTAACGAAATGTGGTTTGATGCGTAATGGAGCCCGGATGAGACCTTTGCAGTGTGCCGCAGGCATTCTTTCATTACAAATCGACACAATCATCCCCGTTAGACGTCAAGAAATTCAAACAAAAAGCACCACGATCGGTGAACTCACACGTCCCACAGTGTGGGGTCCCAACCCCGCGTCAGCTGATAACAAGCGAGTAATGGGCATTGAAGGATGCTTCTCGGACACCCGGTGTCAATCGTACAGTGATGAACAAGAGAACAGCAAGTGCTTCATCGTGCTTGGAAGCGCCTTAACTCCACATAGGATGTAAAGTGTCTTTATGCTTGCAGGAAACCAGTGGCTGGCCCGGTTAAGGCGTGACCTAGTTTAACAAGGACTAAACGACGACCGTCAATCCCAAGATTGGGGAGCAATCGACTTCCAATAACGCAACGCCAGAACGGGAACCCTGCGAGCTGATGCGAGCGGTGCCAAAAGTCAAACACCGAACGATACCCTGTGAAGTAATCGAAAACACGGATCCGGAACTGCTGGCATCGTTCGGAAAACTCTCACCCGTAGATCGGTGGCAGTGGGAGGCGCCCATTATGCTGCGGGGTTATTGCGATGGTAATCGTTCCCGGTAGGAAAAGGGCCCGGAACGGAACGGTTGGTCGGGTAGGGCAACGAGGAAATTGTTTTTCCGCTTTCGGTCTCATAAAATTAATCGTTTTACAGTCCAATAAAATGGATCGGGTTAAAATTTCATCGCAGAAATGCTTTTTGAAATGCACACACACACGCACATACACGCACACATACGGGCACGTGCAGTGCGATCAACTATCATCGCAAATAACCCCACGGCCTCGCTCAACGCTGGGTTCGGAATTGCATTATTCATTTGGGTTTAGTTAATCCGACCCGGCGGTACCGGCGTTTCGTCGGCGACCGTACGTGCCGCCATTTATCTACCATCGACCGCACCGGAACGATCATCACCGTCATCGTCAGTGCCTTTTTCCGCGCTCATCCCTCCCCCCCTTCGCAAGGGAAAAGGGTGGGGGAGGGAGGCATAAATTAGTTTCCAATTGATTACGGCGGGGTAGACGAAAACCATGATTAAAACGATCGAAAATGCGTGACGAAAAAAAAAACCAGCCAAAGCGGAATCCGGCTTGCATCGATTTGCATACGAGAATATTAGCCCCGAAATTTTGCCCCACCCACCACCCACTGCAACACGCGAGGGGGAGAAATTGTTTAAATCAGATTTACAAACTGCACCCCGCAGCGTGGAACTCGTGGAAATCCTGGGAAAACTGGTCATGGATTAGCCCCTCGTTATCGGCCCCATTATTCGGGATACACTCGCGAGGGTCGCTGCGTGCGGGCCTGCATTAGCTGGGGATTATTAATTGCGCATCGAAATTATGATTACAATTACTCGCCCGAAAGCCGGTCGTTCGGTGCATCGTCTAACCCGTTCACGGGCTTTCTAACCGGCGACAACCGGATATGCCGGCATAAGGGGGTGGCTTGAGCAGCGCAGCCCAGCGCGATAAGGTACTCGCGATTAGCCTCGATTTGGAGTATAAAACCGATGCAAATTGCCCCACGGATGCACCAAACGGTAAGCTCCAGTCATCGCGTTCTAGGCTATTCGTGGGCCGTAGTCCTGTCGTTTTTTTGCTGCTTCTGCTGCTGGGAATTTGAACGTCATCGAACGCCTGGGAAGGATGAAATTTCTGTGGCTGCTCATGCTGCTGGTGGCGCTCGTCTGTGGAACGGCGTACGGTGATCTGGCCTGTCCGAGAGATTTCCAACCAAAGGACGGGCAATGTGTGGCTCAACGACCCCACCATGGCACCTGTCCAGCGGATTCCAAGTACGACCTTAACACCAACCTGTGCATCGCCAACTAGGATGTGGTGAGCGTTTGACGACGGAATAAAATAACTCATCCCAAACTCGTCCCAACCTCTCACGTGGTTTTGCTTTTGTGAGCCATCCGAACGGGAGCTTTTTTTTTTCTTTTGCTGACAATCGTAGCATGAAGCCGTTCTGACAGACTCTGCTATCACATTGATGTTGAGACAAAACACAGATGCTGCCTTAGTTGATTTTCTGAGAAAGCATCCGGTAAGGCCAATAGCGAGCATCAACGTTATGAAAACAAATGTTTTCCAATGAAACTCGATCATGCATCTTCACCGGTCGTTTAAACAGCAGTGACCGCTTCCGTGAGTGTAACATCCGAACGCAGTGCGATAAAGTGATCGCGATTAGACGCACTAAATAGTATAAAACCTATGCAAAATGCCTCTCGAATGCATCAATCGGTAAGCACCACTCATCGCTTTAGAGGCTCTTGATCGTCCTGATTCAGTGATCCTGTTGCTCCTGCTGCTGCTGCTGCTGCTGTACATTTGAACACCACTTAACGTCGGAAAAGATGAAGTTTCTGTGGCTGCTCGTGCTGCTTGGGGCCGTCGTCTACGGGTTGCCGGTCACCCGAGTGTACTGTCCGATTAATCAAATACCTGTTAACGGGTATTGCGTTTACAAACGCACTAAAATCGAATCGAAGCAAGTTGAACATCAAGTTGTGGTAGTCCATGGAGGGTAATGTGGTGGGAGTTTTGCGGTCGAATAAAGTAACTCGCCTCTCAAGTAAATCTTAGCTCGACTGGTTTAGTGTTTCGGTGTAATTCCAAGGGCACGATCCGAAAGTAGGGGCTGCGTTGCGCTTTTCACTCGTAACGAAATGTGGTTTGATGCGTAATGGAGGCCGGATGGGACGTTTTGTGACGACGCCCGGGTACTAACCTCACTTTTGTAGCTTCATACAGCGTGTCTCGGGCATTCTTTCGTCACAAATCGACACAATTATCCCGGTTAGAAGTCAAACCATTGATCACTTTATTGGCTAGTTATGCACGCACAAGTTGAGCTTGGCGTTGTAGTTTGAGCCTTTCGGGCATTCGCCGTGCACCGGGCGCTGCGTGACGCACTTGTTGTTCTGCGATTTGAATCCCTTCGGGCAGGCATCCCCAGCGATCATGCCAACGAGCGCGAGCAGGAAGGTGATGAACCACAGGAATTTCATTGCTAAACAGGCGCAGAAACGATATCAACAATGAAAAGAAGCCGCCAAACAATGGCCACCTATCCACGAGGACTTACTTGATTTAGATTGGGTTTCTTCTAAGTGTCTGTCGGTCAGGAAATTTTGAAGCACCAAACTTTGACTGTACAGCTTGCGGAGATAGTCGATGCTTTTATAGTCTGAACGAAATTCGGTTCAAAAACAACCAAAATTGTGCGTAAACATTTGATTTTGTCTGTTTGTTTCTTTTTTTTTGCTCCTCTGTCTTTCGTGGCATTATCACAGGTTGATTCGTATACGGGGCAGATTTGTTGGGTTTTTTTTGTCAGCTGCTCTTGACCCATTGATAAGCACTCGGTGGGGCTATGGTTCACACCGATAATGAGGTGAAGAAAGCATAGCCAAATAGATGCAACCAAATGTTTTCCAATTTGCTCTACCGGTGAAGGGTTATGAAATCTAGGGCATGCCAGAACTGCTCGCCACCCTGTTGCTATTGATTGCATTGAGATTATGATTATATAATGCATTTGCTATTGAATGTAGAATGCATAATGTATGTAAAAACAAATAAATGTTTAACAAAACTGCGTGAACGATTTGAAAATATGTAAAATTTGTTTTAGCGCCATCTGTATTTGAGTAGACGTACTAGCAAGAGGGTTTGAAATGAAGGCTCAATTTCAGAGGCCGAATTGATTACCTGTATTAAAAAAATTGATAAAAATTAAATGCTTTTGATGGGTATTCGTAACACATTTTATTCTAAGAGAACTAAAAGAAGCTATAACATTTTTCATGGCTACGAAAAGAGACATTCCACGAGCTGTTTGATCAGAACTGGTAAATAGCATTGCATTAGTCTTGAACTCTTTATTTCTATTCCATTCATATAATGCAGAAAAATGTATGTAAATTGTTATACTCACCGTTATTGCTATATTAGGATATTGTCTAATTTTTAACCAGTTTTACGCCGAACGACGCTGTCGTAGCATAATGTTTAGTTACACCTTTTGACTGTGCAATATAAACTCGAAGCGTTTTCTTCCACAGCTGACAGCTTTGTTTTCATGCAACTGCCAGTGTGCCGTCACACGATTTGTTTTTGTACTTCTTGGCCAAGCTAGCAAGGAAAAACTGTGCGTTTTCTGCGTGAGGGAATAATCGCAGGAAAATGTTGGGCTCCCGAGCGTTGTTGGTTGGACGATTGCTACAGCGCGGCATCGTCGGGAAAGCTGCCAACTCGACCGCCTTGCGCAACCAGATCGTTCGCCATGGACACGAGTGAGTTTGCCTGCCCGGTGGTAAATCCGGAGCGTTTCATTATGTAATTGGTTTGTTTTGTCGTTTCCGATTGCCGGTAATTCGCTGCAATGGCCACTATCGAACGTGCGGTCGTTATACCGATTGGTTCCGGTTGGTGCTGCCTGGATGGTGTTGGAAATGATCAGCTGGTCCTATCGAGTGAACGGTCCGAAACCGGAGCTACTAGCTCGGGTCGGTGCACAGGCTGCCGGAGGATTCATGTGGTGGTGGGTCCTGTGGCATCTTTTCCACGAGTACGAACACATCACGGTGAGTGTAATAGAGCAAACATCATGCTCAGGATACTGCTGCCCGAGGCCTGCGTGGACGTATGATCGAGTGTTTATTTCATCATTTCAGGGCGAGTTCGATTATCCTGATCCGTCGCAGTGGACCAATTCCGAGCTGGGCATCCCGGAGGATTTGGAGGAGTAAGCTTACTGCCAGCAAATCCGTGCTCTAACCTGTGCTTTAGACCTTTTAAGAGAATCGGTTGTAAATAAAACAGCGGCGACTGTAGGAAAAACCAAGGTTGGATGTGAATGTTATGTCTATTGAAAGAACGCCCATCGGTGTTTATGTATTCTCATCGTTGGCCAGTGTTTTAGTTTCGATTTCTTCCGCAACAACTCGTTAAGGTACATATTTGGATAATGAAACGAATCTCAAAACGATTATAACGAGTTAATAAATATTAGCAAAAGTATTTTTCATTACGCTCAGAAAAGTTGAATTAACATATCTCCATGCACCTGCACTGGAAAACAACATGCTGATTAAAAGCAAAACATGTTATTCGAGTCAAAACAGAAGAGTAAAAACTGGTCACTTACTATGCGGGTAAAACGAAAATTTTTCGCAGAAGTAACAGGAGAGCATACCAGCTAGGAGGAGACATTTTTCCAAAACAAAAACGCTAAAAATCCCGAAACGCTTCACTATCACGAAACGCTTAAAAAATAATGTTTACAAAGTTAACATATAGATGGCGCTAAATACGCGCTAAATGTGGTTCATCTATTCGATCATAGATGGCGCTAAATAATTTCATGAAATATTTCACCACTAGCTCTTGAAATATTTCAACTGTTATACGGCGAATTTTTTGTAGCACAGTTTTTTCGGGAGAAAAATTTTAACTCCTGACTAGTATGCTCTCCTGGTACTAACGTAAAAATTTACTTTTTCGAGACAAAATTTCACGACCAGATTTTTTTTCCTCCTTTATATTTTTGGTAGCTCTTTGCATGTTCCTTAGTACTTTGCGACTGTTTTGCGCTTTGTCGCCGCACGATGCGCGTTGTTTTTCAGATGAGCGCCGACAACTGTTGCTCAGTTTAAAGCGCATGTCTCCGTTTTATTTCATTTTATGCTCATAACATCTGCATCGGATTTTCGAGCCTATCTATCATAATATTGAAATGTTTGTACAATATATTCTGATGAAAAATAGATGAAATCAACGTCTGAATATTTTAAACAAAACATTCACACGAATGCTTATGGTCCATTGTATCTGCAATTTCCGGGGTTAATAAATAAATTAGTTATTAATCGGAATTTTTTAATTTTGATCCTTATAATTTGGAAAAAGGCTTTACAGCTAAATAAAAAGCTCCATAATTGATAGCAACGGATTATTATGCGAAGATTATGCAATACAGACGTTTTACGTTATTGAAACGATGTCTTCACATTATGCGTACGCATTATGACTATTGCTTCTCGCAACGAAAACTTGTGTGAACAATCCATAAAACGGAAGGCAAATAACGATGCATTCGTTAATAACACCGTTAAGGTTCGGTGGAAGTGTCGCATAATGATCGTGGTAAAAAAATAAAGCATTTAAATCATTTAATGGGAAAAAAACGAAAAGGATGCTCAAGATTTGACCCATTATTTAATTGAACGTAATGTAATTGAACCGGAATGAACTAGTTTCCATACCGATATGGTGTGGAAATGGTGTTTTTTTCTCACTCCTTTAACGCATAATTCTTAAGCCAAGGTGTTTTGAAAAAGAACTTTTGCGGCCCACAAAAAAACCGCTCTTGAATACAAACGTGCCCGACAGTTAAAGGATAGTGAAGTTCCCCGAACTACCCTACTTCATACAACACCCACACCTACAGCTGCGGTTAAATAGAGCCTCATGCTATGTTGCCTTGTAACATTGGGCTTTGAAGCGCACATTATGAATGCAAAACCGCAGCGTGCAGTGGTGCGGAAAATTGGCCACCCAAGCGCACCCAGCGCAATGCCAGCGAAAATCGCCCGTAATAGGTGCCCATTTCCCAACTCACACACTCGAAGCCGAACGTTCGATCGGGAAAATCTAATCCCATAAATAAATCTGTCCGTAATGGAATTATGATTAACCTGGCGTACGCTTCCCTGACCTACGCCAGGACCGTATCATCAACCGATCGGGACATTTCGCACCATTTTCCTGCCCACCCACACACACACGGACACGCCTACACGATCATCTCAGGCGTGTCAGTCTCGTCATGTGCGAAGAAGGCCGGTTCGAAGAAAAGCGGAAGCACCTGGTGCGCCAATGCATTGGAAAATTGTTCACCCAAAAAAAATAAAAAAGGAAAACAGGGGACAGGTCGGGCGCCATTTTCCTCCCATCAATCTTTGTCCTGGCTGACGGTCCTGGGAGCAAATCGGGCAGATATTAGTGGGCCTGTTTGGTGTGCCCTGTGTCGCACCGAAACACCGGACACTCCGGGCCAGTGGAACCGAAAATAATGCCAGTTGGAAAATATCCATCTTCTCGGCCACCGATCAGAAGCCCACAACCCCGATGCTAACACGCGTTGCAGCACCGGGCAGAAGGTTGCGATCTAATTGAATAAATTACTCGATTATTGATGACCGGAAGGGCGCGTAAGGATGTTCGCTTTCTTCGCTCGGAAAATAGCAGCAGATGCTTGCCGCCGGTCAGGGTGAATTTTCCACCCCCACGTTCACAATGCAACAGTGGTGTTGGGGTGAGTTTTTCCCTTCGCGCCACACATCGAGAGCCTTATTCTTTCCATTAAAGATTGGCACACAAACGCACGCGTCGTGTAGGGATTTCGCTCCGCTTGCAATATTGATGTGCGTGGTGTTTGTGGGAAGAGAAAAAATAAATAAAAGCGAACAAAAGTTAGCCCTCTTCCCGCGCGCGCGTTATTGGAAAATGTGTCATCCAGAGATTCCAGTGCCCAGAAGTGGTTCCAACAATAGCCGCCCGTGAAAATTCGCATGATTTATGTATGTGAAAAAGGACTCGCTCAACTCGCTTACTCGCCCGGCTACTAGATTTACAATGGCTGCGTCACAAAAACGAATCACACAGCAACCATTGGCTTGGTTGGTTCCGCCATCTTGAAAGCGAAGAAGCGTCGAAGGGCCTTCGTTTTGACGCGTGGCGTGGTTTGTGTCTTTCGACTCCACACGTCAGCAGTAATTTTGAAAACGCACGAACCTTTTCGCGGCCAGAGGGGCGAATTTTGGCGTATAAATTCCCCCCCTGCTTTAGCGTTTTTAAAGTGCAGCGTTTGCAGAAATTGTGTCCACTCCACTCGCAAAAAGGCACACACACACACCGACCGAGCGGAAAAGGTAGGTAAGATAAATTAGATTTACGCCCGGGAGTAAATGAAAATGTTCAATTAAAACCACCCGCCAACCCGGCTCAGCTGGCCCGTTCGAATAATCGATAGATGGACCGGCAAAAGGATGCATTCGGATTCGGGATGTGCGGCCATTTTGTCCCCATTTGAAACGTCCGCCGTGGAAAGCGGAACGCGAGTAAGTAGTTCTTAATTTGTACTGATCGAAATCAACGGCGTCAGCAGTACAGTGGGGTCAGTTAGTGCGACGATTTCGGTGAAAGTTGTTCAATTAGCTTGTGTGCTTTTCCGTGCATCCGGTTCCGGTGCATCCTGGCTGACGTGCTGGACATCCTGAAGGACGTGCTATCCGTTACAATCCGGCCCATCCACCGGCTAAAAGCTGACCCAATCGAATCGGGAATGTTTTGGTGGGGGGTTTATTTATCGTGCTTGGGTTTTTGTGGTGGCACGGATTGACCTTTTTCCGAAATTCAGTGGTTTTTCTCCGATGGCAAAATAATTTGGGCCCTTTACCGGGTTGGCAAGATGACGTTCCCAGTTGGGGGTGGGCTCTTTTGAAGTAATTTATCTAATTTCTTGGTGGTGGTGGCGTTTGAAGTGCCCCGAATCGTACCTTCGTCGAATGGAACTTGCAACTAATTGCAGACTTTCGTGCATGTCCCCTACGAGTGTGGGGATTTATTTTCACAGAGTGTTGGTAAATTTTCGTCCACCCTGGGTAGCATCTTGCAAAATCGGTCGCTTGGAATGGTCCATCGTGGGTATTTCGACGTTGATTTCCCAACCAGCCACGAGCCAGGAGCCATAACTTCTTCTAATGCTCGCTCGGGTGCGAAAGAATGCTTCCCAGCCTCGGGTATGTTGAACTTTGTTTGATAAGTACGACGAACCGGCTGCCCGAAACCAAGCCAGCAGCATCGTCCTGACTTCGTCCTGGCTTCGTCCTGCGGTGCACAATCGATACTCTGGGGGTTGGGGTTTTCACAAAACCAGCAGTTGCTCGACTTGGAACTGTCCGAGCGAAATGAGAAACTAAGTATCGAATAAAATTTATGCACTTTTGATGAATTTATAGCGCTACAAGTCCCACCGAGGCTTCGAGGCTCGGCGAAGGATTAAGGACTCTCCTCCCCGTCGTTTGCGTTTCGCGTTCATCCACCAAACCATCGGGCCCTTTCGGAAACGTCTTGGTCGAGTTGGAAATTGCAACCAAAGCGGCCACGATGCAAGGGGCTGCAAGTCGAAAAGTTGTGAATGCGATTCGCCGTAAAGCTCGCCGTAATGAGGAGTAACACCGGCAAGCCGAGGAACCGTTTGTCGCGTGCTCCATAAAGCGGATAAACGCATCCCGTTTCAGCCGAGAGTTCGGTTCGCTGGAGGGTGTGGAATTGGATTTATTTCGTGCCGTTTCGTCCTTGCGCGCGCGCGTACAATTCACGGTGGGTGTGTTTGGTTTTTCATCTGCTTTCGTCTAGCTTCAAGGCTTTCCAATGCTTCCTTTCGGACTGTCGATTCGCGTGACAGTGTTTGGTCGCGGACCGATAAGAGCGCTTGGTTTTAATCCCGTCAAGCGGCCGTTTGTGAAACTGGACTATGGTCCCATGAATAGGGCCAATAAAGGGCTGCCACGTTAAGTCACCGAATGCTCACAATAACGTGCGGTTGCTAAATCTTCCTTCAGATGGTTTTCGAAGGCACTTCCTTGGGGGTTTTCATTTTGTTTCGAGAGCACCGGGCGGATGGCAGAACCACCCTTTAGCCGATCCCGTGATTGTGATAATACACCACCCTGTAAAGTTCATTTCCCGCCAATAACGGGCTTCGGCTGTTTATTAGCGTCGTAATGAGGTCAAACGAATCGAATGCCACTCACAGGGCACACAGGTTTGATTTATTGCTTTAGGCAAACCGGTCACATTCGGGCGTGCCCCGAAGCCAGAAGCATAATTTATGCTCCCATCCCTGCCGGGCGGCAGGACTCGAAAGGTTTGTGTTTTTTTTCTTTCGCCCGCCGTGAATGGCAACGGTTGAAGCGAAATCGATTTATAAATAAAGCAACGGGGGATTCGCAAACAAAATGAAATTACCCAAACATGAAAGTAAAAACATCGAAACCTTTTTAGCGGCGCTCGAGGGCTGAGAGATCGAATGGGGAAAAACACACACACATCCACGCTACGGTGAACGTCCTGAAGGACTTTCTCGGTGTGACATTGCTAGCGCAACGAGATCAAGGTACGTTGAGGGAGAAAAAGTGTACTTTCGCCCGGTAAGCGTTTGCAAAATTAAAGAGGATATTTGTGAGAAAATCCACTTCCGCCTCCGTCACCAGCTGGAGAGGAGTCAATCGTGTCGCACCCACGGTTCGTTCCCATAATTCGTCCTCCTACAAACGCAAGCCAACCAACCGGCATGGGCAGTTGACAGGCGCGCTGTGTGTGTGTGGTGAACACGTCTTCGGAAAAGCCTCGAAAAAAGGCGAAGGGAGCGACTTTGCCCTGCCATTTGCATTTTTCCGGCCGATCTGTGGAAGCCGCGGGTGGTGCCACCACCTGACACTGGAACGGAACGGGACACACACACACACGCACTCATACAGCCTGAACCACGATTTGATCGAGGATTTCGATTGACTTTTATCCATCGATTTTCTCTTCTCACGCTGGCGAGGAGTTCTTTGGCGAGCGACCCGGGGAAAAGCCCACTTGGGTGGGTGGCTAAGCGGGGGCGAGGTGCACTTATCTTTCGAGACAATTTCAAAGAGCACGCCGTACGGAATGCTTGACTACTTCGCGAAGGTTCGGCTTTGCGTGGTAGGCCACGCGACTTCCTTTTTCGATTTCATTGCCTTGGCGACGGTAAGACCTTTCGCACGAGAGAAGAATGGGGCATAAATAAGCCACTCATCACGTCGAATCGATTCGTTTCCACGCGAGGATGTCCAAAAGGCACCGGTACTGGTATCAAGCAGGCTGGCAGGAATCGATTCGAGCCTGATAGGATGAAGAACGCACAACGATGCTCGTGCCGCCACGTGCGGCATGAGTCTCGAGTTCGACGAGCTGAGGAAAAGAACGAGTGAGAGAGAGAGAGAGAGAACGCACGAGAATGAGAGAGATAGTGTGTGGAATGGAAATGAAAGGGAAACTCGAGCACGTGCGGGTGTGTATTCAGATTCGATCCGAAGTGATTTTTAAGGACTATCATCATAATCATTTTCTCATGACGACACGGTGTACTCGCGGAAAAGGCGGCCCTACCCACGAGACGCTTGTGTGACGCTCCCCCGCATCCGAGGTCATGTCGCGGTTCGGTGACATAACAGCCTGGGGAGGTGGGCTGTATTTTTGCTTCATTTAAATAACATATTTCGAAGCAAAAGGGCCTCGAAACTCGCGACTCGGTGTTTCTTGGAAAGCCTGCCCGGGAAGCTGCTCACGCGCCAGCCTTCGATGTGGAGGGCCGCTTTTTATCCTTTGTGGCCTTAATCGCGGCTGCCGATCTGATTCTGCTACCCTCCTGGCCTCCTTCCTCCTCCTGCTGACGATAAGCCCCCCGTGAACGAGGTGAAGGAGTCCCATCGACATCCATCGTTATTCTGCGCGAGCATAAACCCCTAAAGGTATGCAACCGGAGTGACGTCTGCCACGGGTGACACAGATTCCGATGCCGATTTTCCGATGGGATGGGTGGGTGTTATGAGATGTGATTAAATCATTTCCTCCGCGAGTGAGCGACCAACCGAGTGGGGTAACATTTTTAATCAATGTCATCATCTGGGCACGATATCCGTGAGGCCAGTATCCGTGATCGTGGAGCGTCAGTTTTAGAGAGGCCCAATTAGATGCGAAACCCACCCCAGTAGCACGTCCGCTGTACGTTTGTACGTTGTAAAGCGCCCCATCCAGTGCAGGTCACACTGGATGACGGTCGAATTACAACGCAACGAATGAAGTGAACGAACGGTGAACGGTGGTGTCGTTTTCGCTCCATTTTTTAATTCGCTCCAGCGGTTCCATTCCACCCGTTGCAATTCCACAACGACCGACAGACGGCCCTCGGTTCGGCAAGTTTATTTGATACGGGAACCGGCAGCTTCCGATGCAATCGCCACGAACGCTCACGGAACGGGACCAAACTCGTTCTAGCCTATAGAACGCCGCTGGAGAGCGAAATCGAATTATCGGGCCCCGTTTTCCAGAATGGGACACCGGTGAAATCAGTTTTAAATTGAAAATCGGTGCACCGGCAGAACCGGAGCAAAACCGGAGCTGTCCAAATGCGCAACACTCGGTCGATCGCTTTCCCCATCTTTCACCGTCTCGCCCTGAGCTCGCTGTAATATCACGTATTTTATCTAACCCTTCGGTTCTCACTTCCGGTCCAGGCGACACGAGTGGTCCACGTGTACGGCCAGATCGACAAAGCATTAAGTTTCGGCTTGAACCACACACCAGGGACGCCGGGTTGGTTCCGGTGTGGCGCGAGGATCCTTGCCGATGCAACCTGGTGTCCTGGGGCCACGGCCGAATGAGTGCACCGGGTTGGCAATAATTTCCTCCTTTTTATTCCCCGTCGTCGTTGTCGTGGGAACACGAGCGGGAGGAAATTGTTTTTCCAGTTGCAGTCGCTTTTCCTTCCGTTCCGGGAAAGCCACGGTACGGCTTCCCCAGCTGGGCGGTGACGATTGGAAAGCCGGTCCCCGGATACGGTCGCGCGCTGCAACAAGTATCGGCTTTCGGCGTTATTTATAAGATTTGCCGCCCTGGCGGGAGATTAACGGGCTGGCGCTGGCGCTGGCGAAGGCACAACGATTGGGGTTAAATTTTAGGCACAACAATCGATATCCCGAGCGCATGGATTGGGCACCCTTTTCCCGGAACGAATGGCCAAAACCCTGGGTCAAATGGTAGCTCAAATTAAGGACTCGCTCTTCTGATAAAGGCCTCGCCTTCTGAAGGTCTGGCAGCGGGTCATGTTGTTTTAGCAGCCGTGATGCGATTCGTTGGAAGTTCATACGCTTCATCGCACTTTGGGGGTGTTTTTGAGCGCTAACTTCACTATGCTTTTCGCAGAAAGGAGTACTGCCTTTTTTGTTTTTGTTGTTAGCTCAACGCTCTATTAGCGGTGGAAATCAGAGGACTCCAACATACTGGAAAATGTTTTGCTTAAACCTCCATCGATAGCGGTCTTAGTTATGGACTGCGAGGCGATCCTGAGAACCGGCACCAGATGGTCGTCTGTTTTTTTTTTTTGAGAGCCCGGAGGGTTCGATTGAAGGCGTCCAGTGGCGTCCCAATCAGATAAGAACTGTTTGTCGCTCGTCCGGATGCTTTAAGGCGCTGGTGAAATGTTTCACAAAACCGAACTCTCGGAGGTTGTGGTTCATAAAGTTTAAAGCACCCATCGGGTTGGTTCGATACATTCCCCGGGTGGTCGTTATCACGCGCATTCGAATCGGCTGTACAGCAGGTCGCTCGCTTCGCCGAGATGACGTTGATGAATAGTATTAATTATTCCAATTGTGCGCAGCCGTTGAAAGTTTCACCCCCAAACCATTCCGTGGCGATATCTGGCGAGAACAGCCGAACAGCCGAACAGCCGCTTTCGACAAATCACCCTAACGGAGTTACCAACGGCTTGGTGAAGATAGCACACCACACACCGCAAGGACTTTGATGAACGCGCGCGCGTGTACGTGTACGTGTGTGTGTGCACACGTGAGTGAAGGAAAAGCGTCTCGCGTCGGCAAGAAAATCCAAAACAACTGCGCTGGAACTCGGAGCCGCCCTTTTTGTCGCTGACAGGGAGTGTTTCTGGCGCGCGCACGAGCTCGCGCAAAATCTAGTTTATAAATGTATTCAATTGAAATCCCCATTCGGGTCGCCCCATGCTACTCCGGCGATGTCGTGATGGTTTCCGAAAGTTTCATGAAGTCATCGCACTAAATACCACCATCTGGTGTGAATGGCTTGGTGGCTGACGGTGAAGACGCAGTCGGTGCACCATGCAGACCAAGCACGGTGTTTGTGTGGGAAAACGCACGCGTCTCTCAATCGCAAACTTTTCCAAAGCGCGCTTTCATTTGCAGCGATCGTTTCGACGGTAAGCGATGGGGTGGTAGAACAAGCAGAAAACAGAAAAGACTACCCTCCGTGCATCGCTGCAAGTGGCAGAAGGTGATGCAAATGAAAGGTTGCGAAATAAATAACACGCTCTGCGTTAGTGTCGTGTCGCGTTTTTGCGTCCTCTTCCTTGAGGTGCAAGCGAGTAGAGCAAATAAAGCAAAAAGAAACGAAGTAGAATACACCGCGCTTATGATGGGAAAACTTAAAGCGCTTACAACGCGGGCAGAAAAACACCACGCCAGAGTGGTTTGGTGCCTTTGATATTTGCGACAAACAGGTTGCCGTCTCTTATCAGTCGCAGCGTGGATACCATTCAACGTGAGCTTTTTCTGTGTGTGAATGTCCCACCAAGGAAACGATCGTCCTGTTGCACTGTGTATGTGTGTGTTTTTGTGCGCATTAAAAAGCCCACGGCACTGGAACTCTCGCTCGTGGGGCGTACCATACCATTCTGGAGGGTTTCATTTAGTGCACCTTGCGGAACGCGACGCTTCCGTATTGATGCCAATGGGGCCCTCACAATGAGGTCCTTTTTGGGAAGGGCAAATTAGCTTCAGCCTTGGCGCGCTAATCATCATTAACGTGCGCGCCCTCTACCGGCCATATCTGCCTCGGATCAGGACAAATGGGCAATATCAATAAAGATATTTCTTGCCGCCCTTCGCGATCGGTGAGTCTTAATCTCGCTCGTCGAAGCGCCAAAGGAGTCTCCCGGATCTCCCCCATGAACGGGTCCCCACGGGTCAAATAACTGCCAGCCAAATGACAAATGGGGGCTCATTCGGTCGTTCGGTGCCGGCAAACATGGATCATTACGGATCTACACCGAATTTCCGCACTCATACATGCCGCTCGGTCCGAAGATGATTGAGCGGTTCGCTACAGTGGCAAATGTTTCGACCATTATTCATTTCTCACGTCCATTACGGTTGCCCCGGACTCGGTCCACGCTGGTTTCCTTTCTTTTTCTTCATTGTTGTTTTTCCTTCTTCTTCTTTTTCTCTTTCTTTTGGCCAATGACAAGAGCCTGCTTCACGCCCGAAAGGGTGCCATTGTTGTCCGCTTTAACAGCGAGCATAAATTAAAACTTTTCGCACGCTAAACTTTCCCAGCGGCTAGCGGTGCACGCGAAAAAAAATAAAGCAAAATTCCTTACCCGTTTGGACGAAAACTTTCCGCTCCGAAGCCCCCGCCGGGCAGTGTGTGTTCGCGGGACTGTGCGTGTTTGTGTGTGCGAGAGAGAGAGAGAGAGTTAGAGGAGGTTGGCCCGCGAGGAAAGTTTGCCGCTCAGCGTGGAAGCTTTAATTATGAACTTCGATAGTGACAAATCGTTTCCAATTTATTGCTCCTGACAGGGAAAGTATCGACCGTTGAAAGGAAAGAAACTTTTCTTCCCCGCGATGCAGGCTAGGATGAGCAACCAAAGGGACGGTGTTGCGTTGTGTTGTGCTGTTTTCTTCCCGCGTGATGCTGCAGCGATAGCTCCAAGAAAATGGGTATTCAATAAACACTTCTCGCTGTCCTCGAGCGACACGGGTAGGTGGTTTGTACTTCATCAAAGCTGTATCGCTACCAGCGTTTGGTTGTGGAAGAGTAGCGCCGTTTGTTGGAAGCGTTTATTAGAATCAATGGCGATTAAAGGAGTACCGAATTTGGCGCAAGAACCGTGGATTCATTACGGCGAATTACGGAACAATAGTTCCGGGCCATCTGGGAAAAAATGTTTGCGTCCCAAAAACACATAAACGGCTCGACCAGAGTGGGGGATTTGCGATTAGCTCCAGCAGCAGTTGGCGGCTGGCGTTATCCCATTTAAGACAAACACTCTCCCAAACCGGACTCCGGTGGCCACCCGAAGGGATTTGAAGTTTGCTGCTCCAGTTTTTGCGCAACTATTCTCCGGAGAGGGTGGCTTAAAAAGTTGAAGCTGTTTGCTTTTGAAGCACTGAACCCGTCCCGATTAGAGTGCATACTATTACGGGTCCGGCGAGCACTAACGTCCTACTTTCGTCCTTTTTCGCAAGGACGCGTTTATGTCTCTTTGGGTGGGTTTTTTTTTCTTTCTCTCCTCCTCCAAACAGAGCGAGATTGATGCATTTAAAGCCGATAAAAGTTAATACTCCTTGCTGGCACGGAAGCACGGTGACGTTAAATTGCATTACGGTAGGGAAAGTGTCGCCAATGATAAGATTTGATTGCTCGACGAAGCGTTAGATCAAATGGATGCTCTCGAAACATGATCCTAACGCGCCCTTCCAGATATTACCCCATTAGAGCTTATTTCTCGTGCCTGGGTCGTGGCAAAAAAAAAGCGAAGATAATATGTTCAGCCTGGAATGGTAAAAATGCTAATACCGGTTTATAGCACACTTTCTCCCTTTCAAAATCACCTGCGCTACCTGTTATCGTCACCGGCGGAAATCAAAGGCTTGGCGTTTTCGCAATCCCGGCAAATCACCGAAGCGCATCGAGCGCCCCTTTTCGTCTTTTTGGAGGGCGTAGAAACACAATTCCGTGCCGGGTGTGCGGAAAATTGGACGGGTGATTTCTTCCCTCGCAGGCACGACACGGTGCCGTAAATTGTGCCCTTGCTCGAGAAATGAAACCCGATGAGCTGAAGCCCACACGAACGCCGGTTTGATTTGCCTTTCTCCCAGAAGGGCGACCGTTTTCCCGCACGCGCCATTCGGAAAGCCAAAAAGGAAAGCCGTGTGCAGTAAATCTTTGATTAGAGAGCTCTCGTGCGTCGGGATGGGAGTGTTGGCATAAAATATTATCGTAAAAAGACAAAGATTCCTATTTCATCCTCTCTCGCTCTCTCTCGCTCATCGCCCCGGGTCGGCAGACTTCAAACGCAATTTAATCATCGCCTTAAAATCTCGCCCATTTCGCCATCGTCGGTGACGCCGACGCCATGCAAACGAGATTTATCACGCATTATGAATGCATTTAGTACTTTATTAGCTATTATTGCCGCTCCTATTTCACGCTGGGTGTCGTCCTGACGCTACTCGGGCGAGATTTGATGCATGGCTGAGCTTGGCCGTGCGTTCGGTCCAATGGTCGTCCCTTGCCCTGGTTGGCCGTCTTGCTACGTCTTTGATCTTTTGGCCAATGCTGGAACGCCTGGTGCTTTGGCTCGGTGGCGGCTGTGGCGGATGCTTTTTCCGACAAATCATCCTCCCAACTCGACCGGTGACTCCGAGTTTCCGGGTGTTCTCGGGACGGCACCAAGCGTTCCGTACCGCTCGGGCCAATCGGTTCTGGGCAATTAGATTAATTATACATTCCTTAGTGGTATCCAATTTCCTTCCGGTCTGCCGAGCGCATCGGTCGAGCGGGTGAAGCATAGCATGGTTGGCGAAATGCACGAGCATCTATATTCGTCCTGGTGGGTTAAACACCAGCGCCATCGGAAGGATATCAATTCCAGTTCGAGGGACAGTACAGTTTTCGCTCGATCGGCATCCACGTGCTGCGATTTTCCAGGGAAATCATCCTTAAAGCGTTCGGTGAGGCGCTAATGCACCATTTCGTGTAATCGTTTATTTTCACTTCGAATCCACGACAATGGAAATGTGCATTGATTTGAATTTATTTGTATGAAATCGCTCAATGGCCATCCCTTTGTGGAACCACCATTGCCAATTAATGAACAAAGGGAGTGAATGTCCGATTTCTTTGCAAAAGCAGCAAAGAAGCACGCCCCGTGATGCAAGTGCAACGAAGTGACACGATTGCATCGCAACCCACGCTGCATTATTCAGCAGCAAAGACGATGCGTCCCATCGCTTCCGGTGAGATTTCCATCATTTACGTACCATTTCGTGTGCCGAGCACGACATGACACGCGTCCGCTTTCCGGTTTCAGCGCTGGTGGCAGAACACAGGACGCCCTGTGTTCTCTCACCGCCTCTCTGGTGGCGCTGGGTGTAGTGAAATAATTTAATGGGTGTAAAACGGTGCTAAATAATGTTCCACACTGTTGCCCTCATGTGCCGGCCAATGTTGATGATGTGATAGTGGGAAACGGGGCAGATGCGCGTTGGGAGATAAATTTCTGTTAACATGATCGCCTCGCCGTTGGCGTCGTTGGCGTATCCGGTCGGATGGAGCGTTCCGAAGCGCTGGGTAGCGTTGATGGTTGATGGGAAAAAAGAGGAAACAAACCAAGCAAGACTTAATCAAAAGGACCTTTGGGCTGGATGCAGATGGTGACCGTGGCACGCGGGGTTTGCGCAGAGGTTGGTCTTGAATGGGACTTACAAGGACGATCATTGAATTTATGAAGCTTAATGAATAGGGATAAATCGCTTCACTGAATCCGGAGTGATTTTTTTTTTCTCTTTGCGAATGATTATGGCATGTTTGTCGACTGAGTTCGTGCATCCTGCGAGATAGCGAAAAAAAACATTTCTTCACAAGCGAGAGATCGAAAAACATTCCCCTCCGAGCAACTGAATGGACCAATATGGTTTTATTTATTGCTCCCAATAGCGGTATCCGTGTTTCAATCACAACTGATCACGCTCGTCACCGGCTTCGGTTTTATGGCTTGTTTTGTGTTTCGGTAAAGATTAACTGTCCGCTCGGTTTACGATTGTACCGAACGAATCGTCAATCACGGACCGTTTGTCGGTGGACCAGCGAGGGCAATTACGCATCCAAACGGCATTCCCACCGTTTGGTGTTGATTTATCTCCCGCTCAACACAAGCGAGCTCGTCCTTTGTACAGACAAGGGCCGTAAAAATGTGCGCGGAAAAGCTCAAAGTTTTCATTTTATTTATTCCCCTTCCAGGGTGGATCGCGAGCTCTGGCCAGAGGGTGACCATTAGTTGCCGAAATTTTGCCGGATTGAATTTCGCATCTTCACTCCACGTCAGCAGATGCTTTCTTTCGACGCGTCTTTGGATATTGGTCTGATCGGTGGGTCTATCTATTCGCTTGTGTGCTTCCCCGGTTCACCATAGCACCGGAAAGGAAAAGCGCACAATTCAAGGAAGGACAATTCCGTGCTCGGACGCTCCCTTAATGGTAGTGACGTCCTAATAATGCAACCATGATACGGCCGTTTGCGGCTGGACATCGTCGTCTACGGTGTCTCCGGTTTGGAAACGATAACCGACACCAATCACACGCTCCTACCGACACACCCTGAGACTAATGTCGTGCGAGATGATGGCGTCATTTTGAAAGGAGGAAAATTATTACCCAATCCGTTCATCTTGCCATACTTTCTCGCCCGGGCGCATCTTCATTACGTGGCCCTTTCCCGTGGTGTTCATTTGTCGGCGCGGCGACCAAAATGGGATGCCGGGCTACTAATGCCACCGAAGCAAGCAGGGATCGCCATCGTGATCGTGATTTATTGCTCTTTCTTTTCGCACCAACCGATCCTGCCATCGTCACCGCTCGCGCCCAATCCATCAGAGCCGCCAACTTTTGCAAAACTTAATTTGTCGTGCGCCACATAAACACCGAGCGGACTGGGCGCCACGATTAGTCCTGTCCGAGACGCTGACGAGCCCCGATTTCGCCCCGATTCCGGTCACTCGTTACGGCAAATCAAATGCGACTCGTGGCGCGCGTTGAAGCCACGAAAAATGGACGCCGGCTTCGCTAATGACGGGTGGGTGGACCGCGACGGTCTAAAATATACGGCCAACTTTCATTAATGCAGCCACTCGTCACTGTCAGACCGTGCCAATGGTCACCGTGTAAGTTATGCAGCCGCGACCCGCGAAGTTACGTCCATCCAATGGCACCGATATGTTGCCGTGACTTGCTTTCCATTTCTCGGGCGCGGGGGCTCATTAAAGGGCCGCTTGTTGGGCCAACCTTCTCGTACACCCGGTGGGGGTGGTGGTGGCGAATCGAAGCGCGAAACGATGGGAAAATGGAAAATGACTTTTCCCTCGGCGATCCTTCAAGCTTTCAAGCTGGACGGGAAGAAAAATCATTATCATTGCTTGTGTTATCTCATTAGTGCTGCGCTGTTCGCTCGATAGTTTTCCCACCGGTGGGAGGATGATGTCGACGCCCGCCTTGGGGGTGGAAGGTGGAGTGTCCTTTTCTTAAAAACCCCTGGCCCTCCCCAAGATCGGCGCCGTCGGGAAAATAAGCGATGAAGGCTACAGCGAAATCATCTAACGACGCCGTGTTGGATCGCTGCAACGGGCTTTGGATAACTTTGTAACGGGCATGAGGAAAATCGAGGCAGCAAGGCATGTGCCGGGGGGAGGCAAAAAAAAAAGTGAAACACGAATGTATCGCATCGGGTCTCATCGGGTAGAGATTTTATCACTTTCCATCCTCTGGTTGCTTCGCGCGCTACCATTTGCTGGATTTTCTCGAGCTTCGAGCTTCGAAGAAATGGCGCCATGGCTTCGCAAAAACTTCCGCCGATGGCAGGTTCATTTTCGCAGCATCGCGAACGGGGTGTTTTTCCATGGACTTTACGTTAGAGTTCGCTCTACCTTTTGTATCTGTAACACTCTTCGCGAGTGCTGCATGACGCGTTTCCGTGCCCGAACGCCCGGACGCCCGGAAACGGTACCGGTGCGCAGCGGAACACGCTGCGCTGGAAGCGATTACGAGTAATTATCTTCCTGTTGTGAAAGGATTCCATTTTATGTTTGCATCCTCGGGCATCTTGAGTTCGTTTGCAATCGCCTCCGATGGTGGGGGCAGATGAGTGGTGCGAAACCGTGGATTGAGGATGAAGCTGCGTGCTGAACGAAGCCGGAAAAAAATGTGCTTTTAATTCCTCGCCGGTTGTCATCGAACGGCGAACAGGTACTTATACAATGCGTCTGATGGCGAGCGACAAATTGGTACAGCAGAAAATGGACAAAATCGGTACAGCAGAAGCGGCTTCTAATCGAAGTCAAATAAAAAGAAAGGAAGCTTTGTAATTAGTGCGATCGCTAATGGATCGCTTGTGCTTTATGGTAGGTCGCTCAAGGCTCACCTCGAGAGTGCAGCATACAAAAGTGAGGATTAAATGTGCCAATAACAGTGCTTACGCGATACTCAAAAGGAGCCACGAAACATTTAGGCCACATCCCAAAACCGTCAGCATCAACAATCCGCGATCATAGGTGGATTGCCGCCGTCTACGTTTTCACAATACGAATGTTCGCCCGTAAGAATGCAATCAGATAACCGATGAAAATCGTCTTACCACCGTGTATGTGCCATGGGAAAATCGCTGCAAAAACCGTGGAAATCGAACGCCCCGAAGGTCCACGTTGACTACACGGGATTTGTGCTGTACGGCTTCGAAATTGCCACCTGAGATGGAGCCCTTCCAATGGACGGGCAAGCCCTTGGGTGCGGTCACTCATAAGCCGGCTCTTGGTGGGATATTTTTGTGATTCTGAAAGGTGAACTAGACGATTGGCCAGCGGCCGCGTATGCACTCGGCAAACGGATGCACCTGGCCATAACTCAATAGATTCACCGATTCGCTTGTGCCAGCCCATCGCGATCGCTTTGGGCGGAATTGAACGCGTGGCGAGTTATGGTTTTTCTCCGTACAACCGAACGGCGTTCACCTTTACATGCTCGTCTCGTCCAGTTCCGCCTTTAGCTCTTTGTGCCCGACCAGCGTCCCAGGATGGCCGCCGGGAAATAAAAGCATCCGAGTTCCCGGCCGGAGTCGGACCGAGCCGTGCCCTCCGGATTAGCATTGGATTATTTGCCCGCGTTGGATTGGGTTTATCTGTTCGTTTTGTTGGGATTTTTTCCACCCACTTTTGTCCAGTTTGCATCATCTCAGCGCCGGACAGAAGCGACTACATTCCGCTCGCTGTTTGTTACATTCCGGAAGGGCAATGTCCAACTGCAAATGAATTGACGTTAAACCGAGGCCGGTTGGCTTCCCGTGTCCCGAGTGATCCTGGGGTCATTCGTCACAATCCGATTAGTGGGTCGGAAAATTGGTATCCGCAGACCACCATCCTGGCCAGGTGCCGTGTGTGCCATCATCGTTTGCATCGTGTAAGCACGTTTCGGGCATCCGGTACGGTTGTGATTGAAGGACTGGCACCAGCTTACGGCATGGGTGACGGGTTCGTGCACTCACCTGGAATATCGTTGGATTTCTTCGGACAATGGAACCTGCATGGCGTGAATTAAAATATCGGCCAATTGTGCGCGGTTCACTGTAACAAGCCCGTCAAGGCGGAGCGAACAATGACGCGACAAATTCTCGTTCTCATGTGCATCTCCACGCTTACATCGATGGAGCGGCGAGCTGACGAGCGGCAAATAATAGGGGCACCCGAAGTCAGCGTGCCAGACGAACCCGCGGAACGATGGAACAATTATGATTGAATTTTAGCCATGAAAAGACTCTCCGCAAGGTGGCAACACCCTTCGGCGGGTGCGGGATAAGCGTCACCGCGACCGGAAAACTCATCAGGCCAACCCGTGAGGGACGAATGGAAAAGTTCGTGCCACGCCCGCCCCAAGCACCGGTACAATGTGCCGGTACAAAGGCTCGACTTGATTGGGAAAACGCAGCTAGAAAAATAGGACCACACCGCAACGACACGGTTCCCAGTTCGCGTGTACCGATATGCACACCGCGGATCCGTGGGAACGAGCGTGGCAGCTTTTCTTTAATAACTTTTGCGGAACGTGCTTCATCAGTGGCTCCGGAAGGTATTCACCGGGTCCGGGTTGGATCGCCCGACCAGGGACAAAGTTGTACATTTTAGCATAATACCCATTGTGCCGGTGTTCCAATGGCGCGGGTACTAACTTTCCACCCTGCAGCCGGTGAAACTGCCGGTGAAAGACCCAAACTGGGAGCCAACGCGGGAGTCATTCAGCGCATGATTCGGGGAGGAAAAAGTTCGCGTATCGATGACCGGAATGGGTGGTCGCGTTTGAGCGAAAGGTAAAATATTTAGCAGCGATATCAAAAATTCGAAACGAGCTTTTGCTCAGAAGCCGGCCTTCTCGAGAGGGGCCGGCATTCGATTCATACGTAAGCGCCATCGTTGAGTGTCTTACGTGGCGATTTACTGAACCGTACGAGATACTGGGTGCCTCGGGAGTTCAAGGCGGGATAAGTTCCGATCGAAGAGGTCTGCTGACGACTGACAAAAGCTGCACCGCAATTGAGTTCGGTCGGAGAGCACGAAAGTGGAACAACTTCGAGCTGCTGCCGCTGGCTGGCAGAACTCTGGCGCTTTGGTGTGAAGTTTGCCGAATACAATTACATAACATTGGCAACTTCTTTGCCAGGGAATCGAGCGGCATCCTTTGTAGTACCGGATTTTCTCTGTCCTGATTCTCAATCCGGTCGATTGGTGGACGAACAAAATCCACGGACTGGAATCAAATCTTGTTCGGAATATTCTTTAAAGCGCTAAAGATACGAAAGTAGAGCTCCAAGTTGGGTTCATTGAATGGGTTACGAAGATGAATATTTGGCTCGCTCTCGGGGCCGAGGACGTCAAGAGGGGAAAAGGATTCGGAAAAGGCACCACCAGCACCCTTTCTTCATGGAGACGAACGCTGTAAAGCAGCGTATTTATGGTCTCCTAATTCTGCAGTGATTTTTATGGCTGATTTATTCATGACACTCCGTACACTTTCGACAACCGGCTGGAGCAGTTGGAGACCGAGCCAGGAATGCATTTTTGCCAGGAGACGGTGAAGCATAAAAAACACACACACATACACTGAAACCCATCACCTCGGGCCATAAAGTATAAACTGTAAAGTGTCTCGGTAAAATAAATCTCTATTTGATGATTGGCAAGATTTATGCGTTTCGGTTTAGCCATTTCGGTGTCGTTCTGGTGGCGATTTGTTTAGGGAATAAAAGTAAAATTTTCAATCTCTCCCCCATTTGCGCTTGCATTGTTATTTTCGCTTTTGTACATCATTAATATCGCCGGTTTAATACGGCACTGGCACGCAAGATCTGCGATTCAATTTCCCTTTCACCGTTTCGCGGTACGGCCATCATAACGGGCGTTTTACGGAGCCATCATGCCCTCCCAAAGCCCGTTTCGACAAGCGGTAACGGCACTTTAAACGGCTTTCCATCGGGAAAACAAACAAGTGAAATCACGGGCGCTGAGAAAACTCGTCCCAAAATGCGCCCGAGAACGAACAGCAAATCAATCGTCACGAAACATCAATCAAAACTGTGCAAATTACAACAAACAAATTAGAGCGGCGTTCCAATTTTTATGCGATTAGCTCGAACGAGCCGAAAAGCTGATTCGGAAAAATCGCTGCCACCGTGCAAAGAACAAACTTTCTTCGGCAAACAAAACGCCATTCCGATTCGCGTCCATCGATTGCGCGTTGATCATGGAAATCCGTCGGGCTGTTGTTTCGCCACTCGAAACAGACAGCGAAATGGGAGAAAATACCGACCGGGTGCTGGCGAATCCGGTCTGCGTTAAATTACAACTGGGCCAAAGAAAAATTTATGCGTTCGAGAAAGCGCCGCAAGGTGCCCGGGGAAATGGGGAAATTCCTTCAAAAACAATTTTTCAAGCGTGTTTCTTAGCATTTAAAACATTCTGCTTTACCCGATTTATAGCTTCTACGGGCGATTTGTTGGCATATTTTATTGCCCCCCCCCTGCTTTTGGGAAAGCGATAGATAGAAAGAGAAGGAGATAGATGGTGAGAGAAAAAGAGTGAACGCAAACGGCACGATGTGAAAACAACCAAGCGATGGCCAGAAATTGGGAGCACAACCATTTTGTCCAGGAGCCGGTGCTCGATCGATTGGTTGATGTAAATGCGTTTACAAAGCAGATCCCTGTAGCCACCGCACACAATAGTGCCACTGGCACTTCGTTTTAATGGCTCGCTCTTTCACTCTCTCCCCGTAAACGAGCGGAAACCGGGGCGTGGGTGAAAAGCGTAATAAAATATGGCATAAAATAGCGGCGGGATATAGTTTCTGGGGGCATATTTTCGACGATTGGAATACCGCGTCGACCATGGGTGGAGGGATCCGATTTTTGCAACGCACAAAGCAAAAAGAATTAGAACTCTGCGGTGAATAAATTACGCCAAAAGGGATTTATTATTTAAGCCGTGCGTTGTTTGGATTGAGCTTTCAGCTGAATCATTGCAATTTGACGTATTACGTAGTGGGATTAACTGGCGAGTTGTACTGCTACATTCCGGGTTTCTGCTTCCGGGTAGTAAGCATACCTAGGTAGGGTGATTTCCCGCGATGGATTCGTGGTACACGCTCCAGCATAGGCAAACGGGGCACTCCAGCTGGTGGAAAATTTACTACAAGCAAGTGGTCATTCAGATAACCGAGTGTATCGTTTTTACGTGACGAGATTTCCATCCGCACAAATTTATCGGTCGTGTCCGGAATTCCCTTTCCGTCGGTAGCCGACGAGCTCTCGAATCGATGATCCTGTCCCGTTAACATGCACTTACCTTGAACGACTATTGCCTTTCGTTTGGCACCCCAATCTTCCCACTTATCGCCCATATATGTAGGGGCATGTATCGCTAGTGAACGTTGGCATTTGGCATCGTCAAAGTGCGAAACAAACTCGAAAGGGGCCCCGGGAAGCTCGAGCTCGAGAAGTTTTAAGCTCCTGCTCCCACCGGCGGTGATGGAGAAAATATTGAAAATTCATGTACTAAACAACTTTACGGCGGTTTATTGTCGTCACTTTCGATGCAATAAAGAACGCCGCCGATGGCGAAGTGAGCCCGACGAGCCACAGAACCTCACCTGGGCCTTGTTTTTCCAAGGCACCGGCACCCGCGCGAAATAATAACAATGATAATAAAATATCACCGACGCGTCCGAATCGACGCGACCGAAGGACGCCCGAGGTGGTTGGACGCGTCGAGGCGGAATAATAGTAATAACACTAAAAAGTATGTGCACCCACATTTGCGCACCCGGCGCCGTTGGGTGCTTTTTTCGCGAACGCAGAACGCAAGATGGGAACATTCTCGAGGTGGTTTCAATTTTTATAGGTTATGTTTAAGCTTCATTTCCTTTCGGTGCGGTTTTCGGTGTGAAATTTTTGGCTCACTCGTACTCGCGAGCCAGGCTACTGACAGGCGGAAGGTGTTCTTAGACTTATTGTTGCTATTTTTTTGTTGTTGCCACACCAGGATCAAATGGCACTCTGGTGTAGTTCACAGAGTAGCGGAATGTTGTGATGCCGAGAATCCGGATCAATACTGCAAACTCGTGGGCTCACGAAAAGGTGACGGAAAATCAAGGGAAAACAGGAAAAATAAAGCAACACGATGACCAAACAATCGCCACAGCGTACTCGTCGACGTTCGGCCCATCTGGTCGACGGTAGGTGAAACATTAATGGCTCATTTGCAATGACTTTATCATTATGGGGAAGTCGATTTAAACTTCGGTCGGGAAGTTATTTGTTTCGGTGCCGCCTCGTTCCTGGGTGACGAAATTGGAAACATTGTTTCGTCGCTTTGTGCGAGCGCATAAAAGTTCCGGCCAAACTTCATTACTTCCGGAGATTGAGCTGCGCCCAGCGCCGCCATTCGGAGCGTTGGGTCTGTGTTTTCTTTTTTTGCTTCTCTTGCTCCCCCGTGGCTCTTTTCGTATTTAAATTTTCGGATTAACTTGTTGCGCCGTAAGTTAATCATTTTGCCACTCGGCAACCGGGCATGGAGTTGTGCTTAATTCGCAACCAAGCCGAAGCGTGAGTTAGAACTCGGGTGCAATATCGAATCAACCGCTCGCCTGGGTTCGTCCTTACGGTGAATTTTCCGTTGGTCCGTTTCCGGCGCCTGGATAGCTCGATGGAGCTGGATAAAATGGTGGCATACTCGCCCACTATTGTCCTCCACAAATAGCAAAACGAGCCGGGAGAAAAAATGGCCACCCTCAATTCGGTGTGGCACTCAGAAAGCAAAACACGCTGTTTTGGTACAAAACACAACACTCAGGCGCACACACAAAAAAAAGCGAACACCGAAAACAATCATAAAAACCCAGTCCCCAGTCGTTCTCGTACCGGGCAGCCCCTAGGATTGCATTGCGCGTCGGAAGCCGCATTTCGATGAAGGTGGAAGCGTATAATGTGTTTATTGCATCATAAAAATAAATTGGTAATTGCTGGAAAATGTTTGGAGTAGAAATTTTTATGAGAAATGACGAGCACGTTCGGTGCGTTGTCTTCGATTGTGTGGTGGTGTTTTTGCCCTCGCTGCCAACCACACACACGCACGTACGTACGCACGCACGCAAAGGTCCTTGCTATTGTTGCTGCCGAGCGGTGGTGCAACGCTAACGAGCTGGAGGAAATATTTTCAAACGCTTGTCCTGGGTGTGTGGCGGTTTTTTTTTATTTTCCTGCTCGTTCGACACAACTCGTTTCGCTTTCTTTCTTCGGCTTTTGGGCTGATGATTTGTGAGTGGTGCCGCTTGTCGCTGGAATCGATGGAAACAAATTTCCCGCCCACATCCACGCCCCCCCTACCCTCGGCCCCCTTCCCCTCGGCCACACTCAATCATTCCCGGGCACGCACTCTCGACGAGTTATGCTTGGAAAAACATTTTATTGTTTTACGGCTCCGCGTTTGCGTTCTCCCTTTCCGGTTGGGCCACGCGTTTCCTGCGCGGATTAACGTGAACGTACCACTTCGGAGGCGGCAAACACCAAAATAATAATAAAAAAAAAACATCGTTCGAATCGAAAGTTGCTTATGATTCACAGACCTAAGCGCGGGCCAGCAGTGGAGCGGCCGCTCAAAGCCCGAATGTTTCGCATGTTTAGCTTTGTTTTGGCGTGATTTATCCCGCTCGGGCTTTATTTCCTTTTTCGTTTTGGGAAGCATTTTTTTGTTGTTCGAAACGAAACCAAAGCCAAAATCATTGACGCCTTCTCGAAACCCGCTCTATCTTAAGCCCGGCGTCTTGGAGGCATCATGGAGTGTGGCGTGGGGGCTCGAGCTAGCTATTAAACGATTTCGGATAGAGGCAAGAATTTATTGCTCCGGGTGCTGTAAGGATTCGAAAGATATCCCGCTGCCGGAGAATGGGTTTATTTCTCTTTGTTGCCCTTGCGGCGGAATGGACCGGAGGAATTTTTCGAGAAGTTTTTTGGAAGACGCTCGGCTTAACGGAGGGTTGGCAGCCGCGGGAATCTCGACGCGGTTGGAGTGTTTTTCAAGTTGATAATGGTAACGCGTTTATTGTTACCGGGCTGAAGTAAGGTGATAAACCTGACGCTTGAGTTTATCCCTTTCCGAACGGATAGATTTGCTGCATCAGATGGGTCGGCGTTGCAAATCGCGAAGCTTTGCCAGCGGCTAGTGATGCGCATATGCGTGCTCTTAGCGGCCTTTTCGTCGGAATCAAATCCTTTCATAGGGCTTTCAAAAGGTCAACTGGCAGCACACCTGCCGGTTATTTCGTAAACGAGAGGAAACATTTCATCAGAACATACACACACAAAAAAAAAACCTACATACGGTTCGCTGAACTAGGCATATCATTTGATATCGGCTGGAGGCAGCGACTTTTTTGAACCACTGAATAAAACCCACATCCATCATCAAATACAGGGCGGATGCATTGTTGTGGTGGGCACAAATAGAGGCTGCCGACCGTGACGGAAAGGCCAAATCGAGCGTAAAAAAAGCTTCCATATATGTCTACAGTGAAATTGACTGCTGAAAATATTATTTACTCAAACAAAACGCACCACTCGGTCCGCACACTGCCCCCGGTGGTGTGTGATTTTGCGTGTGGCCTTAAAACTTCTCGTATCAAGCTGCGTTGCTTTGGCGAACTTTGGACATGAACGTGTAGCTTGAACCAAAAAAAAAATTCGCCTGACTGCCACACACGCTTCCATACGCCTTGTGGCAGGTTCATTCGGTGAGCTTTTTGCTGCTGTGCTCACGCCTCGTTGTTGTTTTATTCAGCCAACAAGCGTCAGCTACGTTCGCCGGTTGGTCGTATGCGTAAACGCACCGTTTTATTCTACGGAATATGGGTGGAAAATTTGCCCAAAAAGCGATAGCGTCGTTGGCGTTGTGGTTTTCTAATGCTGTCTCTGAGACTCACCAAAGCCCGCGGGGACACATACAAAACCGCCACACACAGCCACACGTCGTCAGCGATGTCCATTGGCGGTTTGGTTGTGGCCGTGTAGTTTTCTACAATATCACCATGAGAGTCTCTTTGGTTTCTAACTCCAGCAACGGGCAAGTGGTTCACTGTGCGGTGGTTGTTTGCGATGCAATTGTGAACCCGATCGGTGAACCATCCGTTTTAATTTACTCCTGCATCCAGTGCGGGAAGAAAAAAAAAGGTTGCATTCGTTGTGCAAATCTTGCAAAATCACTGCAACAATTTAACAGTGTCTTTTTTAGAACAAAAAATGAGATGCCATAAATGCGCACGGTTGATGATCATTAAAACGATTCCACACGACAGTGGCACATGGTGGTGGCTCAACGACCAGGCGTCTCCATCGGTGGATGACGTGGCGAATGCAACAGCTAAATAATAAAGCGTAAACACCCTGCTTCGAACGAGCTGCTTGCAACGGAATCGACGATAATGATCAATGCGATACGCGTCAGCTCCACTCGAGGTGTTAAGCTGCGAGTGAAGCGAGCGAGCGTGTGACATGCGAACGGCTTATGGAGTTGTGGAGAGATTTAAAGCTTATTTATTGAATTATAAAATATATGATGCACGCGTCAACCCACACACCGATGCAGGCGCACTCGCAAGCGCGTGTTTGTTTATGGTGTTTTATTGCCCTGTGCGAAGGTGGGGAGAGATTTGTTTGCTTTATCAGATTGCGAGCAGTGATTGAAATTATTTACTCGTGTTAAACAAGGGAGAAGAAGAAAAAAAAACGTGTAGCCCCAAAACGGACCGTAAGCCAGAACGTCGATGCAGCACGAGCAGGCGATAATTTTTAAGGGACGGTTGTCTGATCGCCGGTGCTCATTGGAGCGCAGATTTGCGGTACGTGGGACGAACTTTAAACATAACTTCGGATTAAACAGTGCCAGTTCCGCACCGATTTCAATCGATCGTCAACATGACAAGCCCGAAATTAACGGCTTGATGGTAAACACCGGCCGGTTGTTGGCTGATTTACCGCTTAGCTTTTCGCCGGTTTGTAGTCTGTTGTGCGTTTTTTATTTGCGTCGTGGGCGTGTGACTTTTTTCCCGTAGCTAGGACGATCGCTTGGGTAAAACGGGGAACAGTTGAGATTCGCACGACGTATCACGGCGGGCAAGAGTATGATGCTAGCAACCCTCATTTGAATTTCACAACCGCTCAAACCAGTTTTCGGTGTTCGAAAGTGGTCATGATCCTTGTGAGGGGAAAGTTCATCTTCTCCTCCACAGACCGTCTGGTCTTGAAATGAATTCTGCCACCAATAAGAGTTCATTTCCGCGCCCGTCAAAGATGAACCAAAACAAGTGAACGGACGAGACCTGCGCACAAGGACCGTCACCTGAGCGTACCTCACTAAAACTCACCCTCGTCTCCGTCGGTTGCTACTCGGGCCCCGTCGGGCGTACGGTGGCTGTCGGAAAATCGTCGCTCGGTACCACGGCGGAATAGCGACGAGATGTTTTCGCACCACCAGCTGTCAGTTGACGTCGAAACATTCGCCGTTACGGTCAGCCCGCCTGTTGCCGGTCGTCGTCACGTTTTTTGACAGAACCGTGCCGAGCAGAAGGGTTCCGAGCAGTGTGTGCGACCAGTTTTGGGTCTATCCTCAGCGAACACCCCAGGCAAGTGGGCGGTTGGTGTGGGGTGTTGTAGAGATTAAGAGCCCTTCTGGGCTGGCTGGGTCGCTCAACCTTCGCGAACAAACTTGGCGTCCAGGTGGCACCCGTGCGAGCGTACGTGCTGGAGTAATAAGGATTAAGTGATTAAGAAAAGTGTTGCCAGTGTGTGTTCGGGCGTTCGGTTTGCCCGAGGAAAAACTGGACCGCCCTCTCGGTGTGAATGTCCCGTGACCGATACCTTCTTTCTGTGATGCGATGTGGCTGATAGAAAACCAAGCGAACCCGTTCGTTTGCGGACCTCACGCACGCGGAAGGATAAGAAGAGCCAAAGAAAAACAGATTCCCCAAAGTGGTGCGCTTGTGTACGGTTCGCACATGACGGGCGCGGCATATGCCCGCTTTCCACGCGGCGTTCGTGATGTCGGTGTCATTCCGCACTGAAGGGCTACCGCTTCGAAGCCTCCGTGGGCTCGGTTTGCCGTGTGTGCTTTCCGGTAGTTCATAATTCATCCTAAACCTTCGCATATGTGTCAGAAAACGAGAGAAAGAGAGAGAGAGAGAGAGAGAGAGAGAGCAAGCGAGCGAGCGAGCAAAAAGGGTGAGCATCCCTGCGAAACCAAAATTGTGTTATGTGAGTTGATTTATGGCAAGAACGTGTCCTGCGGTTGGGAGCCACGGCACACCACTGCCAACAACACGGGAGTGAATAAGTGAAACCATTTTCCACGCACGCGAAAATCTGTCAACACTCGGCATTGTGGTACGCGCGGGGTTGAGGGTGACGCAAAGTTTAAAATAAATCAGTCGCTCACAAACGCAAAGCCAGCCCACGCGAGCGCGCACAGGACGATCCGCTTACGAATGATTTCCCACCAAGCAACGGGACGAAAAGGGGCTATTTGAACTGTTTCCCATCCGGGGCGGGTTCACCTTCGGCGAAAAAGATGCTGGAAAACTGGTTGTCTCAAGACGACACGGTCCGTAAACTGACGCCGCTGGCAAATGGTGAGCATAAAAAATGCATCCCGCCTACGCAACAAGCGGTCCGCACGGAGCGAGTGTCCTTTGCGAGCAGAAACAACACGATCCCATCCCATCCCGGTCGAGGTGAAATCGCACCCGCACTGCCCGCCCGTGAACACAAACAACTGCAAAAACCATTAACCGAAACGGTGCGTGGGAGGGCACTGGACCCGCGCGGCACGACTTTTCCCACGGAATGTCGCGCTTTTCACGTAATGATCGTAATGTGAGGGCCGCGGACCAAACCAGCGGCATTACGGGTAGCAGAAGCGTTTGAAGTGAAAAGTAGAGCTAAATTAAAAGAAAACACCCACCCAGCTGGCGCAGGCCGTCCTTGCTTGCGCGCTTTGTTGCGCGCGCCAAGGTGTGCGCGCGGAGTGTACCGTGGGAAAATGGGACAAAAATCCCTCTGAAAACGCGAAAACTGTGAGCAACAGAGTGTAAAATTTGATTGCAACCATGAAACGAAGGGCTCCCGGTCGCTCCCGAGATGGACGGAAATAGGACCTTCCTTCGTCAAAGCCGCCGGCGATGGGAGACGGCGAAAATGGGAGACGGGAGATTTTCCGGCACAATTTGTTGCGCCCCCGAACACACAAACCCCGGGAAAATGTGCGAAGCGGCCACCAATCGTTAGCATAACAAAATGCCATAGTTTAGTGCGTGTGCCGGCGCACGATCCGGTTGGGACGGGATCTCGCTCAAGAACCATTACTCGCCCCTTTGCCACGGACGCGGCTCCTTTCGAGCGAAGAGGGCGCCGGAAAACCCGTCGTTAGTGAGGAGTTTTCTTGGGGTGTTTGTGTTTCGCTTTCGTTTCGGTTCGGTCGGTTTTGCTTTGTTTCAGTTTTTGGGGTTTTTGTTTTGTGCGCCCGCCACCACGATCCTGGTGGGTTTTGCTAAAAAAAGGACGCCTTGAGGTTGGCAGCCGAGACGGAAACCTTCGATGGTCGCGTTCGATACGACGATCCGCTCGGTTGAACCGCATCGTGTGGGTGCGGCCCGGGGTTGTGGTGGTGATTGTTTTCCTCTTGCCGCAAAGCTGATTCGGTTCGCAAGTTCCGGAGCCGCAACGCAATAAAAGCGCCGAAGTCATTGCGTGCCTCGCCCGCCTCGGTTGATATACTGGAAAATTCGCAAAAATTGCTGTTAAACAACCCGGTGGCTGGTGGATCGGAAAAAAAAGGTTAGTATAAGCGGTTCGGGGCAGCTATGGGAGGCGATTCATTTGCTCCCCGGGGATGGGCAGAATTTTGAATGGAGAGTTTTTAGACGAATCGCTGGGGTGGGGTTTGTTTAAAACTTTTCGAGAAATTTCGACCGTTTCTTTACTTGGGGTCATTAAAATGCCATTTTTCTCACGGCGTAATATGATCGATGAGAAGTTGTTTGGTTTCGAAAGTAGAAATCTGCCCGTGATGGTTGCTAAAAATAGACGCACGACGTTCACCGCCTGGAACGGTGTGGACTTTGGTGTTTGAATTCACGCTCGTATCTACGTCACCTGTTGATGAGTTCTGAGACACGCTGAAAGTTAGGGGAGAACGATCTTTTTTCCGATAAAACTCGGCCCCCTCTACGGTGGTAGCGCATTTGAATGCGCCCTGTTGAATGTCCAATACTCGGTAAAAAGTCTCTTCATTAGCAGCCAAATTGTCGCATACTGTGCGCGCGTTTCGTTCGAAAATCTTCAAAGCAAACGTACCAGCATGCAAAAACGCGCCACGTCAATTCCTCTCTAATCGCTCAATTTCACTCGCAAAGCTTCCACGCGGCAACGTCAAACACACGCACTCAAACCAAAAAAAAAAAAGTTCATGAAAAGTTTCCTTGTCGCTTCAAAAACTGTACGCGTAGCGAAAGATTGAACAGATAGCTTCTCTTCTAAGCCCTCCCGAAGCGGTTTGCTGGCACGGCAGTAAGACATGAAAAGGCAGCGCCCATTCTCCTCCTGCGGAATGCAAAGAAACACGAAAATACCACCCACAAGCGAATGATGCCCAGACCAGAGGGTGGAAAACAGGGCATAAAGTTCACCTGGCTCTGATGCGAATCTTCACCGACAATCTGGCCGCTTTGTCGGGCGACGCATCGAAAGCCGCGCACACAAAGTCATAAAAGTGTGCTGGTGCTGGTGGGCTGAGCATTTTCGCTGGAAAATCGAAAATAAAAACACACCCACCGCTTGGGCGGATGGACCAGGCCAGGTCGTTTAAGACGACGATTGTAGAACAACTTGTTGTTGCCCGCGTTTTCGGCGTCGACTTGGCCCGTAAAATCAACACCGCCCAACGACCAGCTTGTCGTTCTCGCGGCAGGTATGTTTTTGTTCACGATTGAACGGTTTTGAATGCTTTCCTAACGCCGTCCGGTTTGCATACCGACGCAGGCATGTCGGAATGCTGGCACCATCTTTCGTTGATTGTGTGGCAGCCGGTGTTGAGTGTGCTTTAAAATTTTTGGCTACGTTTTGCATTTTCCTCAGCGCCCTTAGAAAACAAATAGCGACCCCATCGTGAGCTGCTCGTAAAGGTTGAGGCCGCAAGTCAAAGCGAAAGCATTCAATCAATCTGCTACATCTGCCGGGACGATGGTTTATTTCCGGGCTCCTCCATTAATGCCTCGATTGTTGTGATTGCATCAAGGAGAAAAACAGTCGATTTGAATAAATGAGCCCGCGAATGAGGAAAAGCTCTTAACAAATTGAGCATCGGCTGGAGATGGCGCCACGTTCCGGAAACGGGGCGGGAAACGATTGAATTCGTTCGCTTGGCCAGACATCCGGCTGTTGACTTTCGCCACCGTTAAGTCGTTAGTTCTCAGCCAGTTCCACGTGAACGCCTAAACAGGACCAACCTTTGCAACCTCGACACGTCCCCATTGCCGAGCGGCTTTGCTCGAGAGAGGCCTTTACAAGGACACGCTCCGACACCGATATCTATCAGGGTGCGTCATGAAGTGCGCCCCTGTTACTTACCATTCATATCGCGCTATCTTGCGTAAACGTGAGGAAATGCTGCTCTCCTTACAACGGTGAACTTCCGCGATAACCAGCCACGTGGACGGCTCCCGGTGGGAACCGGAAGCGTAGACACCAGCCTGTCGGCACGTAGCCCGACACTCGAGTGCGCGTCGAGGACGTTGGCGCGTTGGCGTGCGCGATGGCGATGATGCTAATTGAAAATTGACATTTAAAATCATCAGCCTTCGTGAATCAACACACAGGCTCTCTGTGTGGGCGTGAAGGCTGCTCCTTCGTGGAAGCAGTGCCTGCCAACGGTGAAACTTTCCCCGGTGCAACCGGGTAATCGGAAAAACTCGCATACGAACTTCGCTCGACAGCGTGGGCTCGTGGGCTTCCTGGGGTGCCGGTTCTACAGCGCGACATGTTGCGAATATATTTATATGTACATCCTGCAGCCGAGCCGAACGGTAGAGTTGGGAAAAGTTGCTACCAGGCTCGTGTGCAGTGTCTTGCATCGGGGAATGCCTCCTGGGCAGTGAGCAGGGTTCTTGTACTTCACTACTTCATGGAGCAGCGAACATGCCGAAGAAAACCGTGCCCTGAGTGGGATCACGGGACGTGCTTCTTCCATCCATGTTCTGCTGGATTCTACGAAACAAACGAGTGTTCCCGTCTGTGGTCGCTTCTAGTGAGCTTGTTCGCGCTACGACGGCTTGTTTGGCGGTTGTTGGGTTGCTTCCCGTCACCCTCTCGATGAAGGGCCGTGTAAACCGTCAGCAATCACGGTAGTGGAACGAGAACTTGCCTTGATTCCAGCAGGCTGAAGCAGCAATTCAATCAAAGTCCCTGACGTTGTTTGCGAGAGCATAGGGTGAGTTTTTGGCACCATGACAAAAGCCTGCATTGAGCTTATCTGGGCGACATTGGAGCTGGATTACGGTGATGGCTTCATGCTAGAGCGTTGCGAAGAGCCGTATAAGAGTGGTTCTAAACACTCTATAACTTGTTGTTCCAAGAATGAGGATAATCGCACAATGTGCAGCTAAAATCGCCCCTTTTTGGAATTCGTTAATTCCCTTTATAGCGTTCAATATTTGAGAGCTCACTCCTGATCAAATATTAGCAGCGTCAATTTTTCGCTTCGGCCCGGTGCGATAAGCTAACTCAATAATGGAATTCAGCAGCAATTATTCGCGTTTCAGCGAGAGAAAATTCGAAAGCAAATCCTATTCGAATGGAATTTCACCCGCTTCACCAAAGGCATCCGCTCAACCAGGCTAGCTCCGGTTAAATAGTAGCGTCCGGTGCAGCTGAATCCGGTGCTGAATTCGTTGTCCCTGTACCACTCGGTTTGTGCGATTTTTCCACCCACTCACCATTATCCCGCACGTTTGGCAGCAGTTTTTCAGCGCAACAGCAGGAAATTTCCATGAAACCAGATTAAACACGAACCGGCATTACGGTCCGGCACTTGTTTGTTCGCCCGATAATGCCACGTGTGTACACGCCGCACGGTACGCGTAGACGCACTGGTCGGCTCACCGATGTCGGATGTAACCGCCATTGCGCCCAACCGATGGTTCGGTTACTTTCCGCCGCCAACGCCCAGTGTCAGCCCGGTCGGGCATCAACAGGCCATCATCATCCGGTGCAGCAACGGAGGATGTCATCGTATATCAAACATAAATATTACCCCACGCGCACACTGGGGGTGGTTTTCTGGCCGTTGGTGGATGTTGGCGGGAAAAAACATTCACGCTCTGCTGTTGTAGCATAAATGTTGCGTGCTTTTTTTATTTTTGGTTTACACCACACCCACCCCATTTTTGCGCATCGACCCTGACGCGTACCGCAAATGGTGCTCGCTATGCTGCAGCATCCTGCGTACGGAAAGAAGGGATGCTACTCGCTTCGGCAGGATGTTGTGATCGATAACGTCCTGACGGCAGCCGAAAAGGTGGGGGTGAGTGCAAAAAAAAGAAAAAAAAAAAACAAGGCAAAAGCACAACGGTGAAGAATGGAAGCATAAAACATCGAACACCCAACCGGCTGGGGAGCCATGTGTCGGCGAAGTTGCTATTTTCCCATCAACCGTCCGGGGTGTTTGGGGCGGCGTCTTCCGTCGTGCGTCCGAGCAGAAATGGGGGGTTGGAGAGTTTCTGCTGCTTTCTTTTTTGGCGTGTTCCTCCTGCAGCAGCCTCGGCGTTCGTTGGCTTACGAGTTTTGAGCTCGCGAAAACGCGCTGGCTCGGCTGGTTGGTAGTCAATTTTCCTGCGCTCCCCGAGTCGCTTTTCCCACCGACGCTCGGGCATTTCCGGCCCGTGGCCAATCGCCTCCGGTGGTGTTTGATGTAATCAATCAATTTTAATTTTATATATAAATTTACAGCGCCGTGCCTCATTAATCATTCGGAGCAAGTGGGCGGGCTGGTGGGTGGTGGTTTGACGGGACCTGTCGTGGGTGGGAAAACGAACGTGTCGGACGAAAGGTGCAAGGACGAAAACGAACGAAAAAAAAAAACGCCAACCGATTGCTGATTTACAGTGAACGTGCTGGCGGCGATGGGAAGGAAAACAACCACAAAACGCGTGTCGTAGCGTGGTTCGATGTGTTCGACGGCCACTCTTCGATTAGCGAGAAACTTTTCAATTTTCCCTGTGCTTCGCTTTTCTGTGCTGCTTTGCTCTGTTCGTCTCCTCGGAAAACTAGCCCCACCGGAGGAGGCGATCGAGGCGAGTTCATCAACGACAGAACCGGGGATTCCGGGGAGAAGCCAATTTTTTCGATCCCACCCACTTTTGGGTGAAATTTTCGTCAGTTCGTTGAAAAGTGTATTCAATTAACGCACAGCGGACGCAGCGCATTTTCCCGTGCGCTCGCCGCAACAATGTTACGGCTTTGATGGGTCCGAATTTTCCCCGGCTTCGGTGAAGTTGATTGGAAAGAACGCACCTGTAGCGGCCGGAGGGAATCAACACAAGCGTTTCCCGTAACGAAAGGCATACGCTGATTGGATGATTGATCGATTCGATTTGGTTTAACACTGTGCTCTGTGCTCTGTGTGAGAAAGGGAGTTTTTTTAACTAGCTACGTTTGCTTTTTTTTTCTTCTCTTCGATCCCACCTGCGGTTTGGAGCAAGAAAATACAACTTGCGTCATGTTACCGCGGAGGAAACCCAACGCCAAGAAGATGATCGTTTCCTTAGATCCGTGGAAAGGCGAAACCATTTGCTAGCTGCACAAAGTTGCTTTAAATTGCTGCTCGGTCGATTGGTCAGCGACCGTGGATCGACTGAATCCTGGGCTTGATTGATCGGCTCACCAAAGCCGGACCGACACCGGCTGGTGTGGGGCTTCCAGATAAGGATATACCCGCTCGATGGAGAAACTCGCCGACTCGCTCATCCATCCGTCTGGCCACGTCGGACGCTTGGTTTACCTTTTTTTGCTGCTGCTGCTGCTGCCGCTGCTGCTGCTGCTAGGGAAAATTCAAATTAATTTCATCACGACAGCGAACCGGAGAGGGAAGGCGTTGACCGAGGCAAGTTGGCAAGTTGAAGCACACAAACAACCGACCCCTGCGTGCGAGCTTGCGGCTCGGACCATCACGACGAGGACCAGGGGAAAGTTTTGCTCGTTCAGCCCCAAACCCTCGAACGCTGAACTTTATTGAATCGTAACGAAATGAATTTCCCACCATATTGCCGTCTCGAGACGGGGTGAGGGTGACTGTTGGGTGGGGTGGGCACATCCACAACGGATCGTGGTGTGAAGGGGAACACTTTTACCTCCAGATAGCAGTTGGTTGGTGTGGTATGCATGTATGTGTGCGTATTTTTTGCTATCCTCCAGTTGATCGCCTTCTCGCCTTACCCGCATGACAAATTCGGGTACCGAGCATCCGAACTAATAAGCAAGAATTTTAGTGAATGCTTAAGTTGGCCAGTTGTGCAACAAATTAGGAAAGTTTTAAGCGTCCCGATGGCAGACCGGAGAAAGAGTGGCTCTCGAGCGGTTGGGAGGGTTTTGCGGTGAAATTGGAATTTCCTTTCGGTCGCTTCTACGAACGCTGCGAACGTCACGCTGGACACTGCAATGGTCAAACATAGTTAGGCGACGAGTTTGGCCCCAGGATGCGGGAATCCACACACACACCGCCCAAGGACGAACGGACTAATCAGGCTAGTAACGGGTTGCAAGTGTTTTCAGTGCTGGTGGGTTTGGTTATTTGTTACTCTCCATCGTGTCCGATTATTTGTCCTACCTTCCGATTGATGGAGTTTTCCGGATGCGATGCACTATGGCTCCTTAAGCCCGGTGGAAATGAAGCATTGTTTGTTTTGGGTTTTAAAATTTATGAGCGAAAGATCCCTGACATGATGGCCACCATCGCTAGGGAGCGAAGGAACTGAGCGTGGGATCCACGCTGCACCCAACGCTGGAATGATAATTTATTTGCCACGGGAAAGCTTCTACATTATTAAAGCCTCGTTACCCTCGGAGCCGACGTTGGGGTGTTGGTTTTGGGTGCCGGATGTTGAAATGAGTCGTAAAGAGCGCAAGAAAGATAGCGAGGCAGAGAGAATGTGAGTGAAGAGCAAAGCCAAAATATTTTTCCGTCACGCTTACCAGCCGGCGGCTTTTTCCACCCAGGCCGGAGTGATTCATCGCATTTTTTGTGCCTTCACTGTGCAGGAAATTTAGATGGTGATTGTTTTTCTCCCTCACATTTCGCTTGCCTTCCTTCGGTGCTTTTGCTCGCTGCACTCTTCCGTTGGACCCGCTCGTTTGGGATATTAATTAATCCGGACCTCGGTGCAGCAGGGCGTGTGCTTTCGCGAAACACAGCCGGCAGAACATAAGCGGATCCCAGAGCCAACGAACCCTGGGATGCTTACAACGTACCGAGCTGGTGCCGTCCATTAGCCCGCGACCAGGATCCTCTGACCAGGAGCTCTGGTGGCTGCAACGCGGGTCTTAAGTCTTTAACGGTTGTGGCAGAAGCCGCTTTTTGCTGTTGTTGTTTGCGGTTCCGTGAGTTTCATATTTCGCAACCGGGCAATGAATGGAATGGAAGCAAAAATCCGTTCCGTTTAGGCACAAAACAAAAACACAACCGGGCATGAATTGAGTTTGCGAGGGCAACGCGGGACACAAGGCGGTCCAAAACGGGTCGAACATCATGATGGCAGTTCCGATAGGTCCACGGCTGTACGTCGGTGTCATCCGTTATCATCAGACACAGACACGAACCGTTCGTGAACGATCACGCATCGTCTTCAGCTCAACGCTGGCCGCATAAATACACCCGCTCGCAAGTAAATCAATCAAGCCGGGCTAATGAATGAACGATGAAGTGACAGACGCGCTCGGGCCTCGGGCCTGCATTATGAAATATTAATTACCGCCTCCGGATCCGGCAAACCGAGCCGGCTCCATTAGGCTTCATAAAGCGGCGACGGCGAATTGATGATAACGCCCTGCGTCCCAGGATGATAGATGGACCGTTTGTGATCGAAACGCGCGCACGAAATCCAGCCAAACAGCACGATGATGCCCGCGCTAATGATGCCACCCATCGAAGGTGAGACCGGTACGCATTTACATCGATCCGGTTTATCTGCCCCACAGCTTGGTGCCCCATTAGTGCATCCTTAATATCGAGCGCAACTGACGGTTGCGAGGTCTCGAAATGCATTTGCAACTCGTCGGGGCTGGCTAGGAGAAAAGATTGCTATCGTTTCGGTGGTACGTGGGTTTGAAAGCGCCACTCGCTGCTAAATCCGAACGCAACAGGTATCCACACTAAATGTGCCTTCCAAAAAGCACCTCGTTGAATCCGGGGTCTAGATAAGTGCAAAGCCTCATCCGCGGAGCTTAAGCAGGCGCATTTCCGCTGGCACATTAAGTCGACGTTCGGCGTACAGCGAGGTTAAGTGCTTGTGCTGTTTCTCTCGAGGATCGACCCAGTCAAGCCTCGGAGTTGGAAAATTTGCTACCGGAAAACTCCACCCGAGAGAGAGAGAGAGGAACTCTGCCACATCATGCCGGTCGGAATATTCATGGCTTAGCATTACCGAGGCCCGATTCCCAGATCTGATTATCTCGCTATCGGGGGCGATGAGACCGACATAATCGTACGGTGGTTTCGTGAGCTTTGCTTTGGGGTTTATATTTTAATGCGATTTGTTGCCACTCCCTGCTCGAGGTTTCCTCGTTCGCCCGTTCACTCGCTGTCTGAAGGCTTCGGTTTCCTCCCACGCGATCTATTCGATTTTTCCCGCACTACTTTTTCAGTAGCAGCTTTTTTTTTTGCTCCGGCGCTTTTACCCTCGGCACGGCCGTTAGCACCACAGGAAGCCCCTTTCGGTCAGCCACTTAGTCGTAAAATGCCCACGCCGAAATCTAATTTCCTCCCATCAGTTAGTCCGCCCCCGGGTTTTGGGCCGAGCGTCCTACGGGATGTGGCACGAATTATGGAGACTAGCCCATGGCCGTGCGAGAGATGTGCGGGTTGCCGAAAATATTGGGCGCGCAAATGGACGCGCAGTTCGATCGCGTTCAATCCCCGGGAAAACCACCCAACCGAAGCGCGCTGGAGGCTGCTCGCGCGAACAGGGTGAAATTCAATCTATAAAAGCCCCGGTGCGGAACCGGTTGCCTGCGCATCTTTATAGTTGCACATATAAAGTAATTCCATTTTATTTTATAGCGAGCTTGCCACATTCGCCATGTTCGCCCTTCCGACGGTTGGGTTCGGCCGCTTGGCGAATCGTCAGCTGACGCACCGCGGCCACACGGCGAACCCGTACCGAAAGGCGGAAGGAAGGCGAATTCATAAAGTGAAAATGTGAATAAAATAAAGGACCCTTTTTTCGGTGTGCGAAGGGAAAATAAAATGGAGACCGAATGGGGCGTTCGCCGGTCCGAGATACGTATACGCAAACAGTGCCGTTGGGGTTCGAACGACCGAGCCAACGGCATCTTGGGACGCTATTGGAAGTGAAAATGAACTTCCCATCCTGCCAATCCTTGCCCCCGTTTTTACCGACCGAAGTGGAATGCTGATCCAGCGCGAACGCCATCACACCATCGCGACCAGACCTCGAATCGGATGCCCGGTTGGCTATCGATGGCTGCGACAACAACGTCGACGACTGCACAAATCCTGCACCAATGGCTAGACGGAGGCAGACCGGCATCGGGAGCGAACGGTGGAAATCCTAGCCATCCTTCACCGATCCCTTCGGTTCCGAATGCCAAAGGACTGCCGTGGAGGCGTTGTGGCCCGATTTTTTGCTTCCCTCCTGGGCTGGGGTGGGCATCGAATGTCGAAGTGCGAAAATCTAGACAGCAAATTTATGTTAATGCTCTTCCCCGAATGGGTAGGCGAAAAGCGACCATCGGCGAAGGGTGGATTACGTACCGTCTCCAGCTGCTGTTTTGTGGTGGGTGAAAGTGTGTGAAAGAGAGAGAGAGAGAGAGAACATGTGTGCGTGTGTGAGAGAGAATGGAAAAAACAACGCCTGTGAAACCGTGGAGCGGATGTCGGTTGTTTTATCTCGAGATTGCATCGCATTTCCGGAGAGGTTTTCCGCGCTCGGGACGGGTTTTTCCCGTCCACCCCATTCGCGTTTTAGGCGCGTTTTTGCCACCTTCGACGTTCGACGCTGGTTTCCGGTGCTTTACGCACTCGTGCAGTTCATTTTATATATCGCACTAACTCACCACGATGGCCACACACACACGCGCGTATGGCACGCGGAACGGGACACGTTCACCGTGCGTGGTGGTTGGCGGAAATCGTATGAAAATATTTACGAGCGTGTATATTGGCAACATAAACATATTTGCCGGTTCGCTTGTTTGCCGCCGCCATCGACGCCACCCGAGTTCCGTTGGCGATGGATTTTCCGTTTCCGACGGCTCAACGAACCTCGGGCTGGGCCTTGGTTTGTGGCACGTTCGGCCATTTCTCATCGTTTGCCGCGGTTCGGCGGCTGACCCGACTGACCGTACTGAAAGGCACAAGGGGATTGGCACGTGGGACACGCACTTCATCACCCACCCCTGGAGCCCGTAATCCAGCGGGAAAACCTTTTCCACGCCACCCGAACTCAAAGGCCAGTTTTGCTCAAGACTGATTGCTTCGGGTTTGTGGCAATCGCGCCGCGCGAAGACACGCGACGAGGACAACGGCCCGTTGGGGTGAAAAAGGGTGCTAAATGCGAGGTCAAATTCCCGCAAGGACACGGCTTGCGGACGCCTGGACCCGGCCCGGGGGCGGATCACCGGGGATGGCAGTAATTTCGTTTTTGGGTTTAATTTATGATGATTTCGGGATCTCTCGGTATAATTTGATTGATGGAAGCAATTTCGTTCCGATAAAATGATACGGAGCGTCGTTCCCGTCCGGGGTGCCTTTTCCAATTCACCGAAACCCGTCGATGTCGCTAGGTTCCATCGGGTTCCGGTCGGCTCGAACGGGTCCACATCCGGCCGCATGTCAAAACGTTTCATTTAGCCTAATGACCGAAATTGAATAAGGTCGCCAGTCGGCTGGTTGGTGCACGAGTTCGAGCCTTTCGAGCAGTCGATCGGCCACCAGAGCTTGGTGGCTAGTCGACTGAACTAAATTGGTTCGGCATTTGGGATGAACGGCCGGACGGTTGTGGCGAAATCGACCCACTCGGATCGGATAGTACCCGGAAGATGCAGCCCTACCGGCGAACTCAACAGGCGAACGAGGAGAAAGGCCGAAAATCAAAGCATCTCTTTCGTGGTGCTTTTTTTTTGTTGCTTCGTTTTTTTTTTGCGATCCAAGCCGTCATCTCGGGCAGCATTCAACAATATTTCGACATCAAAGGCACCGCCGGGATGTGAAGGAGATTAAGAGTTTACAGCTGGAAGCGTAATTAAAAACCCAATCGAGACCCTGAATAATTGAAATCGAGAGCAAACAAGAAGGCTGCTTTACGACACCCGAGTTGCGGAGAAAGTTTTGCACGTCACAAATCGTGCTCGGTTTACAACCCTTTCTGCCAGAACCTGCTGTCCATCATACTTACACACACACACACACACACACACACACATAAGCGAGGGTGCGTTTCAGCTCCATTCGGAAACGAGGAACTGGGTCCTTTGGTCGCTTTACGGTCAAAGTTCGATGGAAATTTTCCGGGAAGCACCAACTAAGAACACCGATAAACGGCACACACCTTCCGTCCGACGGAGGTACCAAAGTTTTCACTTGGCACCAACCCCCCCCTCTCCCCCTCCTCCCCCTCCTCCTCCTCCTCCTCCTCCTCCCACCCTTGTTGGTTTGGTGGGTGGCGCGCTTGGCACCAAAGCTCATCAAACTTTCGAACTTCCTTGGGAGCGACCCCAGCAAACGTCCCCTTAGGTTCGGGCGGGCGTGGCAAATGTGACAAATTTTGCGGTTTTCCTGCCACCCCTAAGCAGCAACCCGTTTTTCCCGAGGTGTCAGTCGGTCGGTCGGTTGGCCGGCGGCGTGGGCCGGAAAACCCCAAACGTGCCCTGCCGGCTAGGGGGGCCGCAAGGCTCGAGGTTTTGGGGAGAAATAAAATTATATTTTCATACTCCCAGCCCATGCATTATTCAGCGCACCGGGAAGCGGGTCACCATATCCGGGGAGAAAACACAACCCCCCCGGGGTGGGTGGTTGGAAGGAAACTGGGTGGACCGGAAGTGGGCGCGAGGAGTGGGTGGGTCCTTCACATAATCCAATTTCAGTTACACGTCGCTGAATTTGAGAGGCACTCGCAGAGCAAACAATGAGCCAACGCCAACGCTCTTGCCTCGCGGGGTCCCGATCCAGCGAGTGTATTATTTTCCCCGTTTTTATTCTTCACCCAGCCGATTTCCTTTGGCTTCCTGTTCTTCTTTCTTTTTTTCGAATGCCCACCGGACAGGAAGGCGGGCCTTTCCGGTCCGTGTATCCGCCCACCGGTTCCGCCCGTGAGCAACCGCGCGCTTCCGATGGATGATTGGCGTGCCGGAGGAAAATGCGTTCCTAATCTAGCGCCCGTTCCTGCCTAAGCAACGGGATGGGTTGTGACCGACGACCACCGGCATACCTTTCCCTTACCAAGGGTGGGTTCTAAAAATGGGAAAATAAATATATCCCCAACACCGCGGAATGGGCGCGCTGTGGTTAGAGCGTGACCGCACGGAAAGCAACCGCCCGGCGTCGTCGTGTGGGGGTGCGTTCTTGTTGACTTCCGCCGTTTGCCGACGCGTGTACAACCCACACCACCACAAGCTAACCAAATCCGTCTGTTTGTTGTTCCACTTTGCCGGTGCGTTGTCACTTCGCACCGCCGGAGGATGTTTACTTTTTGGGATGGGGGATGGCCATCGATTCGGGCTTATTTTTCCGGGCTCGATCACAACACAACCAAGGGATGATGGAAGCGACGATGCTGACGCATCAGGCGGCTCATGTTTACGCACGGCACGATCGATCGGCCGGAGGAAGCCGATGCCGATACGTTTCATTACGGAAAAAGTGTCCCGTTGAAGGTCATCGCGATGGTGGGCGATGGAAAAATCTCCCATCAATTCCGCGAAGAGACGTGCGGCCTTTTGAATTCTTAATGCAACGATGATAGTGTCTCGATGATCGACCCAAAGGTCGGCTTAGAAGTTCGTTGGGTCACAACATCGTGTGCTGTGTGTCTCGCTAAGGTCACACAACAGGAGTCATAAGCACCGAAACGGAGGTGCCTTAAATATTACGACCGCTAAAAGGACGAAAAAAAAAAACCACCACCACCATCAACAAGCATGAAGGGTAAATATTTCATCGCTGTTCGGTTCGTTGACTCCGACTTCCAAATTGATTTGATGCGCCTCCCAGTTGGTGTTGTAACCGCTTCGTGGCTGTATCCAAACAAGGGCACACAAAAGCGTTCAGGCGCAGCGAGACCACCTTGGCAACGCATGGAAACTGGGGCGCTCGAGGGCGCCGACCAACGTAACTAGCATCATCCGGGGATTTCGGGCGGACTTTCGGTGAAAGAAAACATGCGCCCACACGCCGGTGGGAGAACAAAACGAACCCGGTTCTCGTTTGTTGTGGTGACGACGCCGCAACTCCACGAACAACCCGTGGAAAACCCGTGGGAAGATGGCGCGGTACCCCTTCACGAGATGAATCGTAATTGAATTCTGCCGTCGCTAAAGTTTGAATGATTTATTTAACATTTGTATTTCGCTTTGTTCGGAAGCTCCCACTCATGTTCGTCCTTTCGATTCTGATCCTTTTAAGCTGGCTCCCGGGTGTAACGGGAGCTACCGCGCGAATACCTCGCGATGGCTCAAGCTGACGGAAAAAAAAACGGACTTTCCCTCACGCTCCGTATGTGTTTGCGAACAAACGCTTGCTTCTTGCAATCCTTCAGCTTGCCGCGGCTGACGGTGCGCGAGCGTTTCATCAGAAAAGGACGAACGGGTGCGTCCTGGGGCTGCGTTTCCTAGGCAAAGTTTCATCCCAGCCCTCATGTGGGATTATAAATCTACACGCGACGCTTCGTTGCTACCTCGCAGGAAAAGCGAAAGCCCGCTTTTCCCAGATCCGAGAGCTTTTTTTTTTCTTTCACCTCTCTATCTCTTTCCCACCGCAGAATCAGCGGAGGATTCGGTGAGGCGCGAATTATGATGTTTTGATTGGATTTTGTTTTTCCAACCAAAGCACACCCGGTGGCACCCGGAAAAATACACACACACACACACACACACACACACCAGCTCGGTGGTCGGAGTGGTTCCCCCGGAGCGTAGAAGACAATCAGCCGGCAATGCCGTCGTCCGTAACCCGCAACCCGTCGGAGCGTCACAGAAATGAGTTTTACAACCTCGGCTTGGTTGCTGCCGTACAACCGTAAACGCATGTTTGATGTGGCCAATTCGCGAGGCGGCGTTTTGTGAAGGGTCCCTAATGGTTCCGCTCGTTGTTTGTCGGGGGGTGGGCGTGATTGGTGGGGAGTCATAAAATTGAATCCCGGACAGGGCAATGTTTATCGGCACTGTTTGATTATCGAATATGGGTTTCGTGGAACAGTTATTTCAATTACCGGGCGTTGTTGTTTCGACGTTTTGTGCCATGGGAAGCGTTTAAATGTTATATCCGAAACAGCGCCGGCGCTTCATCGCACGGGAGATAAAATGCTACAGCGAGGAAGAGTGAGCAAAACCAAGCTTATTTAAAAAACAAAAGCGAAACAACAAGGGCTAAAACAACCGTCATCAAAACCGTGCGGGACTGCGGGGGAAAAAAAAGAAATACATGCGCTCCTTTAAAAACACTTGCACCGGTCCAATAATTGTCATCCGATAGATTGAGGTTATTTTGTTTCCATTAAAATTAATTAAAAACACGCTTCATCAAATATTTATCCATAGCCGTGCACCCGAACCGAGCTGTTGACATACGCCATGGCTCCCAGGCGCTTCGAGTCCCATTTGCGTTCGGCCCCGTGAACATCTAACGGGGCCGGGAAAATTGCCATTTTTTTTGTTCGCCATTGGCTCCCTTCACACCTGCATTTGCGTGTGATACAGGCTGCACTGCCGATGAGTGATTGCGATTGCGGGCCAGTGTAGTGTCACCCGCAAGTGCACTTTTGTGTGTGAGTGTGGCAACACGCCGCTGCGAGGGTGGTACGAATGGTCGGGCGGTTGGTTATCAATTTTATCTAACACCCAACCTCGGTTGCATTGGTTGCATGGTAAATCAGTCGTAAATGTGGCGTAAAATTAATGTTTTCGTTTCAACGGTGCGCATGTGGTGCACGTGCAAAGCTCCCACACCAAGAGAGTGCTCGAAACGAAAGCCTACGCCACCCTCTAAGCATCCGCATTGGAGTGGATCATTGGCGAGGATAATCGGTTAATTGGGAACGAACAGTTACTAATTGGATGGGCGTGTACGATGTGTTCGGCATACTGATTGCAATTTTTCGCCGCGCGAGCAGCGATCGTAATTTTGAAACTATTTTCCCTGCCGCGTGCGCTAGATGGAATTTTAATGAGCTGCTGCTTCCGGCGGGAATTAAAAGGTGCCAATAAAAAGGTGTAAAGGCATGGGTTGCTTTGTTCTAAGCATTCGCTCGAATCTTGCGGATGCGTGTCATCGGGCCTGTTTTCCCAGTAAACAATCTACTCACGTTCCTTGCCAGGGTTATAAATTACTGATAAATGCTTTATTCCTACTCAACAAACGGTCTGGGGGGACGTCCGCACTATTCGCAGAGGGCTTCCACATCGGGGACACACATAGCCATGAGCGGATCGAAACGCTCACCGGTGACGCACTTGAACTTGCTCTTCTTAAACTTGTCCAGCTTTTTGAGCGTACACACGAAGTAACGGCCACAGTTGTTCGGATCGGCAAAGGTGCCCTCCTCCAGGCACTGGAACTTTACTTTAGGTTTCGGTGTTTCCTCCACCGGAAGTGCGGGTTCAGTCGTCTGAACGGACTCTAGCTCTGTCTGGGTTGACTCCTCGACGTCCTGCTCGTCCTGATCGTCGTCAAACGGAAGGGCTGAACGGCCTACGGTTACGAACGCGCACCGACCTCGGTAAGGGTTGAACACCTGACCGGCAGGACACTGCATCTTATACTCCAGGTAGCCACCGAACATGTTCCACACACACCAGAAGTACTGGGTTGGATCTGCCGGATCCGGGAAGCGACCAGGGCCCATGCATGTGAATTCTCCCGGGAAGCAAACGCTCTGGTCAGCGGTACAACGCTCCAGTGTCGGGTTGTAGGCGTATCCAGCCAGACAGTTCTGCTCGAGGCTGAATAGGCCAAAAGGAAGCCAGAAGCACACGTAGTACCGGTGACAGTCGGTGGGATGAGCGTATCGACCCGCGGCTGGGCACAGGAATGATCCTGATCCTGGCGCCTGTGGTGGAGTTGGAGTTGCCTCGTTTGACTCGGCTCCAGATTCACCGGATGGTCGTTCTGTCGAATCCTGCGAGGAGGCTGATCCTTCATCCGATCCAGATTCGCTGGCATTTGGTTCGGCGGGTGCTGGAGCTGAGGTCGAGACTGGTTCAGGTTCCGAGTCCTCGGCAGGTTCGGGCGTTGATTTCGATGCCTCCGACTCTGGCTGAGATTCCGGCTGAGATGTTGTTTCGGAAGCGCCACCTTCGGGGGCTTCAGTTTCCGGTTCCGGAGAGGCAACGACCGTTGATGAGGTCTCTGAGGGTACCTCGTTTTCGACGTCACCGTCCTCTGGGGTGGGTTCCTCCTCAGGCTGCACAGTTTCAACAGCTGGAGATGAAGATTCCTGCACGCTTTCCTCACCATCAGTCACATGGGAATTGCCTTCAGTCACGACTGATTCTGCGCCTTCCGTGGGTCCTTGCGGTGCGTCCTCTTGGACATCTTCCTGAGCACCGGCGGGTGCCGTGGTTTCTTCTACCTGTTCTTCTGGTTCGGCTTCCGGATCGCTTGATTGCGAAGATTCCTCAACGGTTGGCTCTTGTGCTGGAGTTGACACTGGCTCAGATTCTTCAGGAACCGATTCCTGTGCGTCTTCCGTGGGTTCGTCCGCTGATGGAGAAGACTCCTCCTCTACCGGTGCATTTGTGGCCTCGACTTCGGGTTCACTTTCCGGGTTGCTTGATTGCGACGTCACTTCGTCAACCGAAGCATCCGTGTGCGTTTCCTCAGGCGCTACGCTAGTCGTCACCGGTGCAGATTCCTCGGTGGGTTGCTCGGGGACCACCTCAGACACAACCGGTTCTGATTCGGTCTGTTCCGACTGTTCCGGCAATTCGGGCACTTCCGATGGTGCTGCAGTTTCTGCTTCCGGTGTTTCCTCGTTAGTTTGTGCCTCCGTCACAGCACCATCCGTAGAATGGTCCACTTCGGCAGCCGGTGTTTCTGCGGCTGGCGTGCTTTCAACCTCCACCTGGTCGACGGGTTCGCCTGTGGTTGGGACGTCAGCAGGTGTCTCGGGTGATTCTTCCACTACCGGAGGCAATGTGGCTTCTTCGACGACCACCACGGTCTCCGTTGGTTCAGCTGGAGCGGACTCATCCTGTACAGGCTGTGCCGTTGCTAGGAACGTAATGAAATCGAGACGATTAAACTATCGACAATCGAGAGTGTCCGTTTGCTTTCCAGGACTTACCACTGTCGTCCACATTGACGTGTGGCTCAGCAGTGGTCGATGGTGGCACGAACGAGTCACACTCGTACTGCCCGGCATTGCTGCAAAACGTGCCCTGAGGACACTGTTGCACCTCCTCGTTGACGGTCGTCGGTCGACCATCACCATAGTCTACACAAAGCTGAAATCGGACATCGTCCAGGCACAGGTAGTCTTTGCCGCGGCAATCTGTGCCTCCGCTTTGCAGCCGCACGTTCGGCACCAACAAGCCCTGCAGCAGGAAGCCAGCGAGCAGGAAAAACTGTCCATTAGTTCACAGCACTAACGCGGGCGCGCCTCCGTACTTACGAATATGAGAAACTGCAGGAAGAACACTTTGAAAACGAAATCCATTCTGCGCGGCCAGTGATGAGGTGTCCAACTCGAAGACTTGCTGTGGGCTGGGTCGTTTCGTTACTGATACTGCTGGGGTCTAGGTCGGGCTTATTTAAGCGAGTGTTTTGCAACTGCGCCAAGCAGCAACCAAGGCCCCAGCTACCGGCTTAATCCGGACGCATTTGCTAACTAAACTATTTGCAGATAACAACCCGAAGAGGGGAAGACGATAGTTGAGTGATTTGATATACGATCCAGCGCACACTCAGCCTCCCTGGGGGCGAGATAAGAGATCGGTTGCCAACGAAACTTTGCCGGGCGGGTTTGCATTTGGATACGTTTCTCTAATCTCGATGGTGCAGGTGCTGCGGATAGATGACTCAATTCAACCGAGCTGGGGCATGGAAACCGTCCCCACGCTACGGCTGTTTCCAGCCAAGCGCAATCGAGATCGAAAGCGAAGACAGTAACGAAACGCTTCCTGACGCCTTTGGTGTGTTTTTTTGTTCTTCTACCCGTGCTTCTTGGATTTGCCCAAGATAGCGTTCTTGTGAAAACTGTCGAGAATTTCATTCATCTTCTCAATTAGACCCGAAGGCATTACTCAAATAGTTTCGAAACGGCATTCTCACAGGCGAAAGCGACCCAAAAGGGCCGTAATCAAATCATAACAAATGAGCCCATAAGCAGTAAATGGAATTGATTCCCCACAATAGATTCGATTCGAGATCCACCATCCACCAGCACCAGCACTGGGGTGTATTATCTTAGGCGGCAGCATTCTTAAATACTGCAGTGCCTAGCGGAACGAGCCCGGCCCGAGGTATCTGATCCGATCTCCGTGTGCAAACGTAAATAAGTGACAATCTTTTGGATCTGCCTTCGGCGAGGGCAACCCCCACAAAAAAGGGCTCAAAATCGATTTCCTTTCAGGCCATTTCATCCGAATCGGTTCGATATCGGTTCGTAACGCTGCCTTCTCCCGGCTGCCATGGCACGGGATCCCTTTTTTTTTGCCCACTGGCGATAGTTTAATGGAAATGCTTCGTTTAGCAGCGGGCGGTAAAAATAGTCTTCCGTTTGGCCGTTTCGAACTGTAACTATCGCTGCCAGCTCGGTGTTGGGCTAAACGCATCGTTGAAGCCGAGCGGTCTCGGGTCCAAAATGGGACGAAATTCCGGTGCGCCTTGCCCGAGCGAAAGGGTTGCGAAAAACCAAAGCGGTGGAAAATATCGATGATGAGCACGCTCAAATAACCCGCCCGGCAATGGCGAACAGGAGCGCTGCTGGAGGAAAACGTTACGGCCGGGTGAAAACATTTTAGCTGAGTAAGCGCAAAACGGCGCTCCGTTCGGGCTGCGAAATGTTGTACCGGCTTGTGGGCTTGAGTAATGATCCGAGAGGACAAGTTTCCGTGAGGAATGCGTTGCGACAGTTGTGTGCACGACGTGCTCGGAAAGTGCCGGAAAAGAAGCGAGGTTTTAAAATGGCCTCTCACCACCTTATTCTTTTCGCTCGTGGCGTGGCATTGTTTTTCTTTTCAACCATTGCGTCTGCTTGAATCCTTTGGAAAATATTTTGAAAATTCTCGACATCGATTGGAGCGTATCGGCGGTGGAATTCTTAGGGAAAGCGTTCACTTGTCATCTCGTCTAATAGCGACTCCCAGCGAAGGACCTCCCTCCCAAAGGCTGCATAAAAAGCGTCTTCTTGCAGATGTTTTCCTTCACCGGAATGTTTGCTCCGCTTAGTTCACGAGCTACTGCAGTCACGAATCGTCGGTTTGATTATGCGCCTCTATCAAACCTCTCAGCTCAAAGCAGTTCCTAACGGTTTGTTCGGTGCACAGTTTCGTGATATTTCCGATTGGCAAACGAACCACATCCGTGTAAGGGAATGGAACCCTTTTTTTGTTCTATACTAGCCCGTCAACAGGACTCATCGGAGCAAATTCAAAGCTCCCCGAGACCAGCGTCGAATGCTTTTCGAGCGTATTCGAGCAGTTCCGTGTTCCTTCAACACGAGCGCGAGCGTGATGCAGTAAGTGAACCAGCCACCGCCCGCATGGAAACGGAACCGATGAAGCACCAAGTGCGGCAGTTTACTATTTGAGTGCAATCAGGATTTGATCGAACCACCGTTTCCGACCGGTGAGTCTTTGATCTTGCGTATAGCGGTTTGTGTGTGTGTGTGTGTGGGTATTTGTTCGTGGGAAGTTGGAATAGTTTCTTGTTGATTCTCGCGTTCGATCATCCCCAGCGTGTCTCGGGTTTGTCTTGCGAGGACTCCCGCTGTTCTTACGGTTCCGCTTCTCGTGGTGGAAATCGGACACCGGTTCGAAAAACTTGATTGAATTGCCATTCCCCCAAGCGAAAACCACATGAAACGGAATGCGGTTAGGAGGCCATCGGACCCCCATCGCATTACTGCATGGTGTTCAGGGACGTGTTGAAGATAATCGTTTCTAGCTGCTAAGCCTCGAAAAACTTAAAGCTCATAATCGTGCTCAAACATTTCCAGAGGCATCTCAGGGTGGTTGGGTGGGTATGAATATTTGCAGGAGCGTTTATCACAGAATCCGTTCTAGGAAAAGATCAAGCTAAGTTTCTTGAAAATTGGTTGAAATTCGGACGCTTCCAAGAACACCGAATTTTGACGCACATTTACTGTGGAATTTAAACTTAATACATTTCTACAGCATCCTTGGGATGAGTATCGTCAACCACCAAGCAAGGTCGCTTCTGGGAATCGGTTCCTTCAGAGACTTCACCGGCAGAAATCGTGATCAATAAAAATATGGCCCTTTACTTCTCCATCGTGGCTGGTAAAAAAGCCGTACCATTTTATGGCCACCGCACAGCCGTTGCCTCATTCGCACTACCTCAGCGATCGGCTCCACAGGGTTCTAGTATGCCGGGAAAGTGACGGAAGCACTGCACTTAAAAAAATTACCCGAAAATAACCCTCCACTCGGTGTTATCCGCCTGTGGCATGGTTAAGTTCGCTTGCGTTCGCGTCAAAACCGACCAACGGCAACGTGAAAATGGCGTAAAACTGTCGTCCTTTGCCACGGGCACACATCCTTCGCTAGCGCACAATGGAAAAGTTATGGATGTTGCGGTTTATCGGTAAACAATAAAATTTTACGAATCCGCTCTCTGCGAAACCGTTTGCGTAACGAACGGCTACCGACTTTCGGTACCGAAAGGAAACGCCCTGCCGAACGCAAAAAGGACACCGTCACCGTCACCACCGGGTCACCAGCTGGACAAAGTTGAGCGTTTTTTAAAGTTTCTCTTCGCACACTTTGCACACAACTTGCCGTGGAGGGAAGAAGAGGACATTTGCTGCCTGTGGAAAACCTCCGTATGCGGTGCTGAAGATTATCCTTTTGCTCCGTGCTGATATCGATCTCTTACCGAGGACGACGGGAGATCGCTATTTTTGTGCAATCGTCGTTTAAAAACGTTCAGCTAAACCGAAACAGCGCTGTATTTGCTGCTGGGCGGAAACATGTTGAATTGTGGCTAGTGGACTGAGCTTTGATTTTAGCTTGAGGAGTGAGTGATATGCAATTAATTTACGCTTTCGAATGAACTCGCCGGTTTTTTCGTTCCACAGAACGAGTGGCTACTATAGCACAGGCAGCAGCTCAATCGAGTAAATAATGATAACTGTTCGCGCGTTCCTGTGGATTTGAACCACCTAAGGCAGAACCTATCCGTTCGTTCCGGCCCGTTTCTACAAATGGCAGCTGGAGGGTTTTCACCTAGCTCGCTATCCTGGATTTTTCCACCCAACGACGCCGTACGCCGTGTAACGATACCCAAGTGCGCGGTTGTGTGCGAACCGTTAACGCGTTCGTGTGCGAGTGTGCTCATGTGGGGAAGGATTTTGCAAGCGCAGCTTCGACCGCACGGTCGGATCATACTTTTATTTTTCGCCTCACTTCACACCGTAATGTAATTAGTTCTCGAGGGAAATCAAGCTAATGCTGGGTCGGTTTTCGCCCCGCCAGCGAATCTGGGCGCTTCCGTTCTTTCCCGACCATTTTCCCGGGCTCGTGCCCTCGAGCTCCAGCTCAAGCTTGCTTGCCGCACGATCCACCGACGAGGGACGATAATGCACGGCAAAATGGAATACGTGATTGCATTTCGTCTAATTGTTTGTTTAAAAAAAAAACTTGGGTGGTGAAATTTTTATGAACCATCGCACCGCCATCCAGGAATTGTGGCCCAAGAGTGGAGTGTGCGCCCTCTCGAAAGAAAAAAAAACAGCGTACACGGTGTTACGTCCGTTTCAATTGTGTGCCGAACTCCAACAAGATGCCCATCGCGAACGAGCGATCCCCAATGAGTGCTATTCCATTAATTGATTGGGTGGCGCGCGAACCACCCTGAAGGAAGCACTTGCTCGATGCGCGAAACCGGCAGCAAACACTTGAAACCGCGCCGGTTTAATATGCAGATGAAGTTAATCGGACATCAAAGATTCCGCTACTCAAACACTTAATTGTGATGTTCATCTCTAATGCGATTGCCACTCGGTGGATTTCCGTTGCCTGTTGTGCAGAAGCCCACCGTGTCCGTGTGTATCGCTAGCGCGTGGAATGTTGCCGTGGACATTGAAATGAATATCGGCCAAACCGATGAAATGGAGGATGCACAAGGGGAGAGAAAAAAAAAATAACACATCAGCCCATCAGCTTAACGGTTTTCGATCCTGCGGACATAAAAGCTCGAGAAAATGTGTTCCACGGGCTACGGTCAGAGCATAAAAAAAAAACATCATAAAAAACGACCTAATCGGAAAGAAAAGCTGAGATACGATGGACGAAAACACCGATTCAACAAAAGCGCTTTTCCGCTTTAACAAATTCAATTAATTATAAGCCGGTCTCCCCCTGCTGGTGGGAGCGATATTTGTGAGCGTCCTTTTGGCTGTTTGCTCGTGTTCTATCCTCTTCTTTCCCGCAGGGAGTGCCTGTCGCTTCTCGTCGAGGCTGATGGCCGGAACGGTGCGAAGCAACTTGAGAACGAAACATTAGAACGGTCACGGTCCACGGCCAATTCTTTGAATTCCCTTTTGAGCTGCGTCTTGCTGTATTTCTTTTTTTATTCTTGTTGTTTGCTTCTGCACCCCATTTGTCCCTCGCATTTTCGAGCGATTCTTGACCTACTAATTTTTGTTTGCAATTATCCCATGCCAGCGGGGATGAAAAAGGAAATCCCCACCCATTGGACTGCCTTGGCGCCCACACTCGTTGTGGATCATCAGCCCTAACCGGTGGCCAGTGGCCAAACGGTTCCTTCATGGTTGTTTTGGTTTTGGTTTGGCAAATGAAATGAAAAATGATGCGCGTGCTGTTGGGCGAAAGCATGTAGGGATGCGCTTGGTCATGAAAATTCGCACTCATTGGTGCGCAAAAAAGCTCGACACTGATCAAGTGGTTTTCGGAGTTTCCCATTACCGGCGGTCACTGGTCGTCGGTTGGTTTGGGAACTTAAAGACATGAAATATGCACCGAAACCCCGGACGGTAGCGATTGGGAAACGAATTCGCTCAATTTATGCCGATGAACTAACGCCAAGCATTAGCCAGATTGCGTCTTAGCGGTTGGCATAAAAATAGCCTATTGGAAATGGACGGTGGCTATGGGACGGTTCGGAATTTGATGATTCTTTTAAGTCGTTTCGGAAAAAAAGAAATTACAACAAGAGTCATAAACGGCCAACTTTCTTCTCTTGTAACATTATAAAAAAAATATCTTTGATTTCTTATGGCCCGGAGTTGAAAATGTACTCCGTCACAGCGAAAGGATATAAAAGAATAGATGGGTCCCATGTGGATCAAATTAAGCTGACCCTTCCGGAGCATATGCGCCGGTTCCGGACAGAATTCCTCACGAAAAGCGACCGCTGGAAGGGCTGAGAACAAGTCCGCTGCCGCTCGTTGGCACAAGGATGTGCGGATCGTTTCTTTTTATTGACACAAATTAATCCCCATCGCAAGATAACGGCGCTCTTCCAGTACATAAATCACGAGTTTTTCCTCGAATGGCATGCGTTGCATGGGGCTGGCCCTCCGTGCCACTTTCACGTTTCGGTAACCATGAAGGGCCGCATCATAAAACCGGCACCGATAGCGGCCGGAAAATGTTTCTCCATTTTAGAATCCACCGCTTTGTGCGCTTATCAAAGCAGCATGCTTTAGAGAGTGACAGAGCTCGAGATACGGGTGTGGGCATTTTTCTTTCACCCGACGAATGGCTGTCGCAAAAACAATGTCACACTAGCGCGTTGAGCTGAACGACCCCGGCCAAGCGATGATGAACGCACGCATTTTGCGCAAAACGGTAACGTGTTTTGCCGCACGACGGTGTGTGGTTTCTTGTATGCGTCGAAGCTTCCGGCAGTTTTCGAGAAATAGATACACTTCCTGTACGTCGCCGCTAGGCCCTGAGCAAGCGCGGGCGGTGTTGTTGCCGGACCGGAAGTGGCAGCAAAATATTTATCATCACAACAACGTGCAGCATCTTTAACGGCACCGAAAGACGAGCCCCGTTCTGCCTCGACGCGTTCTTTGAGCCCGTAGCCCGAGCTAAGACTCAACTTTGCACAAGCATCAGTGGCGGGATTAGGCGCTTGGCTTCAACAACAACAAACGCCAGTGTGTGATGCATTTGCTTTGTTACTATGGTCTGGGATTTGCGGTGTTGCAGCTGAACCCGGCCCATTAGCGCTGCACTCTCAGCCGGCCAACTGGAAGCCGGCCGCTTGGAACGATAAACTTCCCGGGTTGTGTGTTTTGCTTGGCCGATGCCGCCGGGGAAGTATTTTTGTTGATGCGTGCTGGTGCTGAACCACGACGCTGAAAACGACGCTCGGAAATGTGGCCGGAAAACGGCCTAGTTTTATGTTCCCATTTACACTCGAAACCCGATCTCGAGCTGGATTCAGCTGGCCTTCAGACAAGACGTTGGTTCTAAAATTATCAGCGTCGACCGGCCACCACTGGCCACCTGCCAGAAAGTTCTCTCGCGTGCAGCGTCGCTTCGTTCGTTTCTTAAAGTTGACAAATTTAATCATCGACCCATGTCACCGTCACGTACCCTCGTAATCGCTTTTCGGTGGTTTCCCTTTCAGGGAGGGTCGCCTCGTTTCGTTTCAATTTTTTCTTTTTTGCAAGTCGATCACGTGAACCCCGTTTTCCGGGTTCGTCGAAAACCGGACGTAGGCTAGCGTAGCGCACACACAGCGAATAAGGCATAACCAAGAAGTAACTAAAAGAGAGAAAGAGTGAAAGAGAGAAAGAGTGAAACCCACGCAAGAGCTACGCGAAAAGAAGGGGTCTGATCTTTCCAAACCCCACGTCACTGGCAAGGATAAAAATTGAATTTCAATTTTCATCGCCCTCCATCGTCTTGCGCCAGTGCATGCATCCGCTTCTGCACTGGTGCGCGCTGGTGGGTGAAAAATAGATCCACGTGAACCGGCCTTGGTGGTGGGAAAATCATCGAAAGATTTTCCTTCCCAGTATCCGCGCACGAGCGGCGAATGCATTATGCTCTATTTTGGAAACTTTTCCTCTGCCATTTTGGAGGATTTTCGTTTTTACCTTCCTTCTTTTTTTCTGCTGCCTATTCGTGTTTTTTTTTGCTGCCCCATTTTCCCATTATTCCGCGCTCTCTGATATTCGCTCTTTTCATTCCAGGCCATTTGCGCTCGAGCTCGAAGTCTGCGCGCGTCCGCACCAGCACCGGAACACAATACGGATTGCGCTTCGCGAAAACGGAACGAACGGTGAAGTGAATCCCGCGGCGCTCGGGAAGGAAACCGTTTGTCCTGACCGTTTGAGGGTGGGCGAAAGTGGGCGAAAAGACGAAATCCAATTATGATGTGAGAAAAATCTGAACCGAGCTGTTGTTTTTGCGGGCGCAGAGATGGAAATTCGCGTCATGAAGAGCGGCCCGGAAAATGCCGCTGCAGCACAACGCTTCACAACGATGGTTTGTCTGTGTGCGAAATCAAGCTTCCGATTCGCTGATGACGAATGCCCAAAAAAGTGCCCACGAGGGCTTTGGCACTGGTTTGAAGGTTCTATTTTTTTCTTTTTTGCAAACCACGCTCATGTGTGTGTGTGTGCTTCCGCCGCAAGGGAGGGGTTTCTTTTTATGGGAAACGAATTGTAACGAGCCAAGCAATTAGATTTGTTGGCGCGTGAATAAAATCATAAACCTTCTGCCACGGAGCCGCACGTCCTGCTCGGTGTTTGGCGGCAATTTTGTAGTGGTTTAGTGGCCATTTTTTTTTGCACCGAGAGTCTTGCCGGTGCGTGAGTAGTTTGTTTAGCCAAACCTGCCAACACGCCCAATGCGGGCACCCATTTTGTGGGCAATTTCCTCGAGCGTTGGTTTTTGGCTTTGTTTTGGCGTTCCATTTACACCCCATTTCGGGGCGCCATCGACTTCTTTCTTCGCAGGTGATGGATTCCTTCGACACCGGTGCGGCCGGTGAGGTATTTGGGCGGTGCGAGAGGCCCTACCCAAGCAGTAGTGTACCTTTTTAGGCATTCCCAGTGAAACCGAGTGAAAATCAGTGTGTGAGAGAAAAAAAAACACCACGAAAGGCTAACGCGTGCCAGTTGCGGTGATCCTTCGCGAACTTTACGACCGTTTGACTGGCCCCCGGAAGGTCGCAACAAATGCGTACATTTACATTAGTGCCGAGCGACCGCAGCAGCAGCCGTAGAAACAGCACAGCACAAATCGACGGCCAGAAGTAACGAATCGCGACCCCATTAAAGTGACGTGACGAGCCGGTCGTCGCGTGTCGTCGACCGCTTTTCCCGCCACGCGCGCGAGTGTACGCAAACAAACGCAAGGCTAGGGCATAAATAATCGATTACCATCGACGAACCGCGAGCCGAACCACGGAGTAGCGCGTGAGATTAGCACGCGGCAGAATGGAAATTTACAACCGCCGGGCGCAACAGCCGGCCCTCGCTTCCGGTACGCCGGAACGCGACCACGATGATGTACGATCGGTGGCTCAAGATGGTGCACCGGATGGCACTGGGCGGTGGGCTGGCAAGGACACATCGGCACCACGGTGGAAAAGCCGTGCTAGGAGCTACCATCAACGGTTCCACCTGCACCTGTTGCTCGTCGCTGCCACGCTGCTTACACACATGCTTGTAAATATTAGAATAGGTAAGTGGCATCTTTTTCGCGATGAGGGTGGGATGAGATTTTACCCCATGAACTACATGACAACCATAAATCTGGCCCGAAAGCCCACTGTTACTGGTGATTCGAATCGACAAACCCAATCGTTGGCCCACAACGATCCGATGATTTGTTTTTAACACAACTCACCCCAGCCCGACCGAAATTAACCGTCCTTGATCCCGCAGCATACGCCACGTGTCAACCACAAACTGGTTGGCCATAAATTTTGGCTCCACTTTCGCTCGGTGCCGCGTTGTGCTAATTCGAATTTGGCTCGTTTGCGCCACGGGGGTGTCATCACACACGTCGCTTAACGCGATCGCGAAGGGAGCGAGTCCTTTCGATTCACATTCATAACCCTTTCAGCGGATTCCGGCCGTCGGTTTGGCAGTGATTTCAACCCCCACCACGTAGCTGACACCTTGATGGACGTGAATTTGTGCCGAATATTTTATGACACTGTCGTTAGAGTTATCGCGCGATCGCAGGCTGTAGGTGGATGACTAATATCGTGTCTCATTGCTCTCATCCCGCGGTGCAATCCTGTCAACGGGGTTTACGATGTGACGCGGCTGGAAAGCGACACTAAACGTTTACCATCGAAAATTGTGCGGTTGTGCGTGCGTTGTTGGGAGGTTGTTTTTTTTCTCTCTCTTTTTCCTCAGCACCACGAACGCGTCAACGTGGTGGGCAGAGAGCAGACACCACACCATCCATCATCCTGCTGCCCGGGTTGGCTCTCAGGTGGCTTTGCAGCATCTGGTGGGCCAGAGCGTGCGGCAAAATTCGCTCATTCAATTAGGAGATTGATGAATATGATCACAGGCGAAATTTAATGAGTTTTTAATTCAACACCACCACACCACGGGACGGCAGCAGCAACCCCGTTGCTTGGTGATGGAAATTTTTCCCCACCCGAGGTCAAAGCAAGCGTGAAAGTCAATTTGGTTCGGAAAGTGCAGCAAAGAACCGAAGCCAACTCTGCCACCCTGCATATGGTGCCGTAATAGATTCGCTTTCTCTCATCGCTGCCGCCGTTCACGAGTGGTTTTGCGAAGTTCCCATCGAATGAAATCTTGTGGCTTTCCAGCGCCCTGGCGCCCTTCAGGGCTTGCTGGTGCACGATACGCTCCGCCGGTGCTGAAGCTGACGCTTGGTGGTCGCGTTTTATTTTACGTTTTTCTTTTTTTTTTGGCTTGCGACCATTTCTGAAACATTCTTTGAAGTTGGCTGGGTGGATTTATATCTGCTCCACTCCACACGGCTCTCGGTGAACCGTTTTTGTGCCCTTTTGAGCTTGGGTGAAGACCAAACAAAAAAAAAATAGTACACCGTGACGCCAGAAGTGTCTCCTCATCTGCATGAAGCCACGGCACAGATTACTGCTGCTCGCTGCAAGTGACGTCGGGAAAATTGAGTCATTATTCGTAGCCCGACTTTGAGGCTGCCGTATTCAGGTTTTACTTCATCTTTTTTTTTTGCCTCCTTCCCCAGGTCTACCATTCTATTTGCTCCCGGTAATATGGGTTGACTTTTTCCACCTGCTTGAACTTAAATTTAACAGCATTCGAACAAGTGTTTCTACGATTTGCGAACCAAAGCGCCACGCCAGTGTCGGGTTTAATCGTGCGATGCGAGATCGAAATACCTTCCAGGAACTTGTGGTTTGTTTAATACTCCCTGGAAATCCTATTTTCGATTACGTTAGAGCTATTATGAACTGATTACGGAGGGAAGCAGTTTGTGTTTGGGTGTTCATTACCGGCCATCTCACTCGTCGTTTTTCACGAGAACTATCAAGAGCCTCGTCAATGCCTGTTAACGCTTGCAGATGAAGAGGCCGTGCCGTGTTTGCTGCTGTCTTTATTTTTACGGCACCAACGCAATTGGAACGCTTTCGGTCGACGAATGTCTCGACACGCAATGGTACATTAGTGGAATTTGATGGACGGGTTCAGTTTGCCCGCACCGCAAGGGCAAGTCTCCAGCGGCCAAAGCAGAAGTGCGAGATTTACGAGCGGTAATTATTCACCAGCCTCCAAGCGTGTTGCAATATTTATGCGTGCTAAAACGTACCGTAGCGATGAGCAACGTATGGCCGAGCCCACCAGAGAGCCTGACGGTGTCACACGACGTTCACACGCTTGACCCGAAGAAATTGAACCGGGAAATCTGACCAACCGCTCGGCAACCCGGACCCAGCCGTCGTGTTGATTGATGCCGACGGATGTAAGCACCCCGGTTCTAACCCTGCACCTGGCGCGGATTAGGGAGCGTTTTGGGCTGATGGGCTTTTAATTGATTCCCCGAGTGTAGCGGGTGGTGAGAGCGAAAAACACCGTCGTCGTGGAGCAGGAAGTGGATGTGGTGAAGACCACCACTCTTCGGTAGAGTTTTCTGGGAATTTCCGGGCGGACCGCTGTACGAAAAACCCACACACCTAAAACATGCACGACCTGGTGGAAATGCTTTTCGTTTCGCTTTGGGCAAACGCATCACATTCTGCACCCGGTGTGAGTGGGGTGCTGAAAGGACGAATGAATGGTTTGTTGCCGTTACTTAATTGCATATGAATATTTGATGCACCACGAGCGAACATGCCGAACTTGCGGCTTCCGTAATTACCGGTGCCGAATCGACCCGCTACCGGTGCATGGAGGGTCCGGAAATTTACCGTGTCGGAATTTCCATCCCAGGGATGCGGGATGGCTCCATGGCGGGTTGTTTTCATGGCGATTTTTTTTTCCACCAGCTTAATCGAGAGCGGAGATGTCGAAGTTTGATCCACTCTGGCACATTCGACACTGCGGAAGATAATCCCCTTTAAAGCTCGTCAAGAAAGGTGCTCGATTGATGAGATGTTGCTGGCACAATTCACGAGACAAGCGATAAAAAATGTGTCAAACATCCCGATCTAAGCTCGATGGCGTTTGTGACAGCGGGCTGACATAATCGCAAATTAGCAGATTCAAAGCCCGGTCGCTACTGGATTAAAGCTATCGGTGCTATCGAAACTGACGAGAACGTGCCTCCGCATGGCGCCGGTGAGTCAATCAACACGCCAAAACGTACAACTGCCGTTGATGTCGAGGGGATGCAACTGTGCTTTGCCTCGGATGATAATGCATTTCGTGACCCGCAAACCATTGTCATCAGCATCGTCGACGTCGGGTGTCGGCGTGGATGCATGCACTTCGCCCGATAAGATTGCGATAAGAGATGCAAATTGCACCGGACATCGTACATGTGGCTGTGGTGAGCTGCAAATTTACACCTCACTGAGAAAAGGTCAACACGCCACGCCGTGTAGTGCAGCAGCTTCCGGAACTTGCGCGTTGGTCGGCTAATTGCATTTGCGCTCACGTAATCTGGCCTGCTTGAGACGAGAACCGTGTCGCACCGATCACCGATCTATACATTGGATCAGTGTTTGAGCCAATTCGGGTCGTGCCGGAAGGATGCTTCTGATACTCCTAATCAGGCGCCTTGCAAGTGGTTTTCCACCTCTAGCGGTGTAGTACGGGCGGCTCGTTAAATGTGATTGCGTTCACAAATTTATGCTTCTGGATGAGCGATAATTTAATTGCTCGAGGCAATATTCAACGACGACGAGTCCGCGTGATATCGCAAACGGGTTCGCTAAATATGGAAGCTCGTCTCATAATGTCGCTGTAATTTACGCTTAAAATGCCATTCCCTTAAACATTCCACAGGCGCGATGGTTGGGCGGAAGAGCAAAATCCCAGCACAGGTAAGGGGTTTTTGCGTTAAACAGCCCGAAAGCCCGGAACGCTCGCGAAGCAGACGCTTTCGTATCGCGAAACAAGCGGCACCAATTTATGTTCCACCAACCGCTTATCATTCCGATGCGCGCGTGGGAGCGATGGGTTGTGGGTGTTTGAAACATTTTTAAAACATCCTTCCATTCCTTTTTGCTGCCCTGTTCGCGGGAACGGTTAACATACGCGTCTCCAACCATCTCTCCGTGGCGAGTTTAATAGGCACTGAAGCGGTAAAGGTGTGCCATTTTGTTCGTTCCTCCTTCATCGTTTCCTTTTTTTTTTTTCGTTCGTCTCACTTCTTTGAAAGCCACGGGAATGGCTCTCCTACTCAACGGCTCACCCACTCTTTCTCTCTCTCTCTCGGTGTTTCCATATGCGCCCTTTCGCACCCTTTGGCGCTCTTTTCCTGCCGATTCATATCGTACGTGCCAAGCGGGAATGATGTTTTAATGCCACGGGGAGCACCGGGACCGCGGGCACCAAGGGAGACAGTCCACCAACCCATCTCATTAAAAATGAAGCAGTAAAACCTGCCCCAAAAGCGAATCACGTACCACCGGTTATGTTTCATTGGCGAAAGTTTATTAGGAAATAAAACGTGGCAACGTGGCAACCAGCGTGAGGGAAAGGTGCGCCATGCGGGAAAAAGGCCAACCGCGTCATCCCGAACCTGGCAGGAAGAAAAAAAAAGCATCCGTCCTTTTCCCTCCGGAGGGTGGTGAATGACGATTTGGACGGTCACACGACCATCCCTGCCGATGGGTGCTTTTTCGAGAATTGGACAGCCTGTCCCACGCAGGACACGAAAGGACACCCGACGCCCGCGTCGCATTCCGTGGCGTGGCGAAAATAAATTAATGTAGCATGTTTTGCCACCACCCGGTTCCGTTCTATTTCCCGTGGCTGATGGCGACCGGCGTTTTCCGCGGTGACGAATGATTTCCGTGCGAAAAAGGGGCCACGGTACGTGTCGGTCAGTCGATCGTCGAGATGTTTGCCGTTGCACAAGGAAAAACACCAACAGACGATTTTCACGGCAAACTGAACAAATTGGGCGTGTTTTTTCGTTTTTCTTTCGCCCCACTCGCGATGGCGTGGTCGCTTAAGACGCGCGTTTGCGAACATGTTTGCGAAGGTGGGCAAACGCCGCTGCTCGTTTGAGCGATAATTACACGCGCCACCGCGGTGGCTAATTCAACCCAGAAAGTGATTCCTGCCGGTCCTACTCAAACAAAATCGCGAACAAATTTGTAACGCAGCGCTCGCAATCCTCCCCACGGGAGTCGTGCTGCCAAACGCCACGCCAAGGCTTTGCTGTTTGCTTTCCATGGTACGGTTTTGGTCTCGGTCCGTCTCGGTTGAGGATACCCCTTTTTTTTCCCTCCATCGAGCGGGCGCTTGCTGGTGGGACACATTTTCAGAAAAGTGGCGACAAAATGTTACTCCAACAAAGCGCCGCCAGCTCTGCAACATTAATGACTCGTGGCGGCTAACATCCGCATGGTGTTTGACAATCCTGACGAAGCCGCTGCTCGCTGGCTGCTAATGATGATGACGCTGATGATGATGATGATTATTGAGATAATGGTACTGTGGGATGGCATGCACTCATGGTGATGACGAAAATGTTTCCCCGTGGAACTTTGCTGCGCCTGGGGGTGATTGTTTTAGTGGAATGTACACATAAAAAAGGACCAATTTCTCTATCGCTCGCGGCTCGCTGGTTCGCCTGACCGATGGTTGACTCCTTTTGTCGCATCCTTTTTCTGTGGGAAATTTGTAGCACCCAAAATCGCACACCCTTACACACACACACACACACACATACACACCCATGACAGGTCAGGCGGCGAGTAAAGGCGGAGTTAATAAATGAATCATTACGGCGTGTCCTTTTCATATCTTGATAACCGTTCGCGTTTGTGGTTTGTGTCCTGGAATGACCGAAACTGCACACCGTCGTCCCAGGCCACGTGTGTCTCCTTGCGCCTTTTGCGTCTACCGTGCCCGTTTTCGTAGGCCCGTTGTCATCCGATACGATTATCGTCGTAATGATGATGTTTACACGTCCGATGTGGCATAGGACGATGCTGACCGCGCACCGTACGAGCAAAACCACCGCCGTGTGCGATTAGCGCCGTGGTCAAGAAAATGTCCTGCAAAAACTAATGGGCGAACGTCGGTGTAATGGCGAGCGCGCTGCTAAGTGAGATGAAAAATGATCCCCCATTTAGCGGTAATCTTTGGTGTGGGATTACACGCCATCGCGGTTTTGCTCGCGTTTCGTGACCATCTTGGGGACAATAATTCAATTTATTGTGTCCCGCCGGATGTGCGCCCGGGTGGCGCACCGGAAATGTCACCGGCGTGGGTCTCGCGGTCAGGAGGCGTCAGTTTCGATGATAAAGTGGGATTTGGTGTCCATTAGGGTATGCGTATCTGCGTGTGTATGCAGAGGGTGGGAATTGTTTTGTAATCCGTGCAATCCGTGGGCTTTTCGGCAGACCCACGGGACATGCGAGATTTTCAAACCACACGAAGCTATTAACGGCGTGCGTGTCTGCAGACGCTGCTCCATCTGTGGGGATTTTTTTTTTGCAGCGAGGCCATCTTCGTTACAGATTGCTTCTTAAAGCGAAACGAATGGAAGTAATGCTCAATTTGGAGAAATTCATTTTGCAAAAAAAAACATCGTCATATTTACAGTTTTCTGCCGAGAACTAGGCGTTGTATCGTGGTGGTATCCTTTTAGCACCATAATCCTTGTGGCTGTTAACCGGTTCTTCTGCACCGTATCACTCGTTCGTCGAAACATACCGATCATCGTCAACAAGGTTTGTCGGCCAAAGGCAAAAGCGGTACCGCTTCATAAGGGTGTGATAAAATTCAAACAAAACAAAAAACTTCAGCGAATATGCGGCGCTTCGTGGGGTATTTTGGGGACCAACCTAATTTCGTTCCATCGAGCTCGAAATGGCGAACGTCAGTCGGTCGTTCGGTCGTCAGAAGTTTATCTGCTGTGTAATATCACCGCCGTGAGCGCCCTTGCAGCGTTCGGGGAGCAAAAACTTGGCGCAACTTGAGATTATAGATATTGTGTTGGAAAACTTTCCCCCGTTACGCGCAGACTTCCACCACTAGGTGGTCGCTTGTTGTTGTTTCAGGCCCTGTTTAGAAGCACACTAACATCGGAAGTTTGCATGGGTATGACGTAATTAGCTTTAACCCGCATTGACCTGCTACTAGCTGGCTTCTGGCATGACGTCAGATGTCGATCAGAAGGTGCGCTTTAGAGCATCTAATGGAAATTTTCGGCACGTTTTCAGATGGCTCGACAAGTTTAGGGAAAGTACATTATTTGTTGGGGAATTGATTCATATTTTTTAGTTCATATGAAAAGATTATACTCTTCTTCTTTCATACGTTTATATTCATCTGAGCATTTGAAGTTGAGTCGCTTTATTTTCATCCATCGGATATTCCTCACGCTAACATCAATCAAACAACTGGTGTGAAGATGAAAAAAGAGAAAAATAATACTGACCACATTAAGCAATCAATAGCAACGCCTACTATTAGTACCGAAAACAAATGTCAATCTTCCATTCCATTCTGTCAAGAGGGAAAACTGACATCCGGTTCCGAAAGCAGTGTTCATCGGGAACGGAAACGGATGCTCCGTGGATAGACGAACAGATTTCACACCTTTTTTTTCACGCCCAAAAACCATCGCGTGATTTAGATGTCGTAATCATTAGCACGACCAAACGTGAAGTGTAACGAGCATATAATCCCCCGGATCAGTTGTCAGATGGTGACGCGAGACGAATGAGTAACGACTTACTCTAAGGGAAGGTCGAGAAAATAGGTGTTCCAAATGGTGAGAATTTTCGCGCCATACGAAAGTCGGGTCCGAGTGCCAGATTGCAGATGCATCGTCCGGGATAAGAAATTGTTACCCCATATTAGTCCGTATTATCGGTAGCATGTGCTACCTTTTTCGACGAGCGGTGCGTTTTTTTTTTCGTTTTTCGCTTTCCTGTTTTGCCGGATAAGGCCGCGTTATGTAGGATGGTCCGAAATCCTTCAAAGTCCACCATGTAACCACTCTCGCCGGATTACATCGACACCGCTCCGACGCCGCTCGATGACGTTGAAGAACACATATTCGCAGAATGCGGAACCTAAACCAAGCGAACCGAACCGTCCCGTGTGGTCCTTTAGTGGCTTCAGGAAGGCGGTTTCACCGACGGCAAGATTGTTTGCAACCAGCAGCATTCCTGGCGCAGAAAAGTACCAAAAAAACGGTCCACACGAGAACGGAATCGCTTCTCAACAACACCGCTCGCTTTCATCACACCACCTATCGACTTCGTTCGGATTCCGTTCGCTTTTCGATGATCCCATCCATTTTTTCCCTTGGACCAGGCTGCTGCGCACTTTTCATGTTTTTATTTCGCCTTCCACCGGGAAAGAACCGGCCCTTTCACACATCCGGTGAGCCCGCGGAGCCACTGAAATTGCTGCCGATTCTTGTGCCGTACAATACTCGACCGGCCATCCATCCAGCGAACGGGTGCCATTCGTTGACAGATTCGTCGGCTTTGTTGGCGGGTTTTCGAGGAACACTCTGCAAGCTTCCGAGGTGACCAAACGAATCAAACGACGGTATCGTGTGTGTGTGTGGGCGTGTATGTGTGTGGTTCTAGTTTTCTTTTTGTTTCCTCCCATTTTGCCACTCCACTTTTCGTTGGACCCTTCCTGGAGCTCCTTCTTATCTGCTAAATGCGAATGGAATTTAATTTAAACCGCTTCTTGCTCCCATCGTCAGCCATCATCGCTGTCCGGCGTCAGTCGTCCGTCGAACGGGATGGTTTATTTACTTCTGCTTCTTCGTTTTCATCACATTTTTTTCTGTCCCCTCGCCCTTCATGCCATTCGTCCATTTATGATCTTAATTAAGTGATAAAGCATTTTTCATTCACTTCAGCTGGGACCGCTTTTATTGCAGGTCCTTCTATTTGGCGCATGGGGTTGCGATCCCGAGCTCCGCCATTCGCGTTCGGTCGGCCGTATCTCTCCATCGTCCATTTTCCAAAACCATCCGTCCGACCGGACCACGTCCCTTCGACCGGACCCGTTTTGTTTAGCTTTTTCTTTGGCTCTTTCGTTGGCTTTTCTTCGCCAGAAACTCCCACCCAAGGGACCGGTGGCGTGGGAACATCAATCTTCCGTTCTCCGGTGGGAGACTTTCACAATTTATCACGATCACGTGTACTACTCGGGGTGGAGAAAATTCACTCTTCACCACGATTCGATCAACGGCCGGTCGCCCGTGTCACCCGATTCGCCATTCTTTGAAATAGTTCTTACCACCCTTCGCCTCGCTCACGGCGCTCCAACCGGCCACGGCATCCTGTGGATTGTTGGCATTATTTGCCGGATGGAATTTTGCGCCCTAATTCGGTATGCCGGCCCTGTGCCGACAGTTCCGGTGAAGTACCGAAACCCCATCAGAGTGCCGTACTTTGCGGTAAGATTGCCGTTCGGGTTCATCATCAATTATCAGCATTTTATCGATCGAAATGGGCCGGGACGAGGAGAAACATGCTTCTCGGCATGGTTGATTGACCGAGTGGGTGGTTGCACACGACACCCACCCCTTGGGGTTGGGATGGAAAGTCCATTTCGATTGATCCATGATACGGAAGGTGGAATTTGAATTAGATGCAAATTCGTCCAAATCCCTTTGATGCCGCCTCGTACGCTGCCGTAAGATCGGGATGTCACCCCCGTTGGATGTAATAAGGGTGCTACGGTGGCATCCCTGGCATGCCAAAGTGCACGACAACCCGATCCGGGTCGGGTTTGATGCAACCGGAAAACATCACCGTGCACTTTGGCAGGCCTCCATCAGAAGGCAGCTCGTTTATTTTCGCCCGAAGCACCACCACCACCGGGATGCATGTGGATCGTGCATTTGCATAAAATATCGAATTTAGTATGTAAATATGTTTTTGTTTGTCCGGGAGCCGATGTAATTCAATTTCAGCTCTCTCCCGTTGGGCGCAGTGCGACGTCGATTCGGTCTTGCATCCAACCAAAGTTTGACAATGTCGAATAGGGCAGAAGCTTTAAGGCTTAGCGTGGAGTCTGGAGAAACACCGGAGGCAGGATATGGATTCCCTTGCGCTTGGTGCGGGTGTCTGGGACATATTTTCTAGTTCACCGGTCCCCGGGTTCCACGGGTCGTAAATCGAGGCGGCGAAAAGTCATCGGGATGATGCATTTTCCGAGCACCGTCTTCGACCAGAATGCTGCAAAATTCTTGACATATCTCCCAACTCGTGTCTCCTGGTAATGGAAACTTTGACTGAGCAACTTCGTTAAAGTTCACCCGCCTTCCCGTGATGCCGCGGCAAAAAGGCGTAAACGAAATTTATGAGCCGCACGGAACGGGAGCGCAGCTATCTGGTGGAGATGAGAAATAGTTGGCCAACAAACGGATCCGGATCCGAATCCGGAAGGTAATGGTTGCGTAATCGTGTGTCGGCTGCCAACCGGCACGAGGGAAAGCGTGCGCTTGTCCGCTTCGCTTCGAGGTCCTTGCGTGAAAGCAGGCGCGCCCACACCGCCGGCGAGATAAATGAGAGCAAATTCGTTTATCAATTATGAGATCACTTGAAAGTTGAAAGCGACTCGTGGCCAGGGCCACGGGCATTCCTTCCAGCCGTCAGTTGGGAGGGCAGAAACAGAGGGCAAGCTTTGGCTGCGCCTGCCAAAACAATTGGGCAAAGTTTTACAAAGATTGCAGCATTAAACATGACAATAAAATTGCACCCCATTGGCCCACCGCTCACGAGTCCCGGCCGCCCGACCGAGCTGCTAATGGAGCAGAAGTGTGGCGCTATTTAGCATCGATTGCCGCTCGCTTGAAGGCGCGTGAAAAGCTCGCCAATTTGCCTGCCTTTCCCGCTTCACTGCCAAGGAAATGCTGCCCTTTGCCCTTTGAACGGTGAAAGTTGCGCGCAAAACAGAGGCAGACTGTAGGCGCGAGCCGTTTTCAGCGCCACTGCGTAAGGGACACAATAAGTGGAATGGAATTGTAATAAACTTTGCCATAGCCTGCTAGCGGAAGAAAATGCCGACGGTTTCGTGTCGGTAATGTGTAAAGAGAAAAAGAGACAGAGAGAGATAGAGAGAAACCGAGAGAAAGAGCAAGAAATAGATTGAGTGCAAGCGATTGACGTTTATGGCGTCGTTTCTCTTTTTCTATCGAAACACCATCGCCTACTGACAGCCGGTTCGGGGAAATAAAATCCCTTGTGAGGTCCTTCAACAACAGGTCAACTAAGGCTTGTCGTTCGGAAATACCGGTACACGTGTACCGGTACTGCATGCCAAACGCGAAAGCTTACAACCAGCGGAACGTGATCGAACTAATTGATTAGGGGCTAAACGCGTATTATCACAAAACCCGCGGCAAGCCGTAATGATAGCCGTTATTAATGATGAGTGTTTTTCGCTCCCACTGCGGCTGGACCGGTTTGTGGAACTTTTGTAGCGATCTCTGTTCCAGATACATAACTAATAATTAGCATCGATCATCGCACTGGGGATGCGTCGGTACGATCGGAAAAAGGACTTTGGTGGTGGAATTTCCACGTAAACCGTTAGCACGAAACTTTTCCCCGGTAGGACGGGAAACACGACACTCGGTGGGGCAATCAATCGGGCCTCTCAGAGCCATTTCCGCAACCGGCTTCGGTCAGCCTGTAGTTCTGTGGATCGCGCACGCCTTAAGTACAGTTCTCGAGCAACTTTGGAGCCCATTCCGTGCGGCTTTTTCCGGAAAACGGAAAGCATCTCTTCGTGGTCTTCATAGACGGCGTTTAGTTTTCGCCCGATAGTGCCGTCAACGGAATGTCGGCAATGGTATCGGTGGTGCTTTTCTTATGTATTTTGCTTTTGCTTTCCCTGTTTCCTAAGTGTGCCCTCTCACTCTCTCTCACTCTATCTCTCAGTCGGTGTGCGCTGTCGTAAGAGGAATCCCGTTCCGTCCACTTTGTTGCCGTTTTTCTTTATTGGAAAAGTTTTAACAAGGCATCAAGCGATACAAGAGATTGTGAGATTGCTTCCTGCACGCGCCCGGCGGAGGGAAAGTATTTATGAAGTAAACTTAACCTATCATGTATCTGCCATGGCTCGGGGAAAACAGGGATTCTGGTGACCTACTCGGATCAACCGCTCGCTCGCAATCTGGTTGGTACGGTCGGTCCCTTGGGTGTATTATTCTCGCTGCGATTTCAAACGGAACGACTTTATTACATCGGTCGCGAGTAATGGAAGGTGAATCAATTAGATCACGGTTCTTTTAGTCCATGAGGGCGATATTAAAAAACCCTCCCTTGCTCTGTCTGCGAATGCTCGAGCGCGAGAAATCAGGATAAACTTTTTAAATCAGCTTCAGCACCACTTGGCTCCGAGAAATTGAACATTATGATTTCAGGTGAGCGAACACTGAAGGAGCGAATCTGGCTCAACCCCACTGCAAGCGGAAAAACCATCCGCCGGACGGAAACTGATGCCGAAAGAAACATGAATCGGACAAAATGCACCACCCGTTGGCGTGGGTTTTCGTTCCGAGCCAGGCTTAGACAACCTTCGCTCGTGCCGACCATCGAGCGGCAGACGGAATCCTCGAAGATATTGTAGATTAAATTGAAAAATCAGAGATGCGAAAGTGATTGCGGGCGAAAGCTCGGCTCAGGTGATGCCGCAGGAAAGCTCGGCCTGGCATGCTCCAGCGACCCCGGGTGGGCAGATCAATCTGGCTCCTTTTTTCTCGCTCGTGCTGATGATCCGATCGGTTGCGACGCCAAGCGAGCACCAACGCATCGAACACGGGCACAAAGATTCTTATCCACCTTGTTTCCATGTTCGAGCTGGCTCATTCCAGCACGGGTGGCACTCGTGCAACCCCCATCGTGATTTGTCCCACGATGTAGCCGTGAACGTGAAGAAAAACGATTGCCGGCTCGAGTGCCGCAGGAAAAGTGGCTTACTCTTCTTCGTCGGCCTTCGAGCGCGATGGGGTTTTGTGCCGGTTGGTTGCGGGATTCTCGCCCGCTGAGCCACAGACAGTCCCGGGGTCTTATCTCGAAGTGCTCGCCCGGTCTGGTTCTCGCGCTCGTCGTCCTTTTTTCTCGTCCTGCCGCGCGTATGTTGTGCGCTCGGCTCCAACTAAATTGAATTGTTGTAGATTGTGTGCGGTGTTTGGTTGGTAATAGAATTCCTCGCTCCTTCCTGCGGCTTTACCGTTGCCAGGCTTCACTTCACTCGAACTTGGCGCGCGACCTAGAAACAGTTTCTTTTTTTGTTTTTTTCTTTGCCTTTCTTTCCCTGCTAGTTCATCTCACTCGCCGTTCGCAGGACATGAAAGCAAACAGTTGAGAGCGAATTGGAATCGAGTCGGGCTGATGTCATTGGTGGCATCAGTGTGGTGCATAGATTGTACGCATTGACGCAGTGACGAGTCCTGTGCGATCGTCACTTAGGCGACGTGTCTAAGCTCCCAAGTGGTTCGGGTGGCTGGGCAAACACGACCGACTTGAGCAGGGCAAACCACCGCCGCGAGCGTTCGCAATTCATTCACAATCGCTTTAGCGCTGAAGTGCCTTCGATCATGCTGAAGTTCGGCAGCTTTTTGTCGGCAGGGAAAAAGTAAAACAACACCACTCCGTGGAAAGTACGGAAATGCACCCTCGGAAGCGGTGGCAGTGCCCTGTCAAGACCCCGCAACCGGCAAGTGCAAATGAAAACAATATTAATTACTATAATTATCACAACGTGTGGTCAACATGCAGGCCGTGCACCATAAATTGATTAAACGCCATGAATATGCATGATTTATCGCTGACGTTACTTCGAATGGGTGCCGTTGTTGCGCTTGTTTCGCGTCCGGGCACGGGCGGATGCACTTCCGATGCATTTTTATGCGCTGCTTCCTTATTGCGGGTCGTTCGCGTGTTTTTTGTGCGTGTATGTTGTTGTTGTTTCTCTCGCCATTTGTGTTGGCACCCGTTCTTCAGTGAGCACCCTTCTCGGTCGCCATTGCATCCGCATCGGAACGGCTCTGAAACGAGGAACGATGGAAAATTTAATTTACCACCAGCCCGCGCGCGTTACTACTGGGCCGCTCTTGATCGCGCGCTGTGGCGTGAATATAAATATTTCATTGCGCTTAAATTCCACCCGATCCGCGGGCAAGCTGTATCGAAACTGTATCGCGGGATGCAATCGCTAAACCGCGGAGAATTTAATACTTAACATTCATGGCACATGGCTTTTTTGTCTCGCAATCGGAGTGTGCCGTTGAAGGGTGTCTTAAATTGTGCCCGGCCCGGTGGATCCGTGGCTTAAATGCGCGGGTTTTAATGTTTAACCGGTGCTTCGGACGGTATCAACATTTCACGCATTCTATCGAAACCCGACCCCGTTCGGGGAACCGCCAGAACGAGCGGAATCGAATTCCACGTGGTTATAATTAAATTCAGCTTATTAATTGACACCGGATTGGAGCCCCGGATGCTTTCCGAGCATTTTTGGGTTACGGCGATATTTCACCAGGCGATGGTTTGGGAAACGGCGCACGGAAAATTCACGGAAGTCCCTCCGCATCTTTGATTTAAACCGCCTCCGGTGAGCATAAAAATACACCCCGTTCAGTTTATCTCCCCGGGCGAATGGCGCAAAAAGCTTCTCATCTCATCTGCTCAGGGCGTTTTCCGTGGCGCCATACCAGTCCCGGGAGTGAACCGAATTACCGTGCGGAATACATTAGAAAAAGCGGTTGCTTCATTTAAATATTTTGTTTCAATTATACCGTGACAAGATTGCGTCGTCCAACGGCGTGACATGTGATTAAAATTAGTCTACCCTGGCATACCTCGGCGGTTCTGCTGCCGAGTGGTACTTTCGTTTTGGTTAAGCTTATTTTTTGTTTTTCCACGTACCGGCGAGGGAGCATTCTTGAGATTTTCTTTCGACTGGCAGAAATTAAGCTTTACCCATTCGCCGAAACAAACGGAACCCAGCGGCACGGAGCTGGGAATAATGAATAATGAATAGGGAGTTTTGAAATTCATGTCAGCTTTTGTGCCAGGCGAAGCAGCGATAATTATGCTGACACGTCGCTCCGATGCACTAACGAGCGAGTCGTGCGACGACAAGCGAGTATTTTTGCACGCCAAACATTCATAATGCGCAATTAACGCACACTCTTTTTGCCGTGTGGCTGCAAGCAAGATAAAAATGGTGATTATTCGAACAAGCTTTGCGTTAGTTCGTTCCGAGGGAGTTTCAGCACTGAGCGCTGGTAGCAATAATGTTTGGTTCGGTATCTGTTTACTTAAACTACAATTAAGGTGGTCGGCCGGAATTCGTGTGTTGAACCACCCGAGTGCACCTGTAGACCTGATAGTTTTGTTTAGTCATAGATCATAAAATATGCTCCCATAAACCCCTTTCGAATCGGTTCATTTCGATGTTTTTGTTTCGTGGCGCTTGCACAAACCTCACCCTGCGTCAATTAGCCTTTGCGAATTCGAAACTCGAGTGTACGATGTAGAATGTTTTTGCCGCATCCAACCAAACATTGAAATTAGGACCCCGGTTCAAGCCGGCCCGTTCCATTCGGTCTCATATCGAAAACCAAATCGGGCAGTTTTCTTTGGACCCGCACCGGCTTCGAGTGCAGAGCGAAAAAAAAGCGAACATTCTCGATGTGGATGGAGTCTTTTTGCCCAAGGACCCACCCCCGTCTCATGGCATTCTCGATCTGCGTCAGAACCGGCGCAGCTATTGAAGGACCAATTCCAATTTGGACGAACGTTATTTTCCTGCCATGTTGACTTTGACCTGAATGGCCCGGATCGTCCTGGTGGATCGTCTGAGAGGCGTTCCCCTGCATCATGCGGTAGAATTGCGGGTGGATTCACTATCCGAGTCCGATTCAAATTATCGTAAACCGCTCGTAAGTCGACGTTCACCACCGAGCGAGCGAGCGAACAAACGAAACAAGGGAGATAACTTATTGCGGGATCGATCGTTACGGCAGTCCGATGGACCGTTCTTTAAAGCTTGCCAAACCGCCGGCGGAAGGCCAGATCACCTTGCGCTTCGGAAGGAGAACATTTCCGGTGCCATTCGCCGAAACAATCATCTTTCGTCCGGTTTCGTGCGGCGCTGGCAAAGCTCGGAAACAAGAAAGGAGCGCCGGAAACTGGCTTACGTGTGCGGTCGTGTTCGATGGGAAATGGGAGAGTTTCTTCTTGTCAGTAGTGCCAGCTGCTAACGGCAACTTTGGAATCGCTTTTAGTGCTGCAGATCTGGCAACAGACAATCGATACGCCCGGATGGAGACAATCGGTGACGAGTCAAATATTGAGCTTTTTGAAAGTGGCGTACCGTTCCGTTGAAGAGTTTCTCGAAAGGATGAGAAGTAAATTAAACCGTGCATCGAGGCGTTCATTTTGGGCAGAAAAAAACGGATTTGCTGCTTCTGTACCATCTACCGACAGAAGAGCTCGTGCAGCTATTACAATACAGCCCTTCAAAGAATGTCAAATATTTACAACTATTGGAAAATAGGCATTTTGCTTACACTTATCCACAATTGATAAGGAGCGGAAAATTATGGTCTCCATGCTCCTTGAGTTGTATGGTATTGATCCATCATAGTCCGTTGAGTACTGAGACTTATTAAAAACACAAACGCTTGGCTTGTTGCTGCTTTATTTCCATATCCATACCACGAAGGTTCGTTTGCTTCAATTTTGAAGGCAATCCGATTAATCCGGAGCTTTGTGCGGTCCGCTTCATTTTCCCATTAAAAGCAAACACCAAACTTTCCCGAAACTCGACTCTATTAGCACACTATCCTGCGACTGCCCACCTCGCGTGGGGAAATGCTTCAGAGCACCAAATCGGTGAACATAAATAGCAACAAACGAGCGGCAAACAAAGCGAAATGGCACCGTTTACAGATGACCGGTCAGGGCACCGCGCGTACTTGTAGAAGTTTAAACGAGATTCTAATGCAAATGGGGATTTCATTCCATTTCCGCTGCGATCGCGCATTTTGCGGGATGTTGATTTATGCTTTGCTTCCGTGCGCCCGATAACTAACCGGTTTTATATGGTAAACCTTCAAAAGTTGACGGCCTTATGGTGCGCGAGGCACGTTTAATTCGCCATCAGCTAAATTTGGAAGAAATCAAGAGTTACTTCGCCGACCAGCCGGCGGTCTCCAGTCAACGATGTGGCGAAAATCTGTCCAGCATAGCGCACGGCTTAAAATATTCATTCGCTTTTACACAAATCAAGCCGCTAGGAGGATTAAGCGGCTTGAGCCCTTCGTCCCGAGCGCAAACCGTGTCCGCGAGATAATGCCACACCAGTGGCTCATGGCCGCGAAACCCAGCGGGCGAACATTTTCGGCTGTCGCCCTCCATCTGGCCGGAAGAGATTTCCGCCGGCTGGTGGAAGATTTAAAATATAATGAAGTTAGGCAATTCATACCACGAGCACGACCGGGCTGGCTGGCAACCGAGGGGAACCTATCATTATGGTCACAGCATCTTCTCAGGCGAACGAGGCCGCACGCAAGCGGAAAGGAAAAACCACACCTGCCAGTGGCAGCCCCTTCCGACAAAACGAGGGTTCCTTCAGCTCCCGGAGTCGGAACCGAGCAAGCAGAAAAATATGCTCCAACACTGTGGCTGCAACAGGAGCGAACGGAACGGCACCGGAACCACGCGTCCTTTCCATCTCTCCGGCTCGATGGTGTCGGACCGCGGGGAAACAAGCGGCAAAAAGCGATTTTCGGGCTTCTTATTATTATTATAACGTAGAATTTATGAGATAATTAAACTTTGCGAACGATAACCACATTTTGCGGAAGCCGCTGCCTCTCGAGTGTGCGAAACTCGCCGGAAACTCTCCAACAACTGGCTCGGGTGCGGTGCCGCCGGGTGTGCATGATTTCCGGCAGGCAAATTTGGGAGGTTCGCGGGCAAAAGAAAAAAACTTGGGACGCGACGACCCGCGCGCGCGCGCGCGCCCTTTACGGTGCTCTCACGCGGACCATTTTCGTTCGGCTCGTTTACGGGCTGATTTATCGTTGACACGACCCGTCACGCCAGACATGGCGGTGTACATGAACCTGACAGTTCTTTATTTTTGCTCGCGAGACCGGCTCGCTTTCCCACACCCACACACACACACATTAATTCGGTTAGCAATAGGGGGGGGGGGGTGGGTGTGGGAAAAGTTTTTCCCTGTTTCGTACGGACATTTTTACGACATTTTCTTCGCTTTCCGGCGCGCGGCTAAAATGCATTACGAACGCCACGCTAAGAGCACCGCGTGCAACGTGCCCCCGTAAGACTTATTAACAATTTCCATCGAATTACCCGGCACGGTTCCAGGCGATCGCTTTTTCCGCCTTCTAATCCACCGATTCCATCGAGCGAAGCGGATCGGAACGGAAAGCTGATAATCGCTGGCATAAACCGTCGTATTAATGCAATTAAAATCCACTCCGCTCCGCCCAACGGGCGCTTTTGCTAGTGGGCTTTTATCTTAATTGCAGCCCGCCGGTGACAGCACCGCAGCACTCGCTGCCGAGTGTGCTAAGCGGTTAATAAAATTTTCATAATTCCAGACCTGATTCAATTTTCCGTCCGATTCCTTCCGCCCGGGCGATTCGGATGCGCACGTGAACGCCACGGTCTGGCAACTTTGGGGGCGATTCCGTCGCATACCGGCTCGAGCATATTGGCTTCGCCACGGTGACAAGCGACGACGATGATGAGGGTAATAATAATGATGATGATGGGCTTTCCAGCCACCAGGCCACGCTGACGCTCGAAGGCTCGGAAGGACGAAGCGCAACAGAAAGAAGCAAAAAAAACCGCCCCACGAACTGGCATTCCCATTGAAGTAATGCGATCCCGTTTGATGTTCGTTCCTGCGCACATGGGCAGGCATATGGATGTTTCCCCACACGCCCACGCGCCTTTTCCTCCCCCCCCCCCCCCCCCTTGGCCTCTTTTAGACCCTACGAACGAAGCAAACCGAGTGGAAAATGTCTCCCACGCCGGCAAAATGTCTCATTACGAATGGCAATGTGCTGCAGCGCTATCGTTAAAAGCTTAATTCTTATCCCCGGGTGTGAACAACCCGGTGCGAGCAGCTGCGATGGTCAATCGTTCTCTCTCGCTCTCTCACACACACGGTGGGCTGGAATGCTTAATTTCCGTTGCATTAGCGCTAGAGTGGAGGCAATCTGGTCGATTAAAATGGCACCGGGATGGTGGCATAAATCCACGAGTGCCCAACTACGGGACTGCTTTAATAATGCCCACCCGTAAGAGCCCACGACACGACATCCCTATTTGTTTTGGCAATTATGAAACTATTTTCCCTCCTGGCTCAGTTGAATCAGGCACCCTAATCCCCTGCGCGGTGGGCCATTACGGGCGTGGAAGCTCGAGAATATGGTTTCGGCCATTTTATTTCGATTCAATTGACAGCAGATGGTGAAAACGATACGGCTGGCACCTACTTCCGGCGGCAGAGTGCTTCCTCGATTCTGCTCCTGCGGCAATTGCAAATGGCACCGAGCTCACGCACCGTCACGATTGTGGTTCCGTACGTATTGCGACGGCGAGTTTTGCATAATTTCGACGGCCACCCTCACCCCGTGGGGACGTGAACAAGATTGTTAGCGTGTGTTTTGCTTCTCTTTTTTTGCCACGATCTGGAAGCTTCAGTTAAACGATTACAATTAAGGCCAAATGATTATGGGCCAGCCTGGGCCGCTTTTGCGCCACCGATTGGCAATTGCGATAGGTCGCTGCTGGTGGGGTTGGTTTCGTGCCATGTTGGTTTCCTCAGGGAGCCAACGCGAGTTGTGCGTATGTTTGTGTTTAAAAATTAGTAATCGAGCTTTCCATGGAACATGTTTTCCCGAGCACGTTGAGACCGACAAACACGAAGATGCTGTGAAGCTACGTAACGATCGCTCACCCTTCTGCGTAGCGTGGCAATTGAGGCAAACATTTGTTCACAAAATCACGCAGGAAAAAGCCAATTCCATGGTCGGAAAGGACTCGGGAAAAAATAATACCCACCGAATGCGCGAAATAATACCACCAAGAGGGCACCCATTCGTGTGCGCCCGTGCCGAGCGGTTGCCGGTTGATGATGAAAGTGAAAACGATTTCGCATTCTCCGTGGCTCATTTGCTCGCGGGCCAACGAACAAAAAAAAAACCGCCATTACCGCGTGCGCCCCCTGGGGAAAACTCCCACCTCGCAATCCTGTGCCGCGAACGCACAGAAACTCCACCACCACTGGGAGCCGCAAAGGGCCACCGAGAAAGGTAGGCCTCTCGCGGGACGACGACGGATCGGGGAAATTTATTGCTCTCATTTCATATGCTGCCCGCGTACGGCGTTCCTTTTTTCCGGGCGAGGGTTGATGCGTTGAGGGTCCTTCGGTCAGGACCCTCCCTTGTCGGATTGATGAGCAACGCAAGTGGCTCACGGCCAGTGAGACTTGGGTTGGGGAGAATCTCTTCACACGTCTTCAGCATCTTCAGCTCGTCCTGCGACCGGAAAGGGTTGCAAAAAGGATACACATCGTACATCATCACCCGGGCGCGGTGGGAGATAGTTATTGGATGGAATTCAAGGGTGTTGCCTTATTGTTCGGCTCACACGCCCTGTTGACCGGCATCGTTCTTTGAAACGTGCGTTTTGTGACACAAAACGTCACCAGCGGTCCGGGAGAAATCGAAAAACGGATATTACGCCCGCCCGCCCATGAAGTTGGTTAAAAGTTTTGTCTCCCAACTACATTGGGAGGAATTCCAATAAGCAGCGGTGATAAGCCGCATACCTTGTGATGGTTGTTTGGAGCCAGTAGCGATGCCTTTTTATGAGCCCCATGATGTGGTGCAAACGACACCCAAGCAACGCTTCTCCAGTGCAATCGTGTTTCGTGATTAGACGGGGACGGGCTTACTCACACGAAAAAACCCCGTTGCAAACAGGCACGTGCGGGTGAATAAGCCCCTATTTTAACCTTTGGCTTCTCAGAAACCGGGCCCTGGAAAAAGGGGCAAATGGCACAAAAGGTGCAGGATCCTGTAAACGTAATTTGTGCGTTAACTACGCCACGACGCTGCTGCAAACCGAGTGCCACAACATGCGATCCCTGCGTGTTGCCTGGAAGCGACGTTTTTGTGTTCGTTTCACGAACATGTTGGGCCCACCCAGCCAGCTATTTGGAGCCGAAATTATTCCACACGACGCCGTACCAAGACGCCCTTGCTGCAGAGTTGCTTGGAACGCGTGGTAACCTGATCCGCTGCTGTGCCGTCGCTTGCAAGCCGATATCCCGCCAACTCGGGTGGAAAACTCCACCTGTCAAGGATGGCAAACACAATTATAATCCCGCACCCGCCACGGCCACAAGCCTTCCGCGTTGCTTTTCCAGACCGGTGGCCACGCGAGACACGAACCCGGTACGCGGTAGGTGTCTCCGACTCCGGCAGGCATTTATAAATAGATTTATCTTCCGCAATGTCACAACGTATGGATTCACCGTCGACGAGCGCATCGATCGACGTTGCCACGGGAATCAGAAAGCGACTGAAAGGTTGCAGGGTGTCCCAAATTCCCTTCGCAAAGCCCTGCACTGCTGTGCGGTGCTGAGAATAATTCGGATGCGCTGGATGTCGCAGGGAATTAGTCATAGATTTCGTCAGTTGAATCGAAATGAAACGATGATTACACTAACGCGCTCTGTCACACTTGCGATGGCTCCGTTCAAAGCACGTGTGTTGCCATTGAGTTGCCTGCTAGCAGGCGTCAACACTAAGCCATGCTTATCTAAAGTTGTTCAGCTTTAGAAGTGCACACACACACACGATGGAAACAGCCTGAGGAAACATCGTTTAAAACCGATTGATTCCAATTTGACCTCATTTTGATGCGTGCCATTGGCACACTTTGCTCGTTAAGCTTGCCTTATTGCCAAACGCTAAAAGACCAAACGGGTCAATGGTGAAGCTGGATATGGATTTGTCATTAATAATGTGTGCGATGCTAAGCGGTTTAGAGTGTAGTTTATCATAATAAAAATTTACGACATGCCACTGATGAGCGCTTTAAAATCAAACTTTCATACCTGACCCCTAATAGATTGTGATGCCCAGCCGGTCGGTGAAGATTAACAGATCTGATCACAGCTCTTTGAAGTGCTTAAGCGCTTCTTGGGAATTTGGAACCAAGAAAACCATGTCATATTGTGTAATTACAAAAGGCACTCTTCGATCACCGGAACGGATGGCTTGAATTTGTAGCTGATAGTTAACGCAGTTTGCATCACAATGAAACCACTATCAATTATACTTCTCCAAGAAAAGTCAGAACCAAGAACGTCGCTCTCGTACCAGCTCCCGTGGATGCATCCCTGACCCGTGAGTTTCAAGCCATCAGGCACGCTGCACAACCAGTGCAGCCCAATTAATGTGAGAGGGAAAACTTGCCCGTACTGCCCGGTTGGATGAATAATTTTCACCAAGTGCCATTTATTATTCACCGCCCTAGTTATGCTGGACATCCTCAGCACGAAATCGCAAAGCAGACGGTCCCGGAGGCACAAAGACGCGTATTTCTGCTCCGCTGAGAACTGATGATGAAGAAGAGCTGGAAACTTTCACCGTCTTTTTACCACGTTCTTGTTTTTTTTGTTCGCTCGCTGATGCGAAGGTTTCGCCGGGCTTTAGTGGACGTTTATGGATCGAGAGACGATCGACCAAAGAAAAAAAAAGAGAAGAAATTGCAAGGTCCGGCAGAATATCTGCTATGGATACGATCCGGCGTGAGCAAAAAAAAAGGTGCTGGTGGCTAGCGAATGCACAAAAAGCAGCGAAGTACGCAAAAAACTCATAGTGAAATTGCACGCTATTCATGGTCTCTTATATTACCAATTAAAAGTGATGATAAAATATTAAAGGAAAGGCAGGAAGAATGAGCTTTATTGTGTAGTCGAGTTTGAGTCTCATCGATAATTAAGGATATGTCTGACGGAGTAAGGATCGTATCGGTAGTCCTGCAAGAAATGCCTTCATTATGCGGAAAGACGCTTTACGGAAGCTTTACGGTGTGCGTTTCACCGTCACTTTTACACGCATTTTACAATGGTTCTTCATAGCAGCTCTGTGAAGCGTACATCTGATATATTTCATTGTTGATTTCTGTTTGTTTTCTTTTCACTTCACAGGAGAAGCAGCTAGTCAAATTCTGAACAAAGCGGAGCCACTGTTCATCTCAAGATCGGAAGCGTTCAAGTTCGCCGTGGGCGACACCATTACGCTTCCCTGCGAGGTTGCCTCTCCAGGTAAGTGTCGGTTAGGGGCGTCGGATGTACGGGTGGCGTCTTGGAAACTCGATCACGGTCCCAGTGGGTGGAGAAGCGAAATAAATGGCTGCAAGGAAGCATCCATTTCTCAGATTATTTTTTATTCCCCACCGGGTTCCCCCAGGGGAGCCATAACTATGTGGAAATTATCCACAGGAGTCCTCCGGTCGATCCTTTTACGTGCACCACAGGCTAACCATCGGTCAGCCACATCGGCAGCATGCGATTGGGCGACAGATGGGTGAGAGTGAGAGCCAAAAAAAAAAAAAGAAGGGCAATCCACCTCGAACGCTCATTGAAGGCGTTCAACGGGCCGGGCCGTTCTCGTCCTTGCTGGCAGGCGCCTAATTTGTACCAGAACTCGGGCGGATAGCGCGCCGAGGGCTGTGCAGCGGTCAAGCACCGACCGTGGGCTGATTTTTCGCCTACCCATACGCCACGGGAATGGGAAGGGCTTAGCAGAGGCCAAATAAAACACAAATTGATTTATCCCTTTTTTGCCTTCCATTTGCGAGAGCGCATATGGCTCTCGAGGCCCGAGCGTCCGGGGTTCCTAGGCGGATTCCCAAAGGACTGGACTCGTCGGGGAGGGTGAGCAGTGGGACGGGTGGGTTATCCCTTTTTTATGGGCGGCCAAGGTGAGCGAAATCCGTACAGAAGAAGCAACGAGCAAAAAAAAAATATGGCAATCTCAAACACGGGTCCGAACTACAATGGAAGCCAGCCAGGGAGGGAATGGCTTGGGTTTTATTTTATTATGAAACATATTTTTCTTTCGACCGTAAGAACGGGGTTATATTTGTAAATGGGATTTCGACTCAAAGGCATCAACCCTGCAGCCCTGCGGCCCACCCCACTGGTTTTTGTGGGAGGAAAACAAAAAGCGGTTAGTACGCCGCCGCACCTTTTGATCCTTTTACCCGCACTGGTTTCGGGTTTTTGTTCTAACGGATTGAATTCATTTGGCCCTTTTATTTGGGCAACTTTTCAAGCGAAAGATTCAACGAAAATGAAACGTGCGGCCGTATCTCTTCACCGTGGCGCTGGGAAAGTTAATTTGACAAGATATTTAAAGTTGGATTCCGTCGGACGGTTACATTTCCGTAGGAAAACTCCACTGGCGAGAGCTCCAGCGCTCGCGTTGGCGCAATGCTGGCAAATTGTCTAACCCAATCACCATAAATTTAGCGAACCGATTCCGTCAATAAACCAAACAAACGCCAGGCCAATAAATCAATCGTCTAGCCCTGACCTCAAAACTCCCGACTGCCGGCTGGTATTAAGCCACCCAAACCCGATCCCGGCTGTCGGGCTGAGAAATATGTCATTGAACTGTTTATGGTTGCACTTAAACGGAAAATAAATTACAACCCCAATGCACCGCCTCGGCTTCAGGGTTCCAGTCCGAGTCCGATCCCTCGACGGGTTCAACGGGAGCTTTCAAAGACGGGCGTCATTACGAATCGGTATCGTGAGAATTTTCCCCGTCGGAAAATCCCGGCAACCGACAAATCCGCACCCCATTGGCGGACCGATCAATATTTAATGCCATCGTTATGGATGGCAAATTTATAACGCCGGTGGAATTCAAAACCACGGAAAATGGCGTCCTGCTCCTCCGCTGGTTTGTTTGTTTCCCGACGGTGGTGGCGAACGAACGGCTAGGAGTTAGGGGTGAAATTTGTCATATTTTTGAATTCATAGCTGTCGCTGGGCTGTCGAGCCGCGGACCGAACGGAAACCCCCGAGCCGGCTGCAACATTGATGAGGTGGAGAAATTTGCTTTCTCCTTTGTGTCCTCCAAACACCGGGACCGATCGGTGCGCTCTCGTCTATCGTTGACCGACGCTACCGGACCGGATGCGGCCGGGAAAGCGAAGAGCTACGGCAGGAAGGGCAAAATTATTCATTGACCAGACCCGGGCCCCGACCACTGTGGCTTCGAAACCGAAATCGATCGATTTGCGTTCGTGGTGTCTGGAGGCAATAAATTTCCGCTGTCGCGCTAATATGCAACAATACACGATCGCTCGGTACGGCGTGTATTGACCAGCGAGCGAGCAGCGACCAAAGCACACGGTGTAGAATGAAAAGCGCACAAAATGCGGAGGAACATAAAAAAAGCGAGTCAACTCTACGACAACAGTGCAGGAGGATGAAGACAAAAAAAAAACAGCCAACCCGGGTGAGGTGAAAATTTGTTTGCGGTCAAACACCACCGAACAGCAAACAAAGCAACCAAACTCAACTCGACACAATCGACGGTGGTGGTGGCCAACAAAACACACACAAAAAAATAGCAAAAGCAGTAACAACATGGCAACATTTCCGCCCAATGGACATGGGTTGGAATTTTTAAGTTGTGCCGCATGCTGCGAAAAACGAACAACATATTGGCCACTGGTTCTGGTTGGTGGTTACATTTTTTGCCCGCGAATATGTGTTTGTGAGTGTTTCTCAATATTTTTTTCCACAGTAACAGTTTGCGAACATTTTCTGTTGCATTTCATTTGCAAAACACCACATTTGTACGCGATGGTGCTGATCTGCCGCTGCGTTCGCCGACGCAATTGATGATGGACGAGCTCACATTCGTTACATAATTAAAGCAATCACTGCATTCATCACCACCGGTATGCACGGGGACGCATTCTTCGAACAACCCTAGCTGGAAACCCGTAGCAACAATGTTGCAGCGGATTACGCCTTCAATATGGGCGTCTTGTCGATATGGCGGCTGTAATAATACCCACCAGCAGGTTGGCTCGTTTCAATAGCAACCTGAGCACTTGCGCCGGCAACTTATTAGAGCTCGGGCATAAATCAGCGCCACAGGTGATGTACGGCAAGCTCGTCCCTGTGCTACGCTGCTAGGCCATCGTTGGTTCCTGCACCGGGACTGCGGACACAAACCGAACGTATTTCATCGCATGCCAAAGGTCGGTCCTGACCGAGTCCATACCGGGTCCGTATCGGACCCAGTAATCAGGAGCCATTCATCAAATCCACGTATCAGCAAACACGGTGCGGCCTGCCTGTGCCACATCGGACAGGAAAGATACACATCCGATTGCCGGGGCTCGAGGCGAGGATTCGCTTCCTGGTGGACGCCATCGGGATCTCGCCAATGATTTAGCGCGCCCGGGACCGAAGCGCGTGCGCCTGATCCTGACCTATTGCTAACGACATTAATCGATTTGCTTTGACAGTTGGCCAAGGCACTGCCGGGCCGGAACTGGCTCCGGGGGGGTCGATTGTCGGTTGGCTCGGTTTCCCGGTTTGTGGGTTGCGGCACACGGTCGAGTTTATTTTGATTGCAAATTCAATCAATATCCTAGCGGTGAGCACTTCGGGGAAAGGACAGTGACCAGACCGAGTCGCTCTGGGGGTCTGGGACTGATGGCGTACGTTTGATTTTACAGGTATTAATCCCACAAGCTATACCCCTTCGAGGCTGCCCTAAGTGTGCCACCTCAACAATATGATTAGGGTTGCTGTCGCCTGCAGTTGTACTCGGTTGTTGGTCCGGGTTCGATTGATCTGCACGCGTGCAACAGGAAACACGTTGCCCACGGGCTGGAAAAGCTCTCCTTTTGCTGACGCGTTTGTGACGCATCGAATCGCACCTCACTCGAGCTATATATGAAGGTCGCAACCAGACACCAGGTTGCTAGGAGATGATGGGCGCCGTGCACAGATGGAGGATAAAAATAGGCCCACAATATGGCGCGACAGGGCTGCAGCTCACGCGATGACGTGGGTCGAGCACGATAACACTCGTTCCGATTGGCAGTTACTTGCCGGGTACTCAGTAGGGCTTCAGCTTCAGCATGTCAATTTAATAACCGCCTTTTTGAGTAATCCCGTCTTCCGGAGGTTCCCTTCAAAGGCACCGTTCAGGCACACGAAGTAAGATGTGTCCGATGTTCATAATTCAACGAGACGGTTTGGTACTGGCGCACGAGCCAAAATGACCTTTTCATCGATTCCATTGACCCACGCTCAAGCTGGCCTCCAGCCGGCAGGTGGTCTTCGCGCGGTAGCGCAATTATTTATGACAATCAATCAACGACAGGCCCAGAAACCGCGCTTTGCCGTCACTGGCAACGATGAGCCCGTTGGTCGGATTGCCAGAACATGTCCCTTTGAAATTTTATCGATCTCGATGAATGGCACCCGTGCGCCTTGCGAGTCCTTCCGGTGTATGGTCCGTGGACCGGTGGACCCGTTACACGTCCCGGAAAACTCTCCTCTAGTCGGCTCAATTTGAATCGTGTCAATGGCAGATCCCTATAAAGGGATTCGAATGCACCGGGAGCCCAGGATCGATGAAGCCATCGAGCGAAACGAAAATCCCACACCACGTGCCGGTGCCTTACGACGCATCGTTCCACAGCCACAGATTGCGTTTGCAACCAACCGCTGCGTTTCAAAATTCGCATTCGTATAGAGCTCACGAAAGAAAAAAAAACAACAAACCAGAACCGGAAGCCAAAAAAAATCCAAGCCACTCTAGCCGCCTAGGCGTCTTTTTACACCGTCACCATGGCTACAGTCTGCGTAATCTGCGGGAAAACGATGGGCGTTACCAGGGGCAACGAAGCGGATGCTGACAAGTTTGGCGAAATGTGAACTACCGCAAAAATGACAGGCGAGCCTTGGTGCAATGAGACATGCTGGGCTCGTGCAAAACTGGCAAAAACAACGGATGCCACTCTGTCCGAACATCGTTTGATGCCGACGATGGTGATGGCTGCCGAGAAAGCAGCATGCAGCGTATATCGATTTCGCAGCTCACTACACGCTACCACCCAACATACAGCGTGCAAGATTGCAGATAGAATCAAAGAGCTCACATCAATGAAAACGCAGACGAATAGGTACCGAAAACGCTACGCCAGGCGATGGAAACATGGCAGGTATAATTGATGGCTACTTCAGATACATAGAGGTTTGGATGATGAGCGATGATGAGCAATACTTTGACCTATTTTTAAAGCACTAGGCTCAATCATTAACTGATAAATGCAGGTTTTTAGAATTTAGCTGATTTGCACTTTGAGAGAGAACAAAACAATAATATCTCTTTGCGCTTCAGTTATTTCAGCTTGTTGCAAAAAAAAAAAGATTCCCTAAATCCATTCACGCCATTACTATAACAGAAGCAAAAACGAACGCAACGTCTTAAGGGGATTTAAAGCTCGGCGTCGTTACGATTTTCCCGTAAGAGTTTAATCCCCGTCGGAATGTCGGTTGATATCTCCACCCGATTGGTCGCATTTTGTGCCACCCGAGAAAAAAAAGCCCACTTGCAATACTATCGTCGGCTCTGTTTTATGCTCCACCCTAGACTCACCCCAAGGGATCCTTTCGATCGCGCGTAAAACGGGACAATAAAATAAAATTTGTCTCAACTGAATAAACATTTAGATTATCACAAGCGTTCGCGCGGGCGCGCGCTCCGCCGGGAAGAGTTGACTGGGCGCCTCCATCAGCGCAAGCACGTGGCGTGATTTGGTGTCGAATGCCTGGCTTACTCACCGAGCTCGACAGTTATCAACTGACCGGTGATTTGGCCGTTATCCTAGCTGGTGCTGGCACGGGACACAGTCAGAATCACCTATTCAAAAGCAGCCGTCGACAAGCGCGAACACCCGCTGGTGAGGCAATAATGGTGACTCTTCACCCATCTCCAACGCCTTGCGTCGGCAATAATGCTTGAATGGGCCTCGAAACTGGGCCGTTTTACACCCGCGGCCAGCGTTAGACACGCCATTTAACGACGCAAACGCGAGCCTTCGCGAAGCCGTCGACACTTGGGTTTTGGATCAATTTTGCATGTAATTTTATAGCGAAAGACTTCATTAATTTTAATTAGGTTCGTTTTTCGCGCCAGGGGATTTACGGCTTTGGTGGGGCGTGCGCGAACACTCGGCCACCGAAAGGGCCAAAATCTAATGGGGCCGGGTTGGTTCTCGTCCTTCGCCGATGTCCGGTCGATAGAGCGGCGCAGCGTGTCAGCGTTGGTGTCCGTTAATGTTTGATCACTTTCTGGATCGCTTCCGAAACCGGAGCCAGGCGTTGGGAAATGGCCTGCGCTTTCGACCTCGGTGAAGCATAATCACGGCACCTTCACAACCGTCAACCATCCCATCGTCCTTGCTCACTGGCCGGGTGCGTGCTATCAGTTTTATTGCTAACAAGAACTCATAAAAACTTACACTTTATTGCCGTCCTTCGATAAGACGACCTTCCGTGATGCGGCGCTCAGATTGATAGCGATACCGTCGTCTCGTCCAGTCCGGCACCCGCACTTTCCCGGGAATGGCCGGGCAACCGGCTTTCCCGGGAGCTACACGCAACGTAGTGGACGCGAGACCTAAAAGGGCACCAGGACTCCGTGTTTCACCTGAAATTGAACACGTCCCAAAAGTTTGCTGGAAACGCAGCGCACCCGCACACACGAGCCGGCTGGGAAAAAGGGTTCATGGTGTACTAATCGAATCTTTCGGCTTTTCCCATCCATCTCCACTCTCACGCAGGTACTTTCGTGTTGGCCTGGAAGCGAGGCATCGCCATCCTGACAGCGGGGTCCGTCAAAGTCACGCCCGATCCACGTGTCCGGCTCGTCAACGGATACACGCTGCAGATCCGCGACGCCGTACCCCAGGACGCTGGAGACTACATCTGCCAGATCGCGATGCTGGACCCGCGAGAAATAACGCACCACGTTGAAATTCTCGGTAAGTACGCGTGAAATGCGATCTAAACGCTTGAATCAGGACAACGCCCTTCGTAGCCGTGCTTTAAGCGGAGGGGGTGAAAATTCGATCCATTTCCAAACGGCCAGGGTATTGATTGCGGAAGCCGTTCCGGCGTCTCCTTCCATGTTGACAAAATGTTTCCACTTTCACGAACAACACACCCGAACCGCGAACGTCCTCGGTCCGCTCGGTTGCTTGGAAGGGTGCGATTATCAGCAAACTACAACGGCTTTGCCGCCAGCGATTGCGCCCCACGGAAAACTTCCCGTCTTTTGTGAGTTGTTTGAACAAATCGCCGATAAGCTCTTCCGATCATCTCCCGCCAGACGTCTCGCCGCCGCTGCCGCCGCCGCCCCTTCCCCCACACACCCACGCCACGCCCGCCCATTATCGCTCGCAGAGGAACGGTTGGGCCGGAAAGTTTTGCGCGGCCAACATGGCGCACGAGATGAATCCATCGATCGCTTTCGTGTGCCCGGTGGCGAAAATTCGGCTCCCATTTTCCAATCCACCTTTCGTGGGCCACCACCCACCTTTCACCCATCCTCCGGTCGCTCGCTTGGGACGCGGTGTGGTGGAAAATCTTTGCAAAGAAACTTGCTGCTGTCTCGCATGCTGATTTATGGCGGGTTCGCATCCCAACCCGCCCTTGTGCGGTGGGCTGCGCATCCTTATCTACCGCCGGAACGGGTGGGACGGATTTCCAGTGTCCCTTTATCTGCGCGGGCCGGTTCGCGAACGAGAGAAAAAAAAACACGGCCAAGCTGAGCGAGCGAGAACTGAAAGAAAAATGTAAGGATCACAAAATCCGGAGACAACCTTTCAACTTTCACCGCACGTACCGTAGCAATCGCAGGTTATTAAATCTTTTTGAGTGATTTCATTTGGCAAAGTGAACGCTTAGAAGGTGTGGCACGTGGCGGAGGTACGGTGGAAGGTGGAAAAAGGGCGACACATCGGGGATAAAAGGGGGTTGGGTAGGAAAAAAAATCGCAGCTCGAAGGATGTCACCGTGGGATGAGAGAGAGAGAGAGAGAGAAAACACTTTCACCAAACGCCCGAACCGGTGTCGAGCGGAACCATCCTGGTGTCAGGATTTATTGGCTTAGTTCCGTTGACTTAGACCCGCGCTAACGTGGGACCGTTGCAATATCTCGACGGCAGTTGGTGGCATCGTTTGGTCGTACCGTTATGGGAGCACAATATGGTGCAGTACCCACTGCGAGGGTAGCACTTTAATCACTGTCTTTCGTGTGAAACGATAACATAGTCCCTTGGCGTCGTGGTTCACCACTGTTTCGAGCAAAGCCACGGTTATCAGGTTTAGTGGTGAAATTAGTTTACCGTTCGCTGCATTATTCTAAATGGAAATTTTTCCCCCGAAGTTCAGGAAAAATCGTTTTATCCGATCAACAGCACAACGCAAACACAATTTCCATCAGCTCACGTTTCCACTAATCTGCGATGGTGCATAACGGAAAATAATTGTTAAATATTTCCCTGAAATAGTATGGTTTATGCAAACACTGAATAAAAACGCCACCTCCTAGGGTTACCTATTGTTCAGTTCGGTTCGATCAATATGCCCGGGGCTAGCGCTAACGAGAAAAATGTGAAAAATAATACACCGGACCCATAGTTAAACTATGGCGTTTTCCAGGAAATCTGCTGCTGGAAAATCCACGTTTCATGCCCAAGCATGGCTCGTTAGCTGGCAGAGCGATATGCGTATCATGCGGTTTAATGAGTGCCAATGGTTTCCATTTAGCGCATACGAAGCCAAATGCAGCTTCCCAACGATTGACCGAACGGATCGAATGTTAAAACCTTCACTCATCAACCGCTTGATTCCGAACAAACTGATGCACCATGCGCCACGATGCCACTATGGGCTGTGGTTTTAACGCCATGCACCCGTGCTAGAAATATTATGTTTCCATGGAAACCAACGACGAAACGGTTGTGTGATTCGTGTGAATCGAGTGATTTAGTCTGCGGCAAACTAGATTAAAAAAATCCTCAAAACTCAACCCCTATTTGTAAATACCCCTGCATCCCACTGTGACGAACGCGAGCGCCATATTCATCTTTTCCCGAAGCGATCGGCCATCGATATACGGCAAAAACCATTTCGTCTGAACTTCGCGCGGAATTCAGACGAATTGACAGGACAGCCCGAGAATCAAATCAGATCCCTTGTCAGTGTCCGAACTCGACCGGGGTCTCATGTTTGATCATTATTTCGCGCATCAAATGAAGTGAACGGTAGCGAGCGAGCTTTGCAACGAGATCGTTGGTTTCATTCGTTCCGGACTTCGGGGTCCCGGGGTCAATGATAAACAACCGGCCCCAGACGGTTCGGGACAGGAGTTGGCTCCTTTCGGATGATCCCTTTCCAGTAGCGGGTAATTTGACGTTTGGCAATGCAAATTCCAGGCGCTCTGTGTTGCAGTTTGTGGATGGCCCTAATGGGTGGCTGCCGGTACGTTTATGCGCAAATTAACCCGCCAATCTAGCTCGCATTAGCTCGTTGGCTCGTAGGCACCCGGGTGCAGCTGAAAATGAGCCAGATTTTCACGTAATACACGGGAAATTATTGGCCCGACAGACGGAAAAATTCTCACGCGACATTCTGCGCGCATCGGATCAATATTCATCCGGGGATGAATTTACCGTCTCATCCACCCAAAACCGGCCCAAAACCGAACGACAACGACGAACGCCCACCCTCGATTGATCCGGCGACGCAAATTTCACCCACGCAAAACCATAATACGGTTTTCCGCACTGTCAAATCGGAACAAATTGGGAAAACCAAACTCCGGTCAACAGTTGCCGCGCAAAGACGGCCAAACGAACGGAAATTTTCCCCGAACCAAGCTGCGGGTGATGATTCTTCCCCCGCACCATCACCCATCCATCGTCGGTCGTGTCACATACTGTTCGAGTTTTTCCCGAACTCGTGTCCTCACGCCCCCATGCCGTCCATTACTGTCGAGTCCAACCCGGGAGCGGGATTTTCCTCGGAAAAACTCACCCACCAGCCAGTCGCGCGGCCACCCCGTCGGATTCTTTTCCGCATTGCGCCAGCGACCTTCTTCCGTCCGCCCTCGCCATCCACGATCGGGCGAGGAAAAACGGTACCGCGTGTGTGTGTGGGTGTGTTTGCGACCAGCGGAAGCGGAAGTCAGCAGGAAAATGAACTTCCACACGAGAGTAGATTTCCGCTCGGGAGAAAAACTCACGTACTCAGCAAAGGGACGCAAAAGTTCGAGCACCGTTTCACCTCCCCCACATTCGGTAACACCCTCGCAACGTGCGTCGAGTCACCCCGGGGGGTTTTTCAAAGTGGGGGGCGTCGATTCCGAAAGGTCGATCGCTTCGGGGTGGGTTGTTTCATCTGCAGGAGTTCACCTTCTACCTCCTCCTCCCTCCATATCGGCACTACATCCGCGTGGTTTATTTCATTTTAGGGTTTTCCATCGAGTTTTTTTTTGTTTGCCTCGCGCACTCCCCCAAAGCAGCAAAGCTCAAATGGCTTCCCGTTGTGGGAGGCTGTACAGCAGGAAGAGAGGGAGGGAAGGGGGGGAGGGTAGAGAGGTGTGCAGGAGGCAAACGGGAAATTCTTCGGGAGGAACTCAGCCCATCGGGGGATGACTTATGCCGCACCATCGGCGGGCCCGGTTGCGACGGTGGCTGTTGTTGAAAACGGAAAACGAGAGACATTTTGCGATTTCAGCTGCTGAGCGTGCCAAAACAAGGCGCTCGTCGTCGTCGTCGTCGTCGCCGTGCCGTTGGCGCGGGTGTTGCTAAATATGTCGCACACTCTCTACAGGGGGGTGGTGCTGGGGAGCCACGCCAAAGCTTTATGCGTTGCTGAAGTTGAACCCAATGGGGGCTCACGAGGCAGGCGCCTTTTTGCGCCAACGTGACAACAGTTCCCCTGGGATTTTCCAACACTTTCAGGCTCCATTTTCGACGGCTGTTTTCCAGCACACGATCTCTCGCTCGCACTCTCTCTCTTTCTCACTCAATTATACTATCTCTTTCTCTCATTTGATCCCCGCTGAGTCACGCGTGGTGCGATGATGGAGAAGGCGGAGAAAGTGTTTCCCGTTCGATGCCGGTTGCCTGTTTTATTTACACTCATACACATACATACACACACACACTCGCACACAAACGGAAACCACACCACTCGGTGCGGGAAAGGGCCGGAAATAATAAACTTTTCAGGACACAAGCGCCATCGTAACTGTGGTGCGATAACGACGGTAATGCCAGGGCAATACGTTGGCCTGCGGATGCAGGGCAGAAGTTTTCCGCGAACCAGCCGCGGGGGCGGTCGCAAATGGATAAAATAGAATTTATTTCCGGTCAGAAAAATCCAGAAACGTGACGTGTCGCCGTGCGCTTCTTTGGGTGATTCGAGGTTTGCCGAATGTGAAGCCACCGTACCAGTCCACTTCCGGATCAAGCCTTCCGGAGGGACATTGTGAGGATCACCAGCCACGGCGCTTAAGGTGAAGCGAATGATTGCACCACGTCACGGCGTGCAAAGTCTCTGGAGAGTGAGTTGCGGCCAATAAAAGTAATTAGTAGCCGTGAAGCTGTGCAATTGAAGCGTGCCCAAGCACCAGCGAGAGCAGCTGTTCTAGGAAGAGTAGACGGTTCGGTTCGGACGCGTTAAAAATGAAATGAGCTTTAGGAAATTATTATTACCTCTTGTTGGGCTTCTTTCCTGGAAGCTGGAAATATATAAGACGCAATGTTGGATAAAAATAAATCAAATACGGTGCATGAAATTAAATCACCTCGAAATATGGAGAGAAAGCTCTAATTAGGGCTCGAATGGTTCGTGTTAATTGCGACACAATTTGAATGCATTTTTCCGCAACGAACGAAAAATTGCTAGTCACATTTTAACTTCGTGTCAAACAAACTTATGTTTGACGGTTGAACGGGCTAAAATAAAAAGAAAAAACCTCATACCTACTCCCTAAAACGTCCACTGCCGCAAGGGATCATCGTCAAATTTGGCTGCTCCCGGAGGAACCAAAAAAAAAATGCGGAAACGAAAAATTGCATCCCCAATCATTCGTTCCGCAGTCACGCTCGATTGCATCCGTGACAGTTGCATCGTTTTCCGCCCTCCGTTCGGGGCGCACGCAAATGAGGAAAAAAAAATAGGGCCAAACCCTTTCGGCTTCATTCCACGTTCCTACGTTCAGCCACGATTGTGGAACCGAAACCCGGCGAACCGAACCCGTGTCCTTCTCGTTATTCATATTTTCATTTCACTTCACGCTTCGCCAACACCCACTGCGCAAAACAAGCGGCCACTCCCAACCCTGTGGCACCCGGTCAGCTCGGGGTGGTTTTTGGGAAAGCACCCACCATTGTGCTGTTCCCTCGAGCGGGAGCAAATAATAGTCACCATGCGCGGCCAAAACCGGAACCCAAAAAACGGGGGAAAATAAAACTGCACGCAAAAAGCATCAGCTCAGGATGGCGCGAGCACGAACGCCACCGGGACAATGGGAAAATTTGGCCTCATCTCGTGTCGGTTCCCAGTGGAGGTTAGTGGAGCAATGGCTTTCACGCTGGCCTGCTGGCCGGAAGCGCCTTCGCCTTCACTCGTCCATCCGACAGCCGTTTTTAGCGTAGAGATATCTGAACGAGGGTCCATTTGTCCGTGCTCGTTTGCATTTGTCATCGCTCGCTTGCTGAGTGAGGGAAATGAAAATTGCACCAAAAGAAAAAAAAAAGAAAAGATCTCTCATTTCCCACTCACGCTCACATTTCACCCACACACACGAATTAAAAGTTCAAATCCTAGGCCCGTTTTGGGCGAAGACTACAAAACCGACGCGAGAAGTGGTTGCAAAGTTCGCGAAACGAAACGTGCCGCCAGCTGGAAGTCAGCCGGATCCACACCGTTACCGGACAGTCACCCGTTGTGGTCCTGCAGCTCGCAGGATAACGGAGCAACAATGGCACACGCGAATGGGGCACTCGGAATGAACGATATAAAAAAAGCACCACCCCGACAGGTCCCTTGTGGAAATGCACATGTGACAACCGGTTGGGTTGGCGTATTTTTTTTTTTTAATTTTATTCTTCGTTCGACTGAAGCGAGGATGAAATTGTACATCTCTTCCACTCACCACTTGCAGTGAGCATAAAAATTTACATTTTAATAAACTAATTGGAGATATAACTGTCCGCTGCATGGAAAGGCAAATGTTTGCTCAAAACTAGCAACCGTAGTCGCTTCCCCAAACGCTCACGTGCTTGTTCTGCAGCCATTTGCATCGGATTGCGGATTGCGTACGCTGCCCGTAGCGCTAGAAATGGGTTAGTAATCCGAAAGTGAATCCAATGGCAAATATTTGCGTAAGCACTTTTTCACCGTCCACAGCTCGTCCAGCGCTCTGGGTGGGTTTCTAACGATAATGGAGATTAAATTTGCTGCAGAAGAGCGAACATCTGTTGCTGTTGGCTCAAGCACTCGTTCGGACGAATTCTTAGGACGGATGACGAACAATGAGCACTTGCGGGTGCCCCACGCGCGAGCAAATCAATGCCCCGTATCGCAAATCGTACAGTCCGACCGCAGCTCAGTTGCTCGAAAAGATGTAAAAGATTAATGGGGCAACCATTTTGGCCTTTCTTTTCTGTGCGCTCGTCCGCGGTGTGCCGTTTTGCTGTGTTGCCTTCGCAATCGGTTCAATCCATTATTACTGCCACCGGGTTTCGCCGGTTTCGGGTGATGGTGGTGGATCGAATTTTATTGGCCCACATTAGGGACACCCAATCAGCCAATAAAGCCTCGCGCCGGCACTTGCATGCTCGCCGTCCGGTCGATGCCATTCTAATCAATAATAAACAAGGGTGGCCCTTCCGTACCGGTGGTCGATTGCGAGCGCATAACCTTTCGCTCGTTTTGCGCTTTCTCGCTTCCACCGCGGAAAGGGACTCTTAATTTTCCAATAAAATACCGCTTACCCGTCGAAGGGTGGAGAGTAATGAAACGAATCGAAGGCATAAGCGAAGAAAATCTTATCCCCACCGGCGGGAAAACCGAAACCCCGGTTTGGGAGCACATGTTTATGTGCCCGTGTGCTGGAATTTCTTTCCGCTTTCACTTCGCACGGAGAGCCCGGTTGCGGGAAAACCCGCACCGGACGGAGGCAGCGTATCTTGCTGTATCTGCTCGGGACACATAAATACACACCAGGAAAGGCAAGGCATCCACCTGGCGGACGGAGCAAAGAAATCATGAAGCCCCCGAGGCCGAACGAGATTTATGTGACTGCAAAACTAATCCCAAACTCCTCGCCAATAAATCACCATACGGAGAGCTAATAAATAAAACATTTGGATCAGCACGGGAGCGAGCGAAAGAGAGACCGAGTGGTCCGATATCGTTCCGTGCCGGATCCCGTGACCGCTAACGAGCGATCCTTCGTCGGATGCCGGGTTGGATGTGGCTGAACGCCAGTACACGAACGCCTCCATTCGAACCGGACGAAGCGTCCCACTTGTGAGGATTCCGTCAATGTGCTGCAAATTCTACGAAAGTTCACCCTTACTTTATTGTTTGCGCAGGCAGGCATTTGGTACCCCAACCATGGTGGCAGTTTGCTGGACCCCCTTGATTATCTCGTTATCAGCGAAACGTTCGATTTTCGGCGTACCCTTACCTGGAATGCTATAAAACGCGAGCTGCCAGGATTGGGATGCTGGGCAGCAGAAAAACCCCGAAAAACCCGCCTGCGGGATTGTAGCGCTTTAATCCGAGAACGTGCCGGTACGATCGGATCATTATTATCGGCATGAAATATATTTGTTGCATTGCAGTCCCAACCCAAGGCCCAGCCATGCAGTCCGGCCCGGGGTGGGAGAACATAAATTATCTACATTCGTGTACGCGCCGGTCATGTCCATTGCGGTGCTCGAAGCGATACACACGGTCATGTAATGGAAATAAATTTCCGCGCTTCCACTGTCGCCTTTGGTTGCGCCGGCCGGGAGTCAATGAAAAATCAACAAAAGCATGTTTTGCGGCCACACTGCCGGTGATGATAAATGGGGCTCACGAATGTCCCTTCGGGAGGCGTACGGCACAGCGGTTAATCGCAGCAATTTTCCTCCCCAAAATCAGGTGCCATTGGGATCCCCTTTTTTTTGCGTGGGGATGGTTGAATTATTCAAACAATACACGCTGTTGGATCGCATTTGTTGTGGTTAAATGTGAGGAATTTGTGCAATACATTGTAAATAAAGTTCACGCACAATGCGAAATGTTATCAATACCATCATCGGGGAAAAAGAAATCCACCAAACGCAAAGCTCCAGCCATGGGCCATATCAAAATCCAGCACGTCGATCCCACCGTCACTTTACCGGTACTGGCACTTATGTGTCTCATCTCGCCTCACGATGGCACACCATCTGCCCGGCAAATACCACACCGAAGAAAACCCATTTTCAGTTTCCCATGAGTTGTGGGTGGCTGCTGCCGATGTTGCTACTGTTGCTGTGGTTCACGCGGGACGACGTCCTGGGACGACGAACCTGTAACCAGCTTCACGGCGCCCTCGCATGATCGCTTACATCGCTACACAAAACCGCCGCACTTTTGCGCTTTTATCGCCATCGCTCCCGCATTTTGCCACGCTTTCGTCATTAAATTTGCCAATAAAACCGGCTCGCGTTACAGCCCCGGAAAGTGGCGCGCATTAAAGCGAACGCGCGTTACGTGGCGATGTTTGCCCGCTCGCGTAGGTGTTGCCATACCCTTTTCAACAAGCAGGTTGAGGTTGGAAAACAACACAAGAGCGCAACGAAACACACAACCAGATAAAAAACAAAGCGAGTGAAATCCCGCGTACTTACACACACACACACACACACAAACACCCCCATGTGCGCGTTTTTCACGCGTTAAGCAGCACTGCCCACCCACCGAGTAATGGTTCCCATCACCCACCGGTTCGAGGGCTGCTACAAGGTAAATAAAAACGATGATCGTATTTATTCTTCACCAACATCGTTACAGGAAAAACCCTCAAGCACGCCGCTTCAAAAACCTGCCAATGAGTGGTGCTTGGGCTTTGTTTCGTTTTATTTCATTATGCGCTGCTCTATCTGCCGTGTGGCTCGGAATCACCGGAAAACTGGGCTGGAAACAAATAATTCTCCCCAGACGTTCGCCAGAACTGCCACGCCGGTGGCCAAGTGGTTGAAATCTCACTCCACGTCTCGGTGGGAAAAAAACCCCACTCACCGTTAAGCCCTTCGAGGGGGGCGAAAACATTGTCGAGAGGGTTGCGAGCGAATTACAAAACAAAGGTTATTAATAGTACAAATGGCAAGACCAAAGCATCACCAGACTGGTGTTCGAAATAACAGTTCAACCAGCGGTCACAGCAGCACCCACCGGAAGACGGAAAGACGAAAAACATTACCGGCTAACGGATGCGAATTCATGCCGGGCCAATTCGAACCGCTTCGAAAGCTTTCGTTCATTCATATCCCCCAAAAACGTGGGTTTGGCCACCCTTGTGGTGCCAGCGAGGCGCTAGGCGAAATACTCTTTAATTTGAAATTAATTACTTGAAAACTCGAGTGGCTGGCATGGAACAGAGGGGAAATGAAAAGTCGAGCGGTTGGAAGGAAATTACGCGCTTTTTGACTTTCCCATCCGGCAACGTTCTCTCGCCAATGACCCACTACGACGAATGGTGTAAATGTTTTCCCTGCTAGCCCCGTACTTCACGGTTTTCCGAGGATCGATGGCACCGAATGGAGCGGCGCGCAGGAAGGAAGCAAATTTATTCAACTCTTAATTTAATTACACTTTAATTGATTTCCACTTCGAGACTAATGGCGGGAAAATGCGGCCAGGCTAGCGAGCTGAGCACCAGCTCCAGCACGCGAGTTTCCACCGCCAAAGGCCGCCCCCTCGAAGCACGGCCACAAAATTTTCCTCACTGACCTTTGCCCCTGTGCACCTGTGCAGAGGGCTGTTTTCAAGCGGGAGCTGGATGAGTTTTCCAGCCGTTACACGAAATTTTGACGGAAACATCCTTTTTCGTTTTGTTGAGGGCACCCTTTTTCGAGCAATCGATCGCACCGAAAAAACACCTGGCATGCAGCTGTCTCTAGCGCTCACCCTTTCTAACTGCCATTCTCTCTCTCTCTCTTTCTTTCTTTCACTCGTTTAGTGCCACCGAAAATAACCCACGTCACCTCCGGCGGACACCTGCAGGTTCGGAAGGGTTCACCGGTGCGGCTCGAGTGTTCGGCCACCGGCAACCCGATGCCGAACATCACGTGGACACGGAAAAACAACCTGCTGCCAAACGGTAAGGCTTAATTGGTGGTTGTTTTGCTTTCGTCCTCACCGCGAGAGGTCTTCATTATTGGGCTTGTGTTCTTTTCTCGATTGCGCAAATCTGGTGGACTGTCTTGGATGGTGTGCCGCAGGCGAGGAACAATTCACCAACCCGGTGTACGTCATCGAAAACATGGACCGGCACAAGGGCGGCACGTACATCTGCACCGCGAACAACGGCGTCGGACAGGTGGCGACCAGCCAAATCATTCTGCACGTGCTGTGTAAGTAGCTCCGAGAAATGCGCCAGCAACCTGCCATTCCGTGAGGTGGACAATCAAAACCTCTCAAGCGAATTACTTCCCCAGGCGAGTTCCCTAGGTTGCGCTTCCTTACATCGAGACGACGGCGGTGCGTTCGATCTGGAACCGGAGAGTAGCCATTCAATCGAGAGACGGTAGACAACTATTGCAGTAGTGCTGGGAAAACATCCTTTCAAGGCAATTTTCCTTCGAATACTGGGTCAGAAGCAAGTTAAAAGGCTACACACACAAAAAACTAACCTTTCACGGTGCCCGAATGGGTCGTTGGGGACATTTTCACCACCACCAAAGCTCATCAAATACACAGAACTACTTTCCCGCGATGAAAGAGCGTCAACTGGACGACACGAAACAAGCTCATCGTGGTTCACCCCAAATGGCCGGTTCTAGTTGCGTTTGTGGCCATCAACCCACCGTGCAATGGTGAAATGGGGTTTTTGCCGTTTTTACTCCCTAATCGAAACGCGCCAAAGTCACAGAATGAAGCTGCAAGCAACTTTTAATGTCATCGTCACCTCACCGCTCACGCTCACGCTTCAGCAGCATCGTTGACTCATCCCGTACGATTCGAGCCGACAGCTGCGTCAGTGGCGCTTGTCGAGAAAGCCTTTTTTCGCTTGCACTTGCTCGCTGACGGGAAACTGTGTTGTGAACTTTTTAAATTATTTTTTTTTCTCCACTCCCACCCATCGTCATTCTATTCCCGCATTGTGCATCCGGCTTTTGTGATGGACACACAGTGGTTGGTGGAGAGAATTTTTGATGGACAGGAAAGCACTCGTTGGGATTTGAGCGTACGATGGAGGCGCCCAGTACTTCACGTTCGAGCGACCGTTTCGACTTCGTTCCACGAACGAGCTGATGAGTTTCATAACCGCTTCGAGCCGTTTTTCTCACTCAACCCTCAAGTGAGGTTGGGTAGCTGCCAATGGCTAACCAGTGCCATGGTCACAAGTAGTACTGGTAGTACGTTCATGCCGCCTTACAGCGCCGCTAAATCGCTTGGTCGCTTGCCGAAGGTATTAAATGCGGAACAAACAAGGCGCGCTAAAACCCGTTTCGTGCACGCGCGCCTTGTGTTGTGTGTGTGTGTGTGTGCCAAGAACCCATTTCGCGCTCACTGACACATCCGGTCGGGTGGAATGAAGAAAGCCATCTTAAAATATGCTTCGGTGGGCAACAATAAGCAAAACACAAAAAAAAATAGAGCCGACTGTTAGCTCGTTAAAGCCATACCTTGCTATTTTGGTTTCATGCGGTTGCGTTGTGGTTGGACGATCGCGTGCTGACGTTGCGTGCTCGAAAAAAAAGCCCAATCTTTTGTCGACGTGACTTTAGTTCCACGGTGAAGCGGGGTTGCCTTTCTTCCTTTCAAAACATCCCGCATATACTTACGTTACACGTTGGCAGAATGTTGTGAACGCTCGGTACGTTTCGAGCTGTCAGATTATCGGTTCCGGGGAAAAAAAAAACATGACGCGATATCGGCATCATCAAGCTGACTGAACATATGCGCCAATCGTGAAGTACGAATTCATCATTCACCTGTAGGTACGCGAGTGTGATTGAGCGCGATCGCTACACCGCAAACGACAAAGGCGCAAACCCTCGCGCGCGTCGCCAAAGAAAGCTCACTCACTGCAGCAGTCTGGGGCGCGTTCGAGCGCATAAGCATCACTGACTGCAGGTATGAAGTTCCGTATTAATCTGCATATGCAAATCAAACCCTCACCCAGCGACCCACCTCGAAGGTTCTGGTTCTTCGAAGCCTTTAATTTTCACTCCAGCTCGCTTGACCTCGCTCGCTGGACTCGTTGGGAACAAACCGTGCATTTATCACATAATCAGACTCACCAAACACAGCCCCGTTGATACGGCCCTTTCATTATATTCGTTCCCTTTCCCGACCGACCGTGAGCGCCAGCGAGCTTTTTGCCAATAGAACGCCTGCGACCGGGTCGGGTCCGGTGCCGGAACTGGCGGAAAGTATTCGTGATAAATGAGATTCCATTCCCAAGGGTGCTGCTCAAAATCCTGCTCCGGAATGGGCTTTGGTCACACGAACCAAACTCCCAGCAACACTTGCTGCGCAAAGCGCGAAAGAGAGTGATGAAGACGACGAGAACGAGAGACGCTTGAAAATTTGCTTCCACACGCACACGTCCTACCGGCAACCCTTTCCGGTGAAGGAACGTGACACCGGTGAAACTCGAAGCAGCACACACAAAAAAAAACAGGCTTCAAACGAACCTCTCACGCATACGCTTGGCCACATGCACGGCGATCGTCGCGCCATCTAGCGTTGGGATCTGGCCGCAGGACGAAAGGAACCATTGGGTGGTCGTCTAAAATGGCGACAACGTCCGTGCGATGAGTGGGCCTAGTGGACCGGCCCTCACATAAAAAGGTGGCAAAGAAAACGTGCCACCACCACGGTGCGGCGTCAAAGATAAATAAGGTGAAAATAAATTGGAATTTCAACTGACCCCCGTGGGGAGTGAACTCCACCACCCAAAGTCCAGGGCTAGCTCCCATCGCTCGGTTGGCCACATGATGACAGATTATAGAGGCACGTAACGATTCGAGCGTTCCGACGATAATCATCCGACATTCGACCCTTGTCGTTGGTGCTTTTTTCGTGCCGGACCGAAATGGTGAAAAGAAAAGCGTGCTTGAATTTAAGAAGGTGGAAGGCTTAGCGCACAGTCCGTGGGGTCCGATCCGATTGTCATCCGCATCGGTTGCACGCGTGCTGTTGCCATGGGTGGGAAAATGTGCATGGAAAGAAAGAGAGAGAGAGAGAGAGAGAGAAAAAGCGGTTCGTTTCTTCTACCTATTTTACGCCCTGCCAGACACGTTTAATGAATGACTCGGAAGTTTATGCGCGGGTTTGTGCTAGCTTTCTCGAGGGGAAACCGATGCAAACACACTATTCCAATCACGCTCGTCCGCTTTGGCCTCCCCATCTCCTCCCCCCCCCCACACACACAGGGTGGGCCAGCTGACGGTCTGGGCCTTTTTGTGGCCGATGCAAAGAAATGCGATTTTCATGATGAAACAACAAATAATTGTAATTTTTATGGCCTTTCCGTGCCGGGGAGTCGTTTATTTCGACCACCGCACCCGAAAGGGGTGCTGTGGTTTTTGGTTCCTATCCCCTTCCCCCCCCCCCCAAAAAGTGCTCCCACCACCCACCATTTCACCCTTTTCACGTCCGCAGTGGCCCCTGGGAATGGGCTCGATATTGCCAAACATCCTGCTTCCGGAGTTATTTTTGTGGGCGCTCACCCTCCACAGGACGCGGAATTCGTACCGGGTTTCTTTCTTCTTCTTGTTTTTCCTCTTTCATTCGAAACATCGTTAAACCCATGCGCCTCGGGAAGGAGACAGCGATTTTTCGCCTCCTTTCCGTAAGGGTGGAGGCCATTTTCGGGCTCCCCTTTGCTGACGCAAACGACGGACGGGCATTGTGTGATTTGATGTGCGTCGTTGTGCCACGCTGCGTACTGTTTCTGACACAATCATCCCGAATTGGGGGGCGGCCAGGTGCGGATTTGAATTATAACACAACCGTAAAATTAAGCGCTGAAATCCGAGTGACAGCTGCTGCCGTTTTTCCGGCGCTTTCCTCGAGCCTTGTCGCTTGCCAGAGCGCTCGCGCCTTACTTTTCCACCGCAAATGCCACTTGCGTGCCTTCACATCTAGGAGGGGGAGATTCAAGGACGAAAAGAATTTCGCTTCCGAGGGTCCGAAAACGAGCGCTTCACACGAGAGTGCGTGTGGGAGCGTTTTACTTTTATTCCGATTTCATTCTTCGGGCGCTCCTCGCTCAAACCCGCACGGTGGGGCTCACGTAATGTGACGATGACGATTCACAGCGATTAGCAATTAAGATAAAATCTTCCCGTTTGCGTTGCTTATTCGTACGGGCGGGGGACACTTTCACTTGGCGCGAGAGCGTGTGAAGTTTGAAACGGGGACTGGTTTCAACTGAACCGGTGCCGGTACGGGTTTTTCAACTCATTCCGTTTTTTTTTTTTTGTACGTTGGCATGTGATGAATAAACATGAACGAGAGACTCTCGGGTGGGTGCTTGAAGAATAAAACAATGACCCATTGTGCTCGTTTTTGTGCCACCGGAAGGTGGTCGAGTGCAGGGAAAACCGACCGCTGCTTCAAGCTGCTTTTGTTCCGTGCGGCAGACGGCAATGGCCGCTATTCATCGTGCAACAATTGCAGCTCGGTCGACTGCAAGCGCAGCCACAGTCAATCGGAAAATGTGGTAAATGCCTCACTCGAGGCGGGCATTTGTGCTTCAAAATTCAAGGAAAAAGCCCACGCATCAATGATGCGAGAGCACACAATGTACGAGCAGATGTACACTACACTGACGGTTGGGTTTAACACACCGCTTTCGGATGAAATCGTACATTTATTTATCACCCATAAAACAACTAGCTTCCCCCTGAAGGTGTGTGCAATACCTTCCAGGCCATCTCTCGTAAGCGCAATTTATGGCCTTCGATTTAAAATAGCTACGGTCTGGAGAAAAAACGGTAGCAATGAAGGTATAAAAAGGTAGAACGGCCTCGCCCACAGCACGGTTGGCATTGATCCAACCAACGGCTCAACATCCGGTCAGCTAAAGTCAACCGGCCTTTTGCTTCTTCCGCAGGCGAACGCCGGTGGCTTCATCCGTCAATTCCAGCCACTTGGAGGCTTTATTTCACCAAGCCACGCACTTCCGTGCCAGCTTAGCGCCCTCCCAGTAATTATATCACTCCCTCAGCATTTGGCTCTGTCTCGAACCGAGGATTTATGGTGCTTTCACCCACCACGGACGCCTCTCATCACGGGCGTAAATTTAAAGGGTGCGAAGGGAAAACCAACAACACAGTGGGCCGGAAAATGGACGCAGAGTGCCGAGAACAAGTCTATTACCTTTAGCGCTCGAGAGAGCGCTCGAGCATGGGGATGGAGCATAAAATTATGCTATTTCCTATTCGAATTACCCGTGCGAATGAGGAGCAGGCAGAGTAAAAAAAAGCGTAATGGCGACATTTCCCATCACTCATGGCTCACGAAGGCAAGAAGGACGAGACGGTTGGCTTCATAAACGGTGAAACACAAACGTACGTGCCCTTTTTGGTGGCCTTCTACGGTCAACGTGCTTTTCATGTGGGTCTCGAGCTGACCGGCATGTCGAACATGTGAACATACCGGCAAAACTTATTGACCACGCTGCTTGCGAATCGTCGGCCACCGAATGATGACTCGCTTTCCACGGATCCTTTTGAGTGTGTGAGTGAGTGCGAGAGCGAGAGAGAGAGAGAGAGAAACTTTTACGAGCATTAGCCTGCGCCGTTAATAGGCAACTAACACCCCTGCCACGGGTTGCGGTTTTGCCGTTCTGTCGGGGTTTTAGTTTCGGCCAATTAGCCCCGGGTCGGGTCGTATTACCCATCCCCCAGGTTGGGTTCCGGAAAAGTGCCTGCAGCGGACTGCAAGCCAACCACCCGCCATCCAACACGCGTCCCGTATGACGAATCGTGAATCGGGTGGGAAAACGAGCGAAACGGAAGGCGCTGACGTCGTTTGACATTTGACTTCCTGATGATGCTACTTCCCGGTTTGCCGCACGAACTTCCGGGGCCAGTTCCGGGCCAGCAGCGGGCAGTTGAACGCGCGCTCGAACGTCCAACCGACTCTGCTGCAGTTCGGGTGAAGTTTAGAATTAATTTAATTATACGGCAGTGGTAAGGCTGATTGTTTCCCTTCGGTTTGGGAAGTTTCACCACCGCACACCATTTGCATTTCGTGCGTTTCAATTCAATTTTCTTTTCGCAACGCTCGTCTTGCGGTGGCGTGTGAGCGTTTCCGTTTCATTAACAACGAGAAAAACGACCGTCCGCAGTTAGGGGGAACGCAGAACCGTCAAGCAGCCACTAGCAAATGGTTCATAAAATGGCACGGGAAAGCCAAAGTGGAAGACACGTCCACACACGGGTGGCCACTGCGTCAAACCTGTGAGTGTGGGGTGAATTTTATTTACTTTCGGCTTCGCGTTTGGCCATTCAACCGGGCCCTCGTTAACCGATTGCTGACCGCCTGGTTGGGCTGCCCGGCGAAAGGCTTTTTCCACATTGCAGGCCGCCTTATTTTCACATCGTACGGTTTTTATTTTATTTTCATTTCTTCTCATTGCAGATCCACCCGAGATAAGCGTCGAGAACCCGATCGTGTACTCCGGCGAGGGCCAGGAAGCGATGCTCGTGTGTATCGTACACGGTGAATCTCAACCGGAAGTAAGTACTTCACCCATGCAGCTCGCTAAGCACACCGCTGGAGGAGTGAGAAACGAAAAAAAAAACCTCGAACCCGGACATGCTTGCCGCCTCGCATGCTGACCGTCAATGCTTATCGCAAGGATTTATAATTTCCGCTTCTTTATGCGCCACAGCGGCAAGAGTTTTTTCTTCTGCGAGTGGCTTTCGAAAAAAGAAAAAAAACCACTCATTTAGAGCAAAACAACCAGCCCATTTATGCTTGCTTGCTTAGCTCCCGAAAACTGCACGCGATCTTGCACGGTGTATAATTAGCCGCACACGTATGCCGTTTTCGTATAATCGTCGAAAATGGACGTACGTCAAAATGGTGCTCGCTGCTAAGCAAACAGAGCGCAATTTGCGCGTAATTTAGTGCCGCCTAATAACGCTTCCCCTTTTGTAGCCACCGCGTAACGCTAGTTTGGAAAAATGTTTTTACTATTTTTACTTTCTTTTTTCATTCTTCTTTCACTGTCCATCCTTCGGCTCTTTCCTCTTTCTCTCTCTCTCTCTCTGTCTGTTTTGCTCAAACTCTCGAATTCACACGCGCGCGCGCTCGCTTTCCGACTCGCTGAAGGTACTGTGGCACAAGGACACGATGCAGATAGATCAGACGGAGCGGCACGTGATCGAGAACCGGGGCGCCCGGCACACGCTCATCATCCGGAAGGTGCACCCGCAGGACTTTGGCAACTACTCGTGCATCGCGGACAACCAGCTGGGCAAGACACGCAAGACGGTGACGTTGACGGGCAAACCGAAGATGGCCGTTTTCCGCTCCGTGCCAAATAGCCAGTGGAAGGACAAGTACAACATCTCGTGGATGGTCGATTCACACTCCCCGATCGAGGAGTTTAAGCTGTACTATCGGCAGGTGGACGGGGATACGATTCAGCCGCAGGAGGGCGTTTTCCTCGACAGCCGGAAAATGCACCACAGCTACGCGGGTGATAACGTACGTATTACAGGCGTCTTCCCATTCCTTCCATTCCCTGGTGCGTCAATCGGACGAAACTCGATCGATTAGCTTGCGTTGACTGTCCACGGTGCCACCACGGCACGAGAGACAACCTGTCAAAGCCAGTGGAACCGTCATCATAAACGTCAGTTCAATTTGCTTTCCAATCGCTATCGGATTGAGTTCTTCCCATTGTCCATTGTCCTTGGGTCGTCCGTTCCGCCTACCATCGCTCTCGGCGGACGCACTGGACACCGAGTGCCGGTGCTTGGGTCAAATTTGTTGTACGCTTTTATTGAAGATGTCACCTCAGTCCATAAGCCGGACCCGGAACGTGCGAGTGGGAATGGTGAATTAATTCAATGCCATTTGGTTCGTTCGGTTTTCTCTTTTCCGGGGTTTCGCTCCATGTGTCACATTCATCATTCCACGGCTTTCTGCATGGCGGCCTGTAACGTGCTATTGGTCTACCATCTGTGGCTTGCGGAACGAATGGAAATTTGCCTGCACGCGACATCACGACTGGCGGGAACGATGGAAAAACGTGGCCACCAAAAAACACGTTTTCCAAACGACGATTTCATGCCACCATCAAATCCTTCAATTTGTACACGAAACTCCAACCGTGGGTGGGTGGCACCCTGATACGCGGCCGTACACGATCGAACCGGAACCGGAACTCTCATCCTGCAACTCAACAGATGCTGGACTACAACCGGAAAATCAACTCGTACGACAGCTACGCGTACAACAACGGCTACCACAATCTGCACCACAAGTGGTCCAAGACGGACTGGCGGGACATTGTGCTGCCGGCGTTCCCGTACTCACACCACTACACCCAGGGCATGAGCTACCTGATACGGGGTCTCGAGTCCGACCAGCAGTACGAGGCCCGGGTTCAATCCAGGTAATTATTGATGACCAGCCCATCCACCTGCTAGCGAAAGCTGGCGACTCCTTCGGGAAATGCGAACCATGTGTTCCGGTGTGGGTTTTCCTTCCAGTTCCAACCCGGATAATCCTTGCTCACGTGCACCAGACCATCACCCCACTAAACCGCAATCCGTGCCCTTGCGTTCGTCGAGTCGGTGTGCATGATTCGAAGCTTTGGCTTTTATAATCCGACTCCTATACCGGCCTGCCGACTACCCAAACCATTGCCCTATCGATGCATCGTGCACAAGACGCATCGACCGGGGAAAATTGATGGTATCCACTTTCAAACGGTACTTCCTGTGGGAGCCGAAAGGACGTCACACCCGAAGGGTGGGTCCTAAACTTTTGATTTTCACAGAAAACGCTTCCTTACGCATTCGAGCCGGATTGCGTTTGAGTGGCCGTCTACCAAATGTGTGCTCAAAACTGACGTTCGAGCGATTCAGTGCACAAGCTTCCAAACCGACATCACGCAGAGCCAATGATCCTGACAGTACTCACCCCGGTTTAAGGATGGCGCCCATGCCGTCAGCTCGAAATTCATCATACAGAAAATCCAATCATCCAACCGTTCGAGCAGCTCGGAAACAATTCTCTGCCCGGTGTGGGGGACCCAAGCTTTCTGCGTTCGTATTAACTTCTTAAGCCTACCCGTGGGCCATCCGAGACATCCGAGAGCTTCGCCAGGACATGTGATCGAATGATACACGAATGCTAATCTTCTTACGGTGCCGGCGGGCTTCGGTGGTGTGGGTTCCTTTCTCTGTCTCTCTCTCTCTCTCACTTCGTGTGAATAAAATTGATTGCTTCTAATCGGTTTTTAATAATGGTGTCACTCTCCCGGGAGATGCTTGATCGATCCGTGCGGCGGATCTGAGCACCCGCAGCAGCAATGTGTGATTGGATGCAGATGCGCATTCGAGTGCGCTCGTTTCCTGAACGGAGTTCGCTTTCTGGTCTCGCTTTCGCACGCGCTGTCGGCAGTGAGGCAGAGACATCCTTGCTCCAGAACGCTCGGGCACGGGCGTGCACTTAAGCGGATCAACCGCGCACGGCCCGGGTGAACCGGTGGCATATTTTCAAATTGAAATTTAAATTAAATTCACTCTAATCAACTCAGCCCGGCTCACGCTCTGTCTTTCTCCATCTTTCTTTTCCTTCGATTCTCGCCTGCATCCGACGTACGGCGCTGATGAAACGACGCTTCGTCGTGATTAAAACCATTATCTTCGGCTGGTTTGGTGGGAATGGAACAAAAAAAAATGCATTAAATCCACTACAAAATGTACCCGGTGGTGCATTCGGCGTGTCGCTGGGGTATTTACTCAACGTTATCCTTCGCCAACCGATGCACGGCACATACCGAACCCGATAGGAACCGGTACGGCTGGAGCGATTTCTCCGAGAGCTTTTTCTTCACCACGTCAAACACAGGTGAGTAGATCGTGTGAGCTCAACGCTACACTCAAACGAAGCACTTACACGCCACAGTTAGCTCGATAACGGTGCCTTTCGATTGCAATCGACTAGAAGGGAACCTTCTACTATCGGTGGTTGAAATGCCACCCTTATTTCGTTCACCATGCCATGTTTGTGAACGCAGGTTCTTCGTCAAAGCTAAACCAAGACTGCAACCAAAATGCATTCAAAAAGCTTTGCTACTCTCCCCAAAGCCAAGCTGTTACAATTCTCATTTCTCACAAAACGTATCATGCCTGTCGATTCTTCCCACAGACACGGAGATGCGCGATTTGAGCGTCACCCATTACAGCTCGTCGCGGGCGTCGGTTGACTTGGCCAGTGAAATACGGTGTCTGGTGGGAGCGCTACTACTCGGTGCCATTTGCCGGCTGGCAAGCTTTTGAGGTTGACCTCTTCCTTAAACACCCGTTCGTTGGACAGCTCAAAAACCCCGTAAGTCTCGCCCGTTCGCTCCAGTAGTGATTTGTTATCGCCAACGCGTTGGAGTTTTCCCTCCACGGATTCCCGCATTTGGTTTGTAGTGAATGCAAGCAACAAAACGAAGAAGAAGAAGAAGAAAACAGGAACAAAAACGAAGCACACCATCCACGCACTCCCGCGGGTGGGAGCGCTATTTGTTGATCATTTTGCATGTCCTCGCTTCCTATTGTTGACCGTTTGTATCAGGCCGCAGGTGTGCTTTGGCAGGGTTTCGTTTCCCGAGCAGCTGCTTGAAAGTTTCATTTTTCGTTGAATTCAGACAACAAGAATAAAAAAAAACCCGAGGCCGGACGTAAATATAGGCGCGCAAACAGCGATAACCAACGAAAGCGCGCACTGTTGCAAACCGACCGGGTCAGGCAAGAAGATGCGGCAGAACACAACGGCGAAAAAAGGCCAATTCGACGGAACGAACGCCCGGGCGAAATTGATTAAAACTTCAAGGACTATATATTTTTTCAATGAAATTTAATTTACTCTGATAAAATAAACAACCGCTCAAATTGGACCCGCGGCTGTGTGCACCGCGAACGGGCGAAGATGGCAATTTCAGCAATTACGCAGGCGATGATGATGATGATGCTGATGATGCTGATGACGGTGACGATCGTGGTCACGAGGTCTGCACCCGCGTACAGGTGGTCATAATTTATTACCATCGCCCCCGGGAGCAGGATTCACGCCCGAGTTGTGGACGCGACCGTAAGCGGATACATTTCGTGTCGAATTCGAAAATGCAGTGCAAAAAAGAACAAAAAAAAAGGCGCACCCGGACAAGCGTTGTAGCGAAACGGGCGCGTAGCGAAAGTAAGGAGCAAAAATGAAATTAATTTAATTGAAATCACACTCTATTGTGTCTCGATGGTGCTCCGGGGAGTTGCCGGTCTGTTCCGGTTGCCGTTGGGAGCTGGCAAATTTCGGCAGCCTGAGCCGTAATATGATTTGCTGCCTGCACGAAATGAGCACGTAAAGGCGAGGATTTAAGCATCACGTGTTGAGCTTGTTTTATTCGAATCGAATTTCGCTAATGCCACGTTGCGAGTGAGTTTTAACGCAAGAAAGCGCCAATGATTTCGAGAAAGCTTAGACTTCGATGTTAAACCAACACGAGTCGCGCTTCTCCATGAGTTTGCTGCTTAATTTAACCGTTCAATTTGTGGTGATTCAACGCCATCGCGTTTTTTGATTGCCCACAAAATAGGCCGTATTGTAATGACCAGCACGGCCACTATGCCACCAAACCCCAGAATGGCGCCCGCGATTGCGGATGCAATTGTTATGAGCTTATGAATATGAAAATAGCGGCCCATTTCCTGCGACCAATCCGCTAATTTGCGTTGTACCGAACCCCCCCGATGGGACGGAAAAAGCCATATTTAGTGCCAGCAATTAAAAGGTGCGTAAAATGCAATTATTCGAAAAAGGGGGCACGCCACGCACTAAAAAAGGCCACCCACACCGGCTGCTAAAGCCGCAACAGATCTGCGCTGCGGTGCGCTTTCGATCGCAAATTGGATCTCGCCAGTCCAACCGGCCATGCTGCCACATGCTGCCGAGTTGGGAAGTTCGGGAGTTGTAATTAAATTTTCAACCCAACGCCTTTGTCGCAAACAAGCAACCCCCCTCCCGGGGGTGTAGCGGACGAACGTCCGACTGTGCGTGGTTTTATCGTGCCGTAGGAAAATAACAACCCAATGAGTCCAAGCCCGAACGTCCCAGTCACCGCGTTGTAATTGGGAAATGTAACTTTATGGCGGTGCGCCACTTGTGCGCATTCAAAAAACAAAAAGGTAATACCGATGAAGCAAAGCTTCCAAGCTAACTAGAGTGTGGCTTGTGCTTTCTTTAAAGTCAGGCTCTCTTCGATTGTTAGACACGCCAACTGCCAGGGTAGGATCGATTCCCGGAAAACAGCATGGATGAATTGTCAGAAAAGCACCCAAGAGAGCCGTTAGAAGTAAGAGAGCTATCCCACATCAACAGCATGTTTGAAAACGTCTCAATAAAACTCAGAAGCGCCCTTGATTAAAGTGCGAAACTAGCGCTGATGCGTTCGTCGAGGCCGGCGTTCGAGGCGGTTGAGACTTTCCCCTGACAGCTTGTCCAACAGCTGGTCAGCAGTTGTTCCGGTTAGCTCCCGTGAAGGCGTGTATCTCGTGTTCCTAATGAATTCTCCAAGGCACACTTCCATCGTCCATCTCTAACCGCACAAACTTTTCCAGCATGCGCGTCTTACAAAACATGCCCTCTGCGTTTATTCACCCCCACACGATTGCCAAAAAAAAGAAAACTACGCCTAAAGTTGGAGCTCGAGAAGCCTTTCACAACCACCGGTCTTTGCCGGTTGGGGAAAGTTTTTGCGTCCACACGAAAGAAGCCAGCGAACGGTGGACCGTGGGGCCAGGGCATCTTATCAAACTCGCCAGTCCAGCGAAATGGTGGTTCCCAAAAACACACACTCAAACCCATCCAACGTTCCGGCAACAGGCACGGAATCGACTCGGTTCCGTGTTTCGGTGGTGGTTTTGGCTACCGCTGCATGCTGCTTCCGGGATGGTTTCGAGTTTATCTTTACCAAACTCGACACCCCGCAGAAGCGCCCGGGGTTTGATTAGAATCGGAGCGGCGTGTGAGCGGCTCGTCGTCTGATGGGGAAACTTTTTCCTTTCGAGCGCTCGATTTCCACCCACGAATAGAAGGATGAAGGCGAACTGGAAAAAAGCACGGCCCGAATGGCTCGTGCAAACTTTCTGCGGCCTCCCGTTCTAATCCGCGTCTCGTAGCGCTCGCCACAAAACAATGCAAAGTACGGAATGGTCGACCGGTTGCGTCGGAGAAATGCACCGGCAAAACGTCCCAGTTGGTATCCGGCCGCAAATGCAGCACTCCAATTCCGTGTAGTATTCCGTTCCGGTTGCGTTTGGTTGCAGCACCAACAGCAGCAGCATCATCATCATCATCATCACCATCTGAAGCATCATCATCGTCGCTGTGTTCGCTGTTGTTCTGGTAAAACCTTTATCTCCATCAAACGGGGTAAAGTGAGAGAAAATTCGAGCATAGAAAAGAAAAAAACCGTAGCACTCCACCTGTTCCGTCGGATACGCGGCGTTTCCAAATCGCGATCGCCAGCTGTGCGGCAAAGGATGCTAATGTCCTTGTGGGAAACTTTTCGCATACCCGCGGCTCGGCGGTGCATTTTCTCCTCGCTGTGAGCGAAAATGCATTCCATTCGTTCTCTGTTCCGATCCTGGCCGGCTTAGGTGTCGTTTGTTTGCGCGTCCGAGCGAGCCCATTCGCTTTTGGTTTGAATCCTTTCGCTAGCGAGAGTTCAGCCGATAGCAAGAGATAGAGAGAATACAAAAAAACGCTGTAAATATGATTATGTATGTGTGTTTGATGCTACAAAACAAAATCCGTACGACTCGCGTTTTGATCGAGCGCCATAATGAACTTTGCAGCAACAAGCATAAACGCCCGCGAGATTAGAGAAAAAAAAATGGGAAACAGCAAGTCCCTTCTATGGTATATAAGATAGCAGATGCTAGGAATTAACGTTTAAGAAGCACTTCTCTCACCGGACACGGTTTGTGACGCCAGAATTGTCACTGTTGCAGTTGCATTCCGTGCGAAGAGACTAAAGGTGGAGAGAAAAATAGAGAGAACGAGGGTTAAAAATTAGGATAAAATAATTTGTTGTAAACCTTACCTCCTTCCCTTCTTTCACTGCTCCCCTTCCTCCCACTCACACACGCACCCGTGTCCTTTTGTCCCGATCCCAGCAAAGAAATTCTGTACATTAACTCTAGCGCCTTAGATGTGTATCTGTCTGTGTTGAATACTTGCTTGATCATTCCCCGCGATCGGAACCAGAGAATCGTTACTATTTGTGAAGATTATTTATCGAAATGAAAAAGTGAAATTAAAACCAGAAGAAGAAGAAGAAGAAAAAAAGGAAGAAAACAAAAACAATCCACATGCAATCGTTGAACGGCAAGGATGGCTGCATCGGCGATCGTGACATAAGTTAGCACTACACCTGCAATCGTTTCCAAGTGGTTTTTTCCATCCTCCCCCGTTAGACACCCGCGACCCGATCCTAGGCTTACGTGAAAGCACCTGCTCAAAACGAAGAAAACAAGCGGAAGCTAGAAGGAACGCATGAAGGAAACACTCGCGCCGAGTGCGCCCGGAGTGTGGTGTACATGTTTAGAATAATTTTAGAAACCGACGACGGGATGGGATGGCTTTTGCAAGAGATAAAAAAACCCTCCCCATACTCGATACTCGATAGTCAAATCGCTGCTGTTCCCGTGTAGCATAAGGTGCGTACGGAGAAGGGAGCCACATTTCGTAAAACCAGATACTCCTGAGTGTATTTAGTATGTGTGTGTGTGTGTGAGCGTGTCTGTGTGTGTGTTTGTGTGTGGGAAAAGAGAGAGAAGAGAGAGAGGAGTAGTGTTCGCTTTCAAAGAGATAAAAAGGAGCACACAAACATCTCCCCCACAAAATATGCACTCAATCAAGGACGAGCTGGTGGTTACCTCCGAATCGGATGGACGACCTATAAGTGTGGGAGTTAGAGCTACTCCCACAAGCTACCCCACTGTCTCTCTTTCTCTTTCTCACTACCTTCACGACGCACGGCACCGTACGAGGAGACGAGCGATCGTTTCATTTCCCGGCTCCCGGGGGATGAAATCATACTATGTATGTGGCATAGATGCAACGAGCATCGTTCGCGAACGAGCAGCTGCAAACGCGTTTGCGGGGCGGGATAATTAAGATAAAAATGATACAAGACGAAAAAGAAGAAGGAGAAGGAGAAAACAAGAAACTCTTTATATGATGACTTATACTTTTTATGATAACTATATTTAAATAAAAAAAAACGACAAAAGAACAAAGTAGGCGAAACGACGCAGACAGCAAACCGGATGCAGATGAGTCGAAGTAAGCGTAAAAGAAAAACAAACCCACATGTAGCGAACCGAACGGTGACCTTCTAGATGCACTTTTTGTATATATCTACACATACACATTCACACGAAGAGAGGAAGGAAAGGATACTAAGGATCCCCACGCAACATACAGAACACACATTCACTCATGTATGCTGAGACACACGTACACAAAAATCGTTGGTCACGTGGTGCGAGGTGTTTAGAGAACGAAAGAGCCGAACATTAGCCGTAACTGCTCGTGTAAGATGAATCGAAGTAATTCTGCGTATTTGCAATGCTTACAAAATGTGTCGAATAGATTACTCAAAGGATTCCCTATCTCACACACGTACACACACCCACACACGTACAGTGAGACAGTCGAGCAGCTTCATGCCGCCCAGGAAGCTAACACAGATGAGATAAGTCTTCACACACACACACGATCCCGGTCGCAAGGGCATCCTGGCAGAGAAGAAAAGGAGCAAACTCATTCACTCAAAGCGTTTTCTTTTGCCCCCCCCTGTCGACGGCGGCGACACTCGTCGTCCTTCAAGATAATCCGCACACAACAGCAACACTGCACAGGAGTAGAGAATAGGTGAGAAGGTGAAACAATTTAAACGAAGAATCGAAGTAACAGTAAAACCCAAGAGCCATTGCAAAACTACTCTCCGTGTAACGCGGGAGTCGGTAGCACGTGGGAGCAAAACCAAGCACGGTATGCAATGCCAAAAACAAGCAAAAAAATGCGCAAACAAAAAAAAATCCACCCCTTTCGCCAAGGGGACGGGTGGGAAGGATTAAGGAGGGCGCAGAAGAAATTAAACTCCCGACTACCTGTGTAACGAGGAAACACTACACTTTGTCCAGCAGATGAAATAAAGTAAATTCAATAAAAACTAATAAAAAAAACCAACACACACATCGACGGGTAGTTTATTTTTTCCGACCTTTTAGCACCCCCTGGGTAAGTATTTAGAACGCATTTCCCACAACCCCGGCACATTCCATTCATCATCCCTCGCCTAGGACCCTGTCGTGGGCCACTCCATTAAGGGCGTCTTGTTTTTCACTTTCACCTGACGTGCCCTCGAACCAGGACCATGAGTGAGCGCTTTCTTTTTTCCGTGTGGCGTATCAGATGAAAATTTCCTTCTCAATTAATTATGCACGCCAGGTACCAGGCGAGAGTGGCACCGGATTTGGCACCGAAATTCCGCACCAACAAGCGCAAGATTGTGCGCGGCGATCAATTAGCGGAAAAGACGGCCGCTGCCAAAACTAATCAAACGCACGCCTCACGCACCGCTTCATTTTAATCGAGCGCACCTCGTGAAAGGTGCCACACCTCAACGCCACATCACTCACACGGGGCTTGGAGCTGGTCGCTGGAGAAATCGTGCACCAAAGATAGGCTGGGGGAAAAGTCCCGAATTAGCAAGTCAATTGGCAAACGGAAACGATCTCGACGACGAGCGTTCTACGGAATGCGTCCGTCCGGCTCGTGTGGGTTCGTGCGTGTGGTTGCGCCATTTGCGTGAGCACAATGGGGCAGCGGATCAGAGTGGAGAGCGGGGAGAGTTAAAACAAATGAAACCATTAAAGTCGGCGCCTGGTGCCAGGTATTTTGGGCCACGAGACGATGGAACCACGCAATCGACCGTCCCTGCTGCTGCTGCTGCTGGACGAAGCATGAAAACCCTTCAAACTTGATAGGGCTTGGCACGTACGTCCGTTTCGACTGTCAATCAGCCACCGGTCGAATGTTGATGCACGGAAAAACGAAAGAAATCACTCACCAAACCGGCTGCTCTAATGGCACGCATTTACGAGGGCCCGTCAGCGACCGTACTTGACATTCCGTATCCGAATCGCGGGTTAATCGGCGCGTCTGGCGTGAGACGACTGCTGCTGCTGCTGATTCACTCTCGCCGCCATTTTTGTTTTTCTTTGCGCGTGACACACGCGACGAACGGGTGACGTTATTTACGATCGAAAGCAACCTGCAACCCGCCGCCTACTGCGATGCCCAAAAAGTGGCTTGCATTCCTGGGGTGCAGAAGTCACGCGGAAGAAAGAAAAACCAACGCTCACCAGCCCTAAGGTGATCCATGGCACACTCGATGGCCGTGAATTTTGTCGAGTGCGATAACGAGCACTCGCGAGCAGCGAAAGTGAAAATGCGTCCTGACGCCAGCCAGGTGTGCGAACGGATAAACTTCCTCTCCCACACGGCGCGTCGTAAAGACTGTCACATTTCAGCAAATTATTTAAGAGATTACCGTTCTTTATAATGCTGCGGTGGGCGCTTTATCGTCGCGCGTTGGTGGTTTTTGTGCGCCCAAACCCCTGTGCGCCGGGCTTACACATTATTGCGGATTATGTGTGTGTGTGGATGGCAGAGAGAGAGAGAAGAGGTTGATTTCGCGTCTACCCGTGTCGTCGGTGGGTGGATGACATTTTTATAAACCCCACTTGCTTTTGCTCAATCGCTCCCGATAGGGGCACCTGGTGGTGTTGCCAGGGCTGATAAATGCTGGCCCGGCCGGGTGGTCCATTCGTTTTCATAAGGCTTGAGGTGAAATTGAAAATATGCGCCTTCACGTGGGAGAAAGCGCGAGTAATATGATTACTCACCGGTCGGGTAATTGAATTCGCGCGTTTTGTTTGTGGGTGTGCGCAACAATGCCACCCAAAATGGTAAGGACATAATTTTGAAGGCACGCGCTAAAGCCACCCAACTTATGCTCCCGTTCTGTAGTCACTTTTCCGTTGGTTGCTGAGAAACATGTGCGATTTGTGGACCTCATTGAGGGTGGTAATCGCTTCGTTCAAAGCTCCGTGACAAGGACCCGTCACGTACAACACCCAGTGTGCTCATCGCTCGGGATCCACCGGCTCGGGATAATCTTCCCAAGCCATCACAAGGCTCTAATTGATCTCGGTCGGCTGTGTTTCCGGAAGACAACCCAAACCCACTGGAAATGAAAAATAAGCCACCGATAAAAACGGTGACCCGACCACGTTGCGTGAGCCCATTTCGTGAGGACATCCTATGTCGCCGACTCCGTGCGATCGAGAGAGTGCACATTTGGCAAGATAACGCAATACCACGGCCCTAGAGGCTCCTTCAAGAGCCCAGCGGTTGCAAGGATTGGGTTGAGCCGCGAAACCCACTTAGAGCGCATCTTGTGCCCTTTGGCCCAACGTCGGAAAAACCCACCCGACCGTCACGAATCGAAAGGGAAAACGAACCTTTTCTCTCGAATGCGCCACCACGTACCGGCACATGTCAGGCGGATCATAAATGAAAATGGCACGTTTTGCTGGCGCTTTCGGTGTCCCCGGTCGGTGGCTTGGAATTTACGTCCCGAACCGAGTTAATTGTGTTGCGTTGCGATTGAGAGGACACCAAAGTGACATTCCTCGGCCACGCTACTGCTAGGTCCTCCAACCGCACATTCATCCATGCCCACACGGACACCGAATGGCGCTGGAACGTCAGTCAAGCCGTGGCCAGATACGTGGGTCAACGACGGTGCCAACGCCGTTCCGAATGGTCGGCTCCAGGTTTGATGGCTTTTCTTCGTCCGTCCGGTTTGCAGCAGCGTTCACTTCGAGGTGGCTCCGTCGAGGAACAATGAAAAGGACACCGGGGCGCGTTGGCCGGATTTTCAGTGATCCAATTTGTGCAAGGACGAAATTTCATGAAACCACCGTCGGGTTTTGCACACCACCAGGAGGCCTCTAGTGGCAGATTTGAGGTAAGGATCGTTTCCACACGCAACGAATCCCCCAGACGAGTGCCAATCTCGCAGCCACGCGCATATCGAGGGCTGAACTGCTGCAGCTGCTGAATGGAGTACCTTTCGCTCGAATGAACCACGGAGTGCGGGATCGCGGTTTGTGGTGATAGATTTTCCGCCACTGTTTAGCGTGTGAAAATAGATCAATAGTTCCGGGAACATGCGGCAGAATCAAAGAGTCATTTAATAAAGGCATTGAAATGAGCTCGATAGTGAACTGATAATAACCACGAATAAGCGAAAAAGCTTTTATTATTTTACAACCATAGAATGTACGAACGAATTACAATAAATCGAGGAAATCTGATGCACTCCGGGAAAACGCCTGACCGAGTTGTGTTGAATTTTTTTGTACACCAAATTGCCAACGATCCCGCTGAGTGTGATGAGTTGTGTGATGAGCGAATATGTGATTGGACACAACGATTAATCTGTGCGATAAACTGAGGTCAAACACCACCACTTTGTTGCGTCAAACGACCAACTCCAACGCTTTTTTTGTGGCAGCAAAGCAACAAAAAAAACAGCTTTAAAACCCTTGTTGCTTGTAGCGCAAAAACCACACAATCCGCACGGCCTCACGAAGATAAAGCCAATCGCCCCGAGTCCATCCTGTGTCCCAGTGCCCATGAAAAGTTGCCCCATCCGAACGCGCCCATAAAACCCTCCTCGACGGTCCGTTGTGCAGTGCCCAGGTCCAAGAACAAAGGCCACCGATAGCCGCGAAAGCGACGCCACACTCGCAAAGATCGCCTGCCAGGCCTGCCATCCGCCGTTGCACAATCCAACATCCTGGTGGGCTGGTGCCGTAAGTGACCGAGAAAACCACCGAGATGCAAATCATGCCCGTACGAGCCGGACGAGCTACTGCTCAGCGGGGAGAAATTGAATATCTTATAGCATTAGCATATGCTTATGTGTGGAAGCGTGCGAGCCTTGCGCGCGATCGTTTGGCGTGGGGGTTTAGGAAAGGGGCGGGGGCGTTGAGAAAACTTCATCCTGACGCACTTTTGTTTTTTTTGTTTGTTTGCTCCTCTGTTCCGATAGCTCGCGGTGAAAACTCCACACCACCCAAAATGCATTCCGTCTGGTGAGTTTGGGCGCCAGCGTTCTGGTTAACGATTCGCTGCACGGCACGGCCACCGACACGACGGATGAAGCGGATCGATGCCGGATGGAGGATGTGGCCATAAAATTTAACATAATTTGAAGCGTTTTACCAGGGTCGCGGGCCACCGTTCGAGCCACGAGAACGCTCCCAGACTGGCAATGCTCGTAAATAGTACCGCTCCCGATGGTGCCATTGTTTCGCGTGCGCCTGAAAACCCCGCCAAGGACAGGTGTGGGGGGGTGGTCCAGGGGCACACTTTTCGGTTCACTTTTATCGGCGAAAAACTTCGATCCCCGTCCCATCGCCCCCCCGGTGTTTTGCTCGTTTCCCAACATTATCGGCGTGCCATTTCGCGCAGGATCCACGCCACGCCACACTCACCGATCGCGGTGCGCGTCTTCACTTGATGATGTTATGAAATGTTTCACGCTGCTTCTCCACACAGCGTGCCTGGGGGGGGGGTTGGTTGGTTTTTGGGGATGAAATGTTGAATATTTCTGCGAAAACAACGTTACCTTGCGATGCGATGCCCGGCGACTCTTGAGGCTCCATTCTTTGGCTCCATTTTGATGGGTCGGATCGAGGACGCGGTTGGTTGTCGATGCGGTCGTTCCCATCCATCCCGCGAGATGGATGACGCCCTGTCCTTGACGGGTTATCAATTTCGTAACGCAAAGCGCCGCAAGTGCCGGTTGGTTTGATGTCGGTGCAGCAGCGCATTCCTCGAGCGAGCGCACGGTTTTCACAGCTCTCCAGCAGGCTACCATGCATCGTGGCTTGGATGTACCGCAAATGGAACTGCACTATAAACTACGCCATGGATCGGCAAACAGGAGGGCATACAACGATGCTGGGAGAAATATGAAACATTAGCTTTTAGCCTCCCAAAAAAAAATACGAAACGATACCTTTTCTTTGTTCGCGCAAGGTTCGTGTCTTTATCGTTTGCAGTTTATTTTCCATCACGTTTTACTTTTCTTCTCTACTCTCTCTTTTCTTTTTGCTGAAGTTCCTTTCTCCAGCTTCAGTGCAAAGGAGTGGTTCGTGCATATAATGCACGTTCGAGCTACCAAGGGTTAGGCCGAATACCTGGTGCATGCAATGAATGCAACGGAACGGATGGCTGAGACCATTGATCTATCTTCGCTCCACGATTCTATCTGCTTAACGTACCGGAGAAGCAAAAAAAGCCTGAACCCTGAGCCTGGCTGAGCCACCCACGCCATTTTGCTTCATTCCAGCGGCAGTTCAACCCCTCGGTTTCTATTGTAAAATGAACCCCCGAGCAAAATTCAAATATGTAATGGCACGCTCTCATATTCATATGCACTCATGTGGAGATATTGCCGATGTTCAAATATAAATAGATTATTACTTCCTCCCGCCATCCAGCCCACAATCCTCACTCCCGAGGCCGTACGTCATATGGTTCTCCACCCGGGAAAAGGGCGTCGGAACATGTTTGAACGGCAGAGTGAACTTTAACGATGCTTTAGACGGCGTTGCCATCGGTACAGCGGTCTCCCGGAATCACCCTCTGCAAAAGGGAACCGCCATGCCAAGACGAACGCAATCCGATGCGAGAGAGCGTGTGTGTGTGTGTTCAGTCATGTGGACATTTTTCCTGAGGAAACGTACCCGTTCCTATCCCGGTAGCGGCATTCCACCGACCCAAGGTCCGTTGGGACGCGCAGGAATGATGATGCGAGGAAATGGTGCAGAAATTGCATCGGAACAACCATCCTGCACCGGCATCCTAGCTACTGGCCGGCGATGGCAAGAAGAAAACTCTCGTCCTCCCGGAAACGGACCCAGCCCCAGCCTCTCGTGTGGCCCTCTTTTCCTGGTCTTGGTCCATGGGTGGAGATGAACTTGTTGAAGATAATATTCCGATACACGCTCCCACCGGTTTGGTGTGGTGTTGCCGAACGGGATGAAAGGTCCTTAAAATATGCATACAAATCCTAGGAATTGTAGCGTGTGCAGTTTGCTTTCAAGAACGAGGAACGAGCAGCTTTTGCTTTTAAAGGAACACCACCCCGTAGTCCAGCTTCCGTTCGAGTACTGGACCCAGGATCGTAACCAGTAGTGAGATGTATCACAAATCGGATTTTGAACGTAAAGATCAGCACGCCCCCCAAGTGATCGCTTTTTGGTGTTTCTTTAAAGTGGAAGCTAAAAAAAAAGAGCGTACCAAAAAACCCGAGAACAATCTGCCTTGAATGCAGAGCTTGCACGTTTAAGGATATTTGCAGCATTTCCCAAGGACGGCAGACGGTGTCGACCATTCGTGCTGGCGTATTATGTCACGCGCTACGTTTGCAATATGTTCATTAACCACGGTGTAGCTTATTCATGAGCGAAATCCCACGCGTTGACCATCGCTGGCCATCAGCGGGCGTATTTTGTCCGTGGATTAGCTTCCTCGGTTCATTTCGCAGGCAGCGAACCAACCGAAGGACGCTCGGTTCGTTAATCATCCACCCAAGCTGGCCCTAATCCGCGCTGTTTGGGACTGAAAGTCCATCAACCGAACCACGGCCGCGTCTGCATCTTGCACAGGGACCCGATGCACGGTCCTGAGCTGTGGCCACGCGCTCGTCACATACACAAGTTTTAATAAATTCAGCCAATCTCCTCCATCGTCGCCGTCGTCGTCGTCGTCGTCGTCGTCGCCGCTGGAACGGCCATCACTTGGGCCACTTCAAACGACCGTCGCACCAGATGTGCGGCTTCCGATCCGCCGGCTCTGACACTAACAAGAAAATGGCTCCCGGTACTGGGCTTTGGCTGACATGCGACATTCGGGCGGAACCACTCGGAGTGAAGCGCTCCAGCTGCACCGGACGCCCAACCCCACGGGTGGCGTTGGTCCGCGATGGTGCGCGATGAATAATGTGAGGGAATTATGATTAACTGCATGCTGTGCTGAGCGCGAGTTGCCCCGCGTCTGCATCCGGGGCTTCGCTTTTCATGCTTCAAATTTCCTGCCCACCACCGGCACCGGCGGGGTTGATATTTGTTTGCGCTTCCGAAACTCTGCTGGCTTCCACGCGCGCAAGGCATTATGCTACGCTCAAACGACGTGCTTTTTTTTCGCTTCTCTTCTTTTCATTGTGGCGTGCGCTTTTTTTTTCTCTCTTCTTCTCCCCATCACTCTCACTCGCTCACTCTCTCGCTCTCGCACCATTCGACCCGATGCCGGTGGCTTTTCCGACCGACAATGCACTCACGTGGCTTCACCGTCCGCTGGCAGCAGAACCGTTTCCGCTCGTCCGTTCTCGTCCTTTTGCCTGCCATTCAGCCGTGTTTGCCCACTACCGGCAGCACTATAACAACGACCGCGCTCCTGAATGTCCTTTGTAATGATGAATAAATTATAGCGAATTACAAATGGCGCGAACCTGCAGGGCTACTCCGCAGGTGCAGGCTCACTGACCCGGGGAACAAACGCGGTAATGAGCGTTGGCTGGGAAGGGCAGTGGGGAAAAAATATGGCCACCACCCTCCAGGCTCGAGGCTCGGAGGGTGACATTTTCCGGTTCCGTTTAGCCACGTGGCAACGTTGGCTTGCCCGCACCGAGCGGTCATGTGAAAAAGGAGGGTCACTTTAGAAAATCACCCGCACGGATGAGTGACGAATGTTCGGGGCACGACAGACCAGAAAGTCTCGATCCTTCGGTGTAAGGGCGAACCTTCTAGAGTGTGCAAACGGATTAGGAATGATAAGTGACCATAGGAACGGGTAATCGATTGAGCACTTTCATGGCAGGGTAACCATTTCATCCGTTTCGAGGTAGCTCAACATTCAAAGACCCCAGGTTGTTTGGCAATTGTTCTCAATCCAGTGACGTACTTTGATGCTCGGTTATATGCATCGTCCCTTAGGAATCTCACTCGAGCGTGTAAACTCACCGTTTCCATGGATACCGACTTTGGGAGAAAAGCAAAAATTTCGCACGCAGCTGCTGCCGGTTGTCATTTAGTTTGACATTTGAAATGTGCGACATTCAAGTTACGTTCCTTTGTCAAATCAGCTTGCCATTTGAACTTTCGCCCAATGATGATGGTTAGCATGCTCCCCTGCCTTACACGAATCGTTCCACTTACTTATCAACCAGCGATCCTGGCGGGAAAGCGAACCCAAAAGTGCCCAGTTTTGTCTCCAGGCAGACGTGCGTGTGGGTCAGAACGTCAACCCCCAAACCGTCAAACCCCATCACCGCGTATGCGTTGCGCGTCGTCGTCTCGCTGTCGCTGTGTTTGATAAGAATGATTAAATAACGGTAATGATAATGCTAACATTGCATGCCGCGGTCACATTTACTTACACGGTGGCCCACCACGATGGCGCGCCCGTACCGACGGATGCTACGCCCATTACGGAGGATCCTTTTTGCCTGCCATTTGTTCGCCCGTGATATCAAACCCTAATGGAACGATGCGCGTGTGTAAGCCAATGATGGCAAACTAATGTTCGCTCGGGTGGTAGCATTTAAACGTTCTTTGTGCGCGTATCTTTAACCGAGGTGTGAAAAGTAAACCAAACAAAAGGGTTGCAGCAGTTTATGCGATTTGCAATCTGCTTTCCTACTTTGGGTGTTAAACACCATAAGCTCAACGTTGCGGTTCACAGAGCTGCTCTTTTATTTACTTTCTTGTTACATTTTGCCAATGTTTCACATGTAAGTCAGGAATGGCGTACATCAAACAAATCACTATTACTAAGCCCATTCATTTTAAGGACACTCAGTGCTTGCTGTCTCTCTCTCTCTCTCTCTCCCTCTTGCTCTCACAAACACCCTGTCTTTGTCGCTAAACCGACATTAATATCGTGCAAATCATCGGTGGACATTCCGTGCCTCCGGCTACCTGGTGTGATACCTTTTAACGAACCGGTTTAGCAATTTATTTTCCCACCTCCACCTCCTCCTCCCCTCTCTCCTCACCCTCCACCCACGCGAACCATCGTACCACCTAAACCACCCACCGGCGGTGAAGATGTTTCAACTTTGCGCAGCGAACGATTTTGCAGGATTAAATTGAATTTTATTTTAATTAAAATCTCAGACAACAGCCAATTAAAATTCAATTATTTCTGAAAGATAGGATTTTGTGAATATCCCCCCCAAACTCGCTCTTGCTTCCCGCTTTCCTGCCGTCTCGTCCCATGCACGAGATAATCGAGCAGCAGCAGCAGTGTCGGTTGCAGCAGCTGCAGCAGTCGCAACAGCACCGGAGCCAAGTTGGAACTGGAAACATCGGCAGCACAAGTGTAGCCCACTTGCTTTGATACTTGCGCTCCGTTCTCGCTGCCTGCGCTGTACGCTCGGTCACATTTGCAGCCTGCCACGGCAATGAGGCTCATTGAAGAGCGCTTTCGTCTTCGTGTGACTCGTCTAACCGGGCCATCAGTCCCGGTCAGATTATTGCCATCGCTCTGGGAAAGTGTCACACTTGCTTGCCGGTTGGCCTGAGCCAGGCCAGGTTGTGAATTCTTGCGACAAGAAGCTGACCACCAAGCCGGTTTCCAGCAGGTGACCGGCGCTTTCGACACTCGAGGTTTACAATTTCGTTCACTCGCGAGCTCTGCGAGGCATGCAAGCATCCCGTTGCTCTGGCTGCGAGGCTACAGGGCTAGAAAGTGAAAATTAAATTTATTTCCGGGCCTTTCCAGCTTGTCTCACGCTACCGTTGGGTGCCGTTTCATCGTAATGCTCGTGGCCGGTGTGCGACGTATGCGAAAGTGCAAATGCAGGTGAGAGAAGAAAAAAAACCCCACCCAACTTGAGCCACCACACATGAGAATGGACGAGTCCGGGCGCTTATTGAAAGCACTGGTGCTACAGGCGCGACACTCCTCGAGCCGGTTCTCATCACCATTCGAGCGGAATAGTCGCTTAAAGTGGCGAATGAAAATGGTACATAAAAGGCACCCTTCGATGCGCCCTTCCTACCTGTGTTCTTGGGAACGATACGGATGGGGGATTGGGACTAAATTTGTAGCTGACGTATTTCGTAGAAAACCTCGTGAATTGGTTTGGTCTTCATCCTCCGTTAACACTCAGAATTAGAACGTACCAAAGCGGGCAGCTCATTTCGAGTGGGCCGCAACGAACCTGGCTTCAAATTGATGCAAAATTGCACACAATAATGCCATAAGAATGTCATTCGGTGGTGTCGCTGGCAGATGCCGTGAAGTGGAAAGCAGCAATTTAATGTCGTTTTCACTCGGAATCCCCCATTGAAACCTCTCAACCGATAGCTCGTGTGTCACTTAAAAAGAAGCAATTTTCCCGTATGTGAGAACGGTGCGCTGTATTTTAGAAGCTTTTTTTTGCCTTTTGCAACGTTTCAACTTGCGGCAGAGTTCATTATTAGTTATAATTATTTTCGGCTTCATTTGAGAGCACCGTGCAGCGTGTCAGGATTTGCAACAAGTTTTCCATCAGCACCGGTACGGCTGCATATTCCGTACGAGCCATTAGCCGCTCCACATCGGCAGGTGGAAACTTTCGATGCGTGCCTGACGTGCCGACACATACCAGGCCCGGGCATACGGGCCCAGGTGCTCGTCTCGACCTCGCGGCCAACGGCTTTTACCCTGCGAGTGTTGATTGGATAACTCAATTTAGCGTGGAGGTAAAATTTCGACCCCCCCATCTTAAAATGTTCAATTTACCGTACACGTTCCGATGCCGCCGGGCGTTCCGGCATCGGGTTTCGGATGCATTTCGCATCCTTTCCCGCTGACTGGCGGTGCTGACGTTGCCGCCAGGGCTGCTGGTGCTGCTGCTGCTGCCGATGCTTTCGGGCCAGCATCGAGGAAGAGCAAGTTTCTGCTTCACCGATTCGAGCACATCCCAACGTACCGCTCAGTGCCACGGTTGGCTGTTTTGCGAGGCCGCGAAGGCGAGAAAAGCCCTCCAACGGTTCGTGTTTGGCCGTGGCTCACGATCCTCGGTTACCAACTCCCAAAAAAGCAAAAAATACAAAAAAAATGGAGATACTACGCCCGGTAGTGACGTGGGAGATGAAATCCATAATTTATGCTTTCATTACCCCATAACTAATGCAAATCCCGTGTAACGGTGAGACCGAACTCGGGAGTATCTTTAACTGTATTTTCTCCATATTTTAGCACGTAATAAGTTTGCCGTTTCATGGGCCGCCCCCAGGCCGTTCGCGAGGCCACTCCGAGGAAAGCTCCGAGTGCCCTGCGGAACACGACCCCGAGTGCTTTTGGCGTTTCGAGCGGAGTATCGGATATTTGTTTCCGTGTGCTTTTTTTCTCTTTCTCTCTCTCTCTCTCTCTCGGTTGGTGAGTGCTCTTCTCGCGAGCCCGTATCCATGTTTTCGGAGCATCCACGTGCAGGATTCACCACCTGACCGGGCCGCGTCCTAAAGCACTATCATCCAACGAAACGGTGTGTTTGTGGTTCCGCTCGAATAATCCCGCGGTCTCGTCCACTGCTCGACCCTGGCACCCTGGTAGTCCCGGGAGCGTCGAGCTAGTTCGTGCTATCTGCGCCATCCGGCTAACAGGTTACCTTACCTCGCACGTGATTGACGAAACTTTCTGCCTGCCTGTGAGGTGCTAACCACCGACCGAACCGTTGCTCTACCACCGGCACCAGCGCCTAGCAACATTTGAACGAAAAAGGAACAAGTTCAGTAACTGATAGCAGCTAACTTTCTTTCTAAACCTCGGGGCTTTTCCACGACTGCTCGCAAAACGCCAAAGTGGCATCTTTCCGGTATCGCCACACTCACGCACACACACACACACACTCATCCATCATTGGTACTTTTCATCGGAAAAAGGCAAACTTTTTCCCCCTATATACGCCACGGCAACGTGCGCCTCAAAAAGATCCCATTCCGATGGAGGCGCCCAGTCGTTCATGTCGATGGGTGAAGAAGAGCGTAAAGTGCGCGTTTTTTTTTATTTTCTTAAAAGTCCGCGTGCCACTTCTACCTATCTTATCCCATTTTTTTGGTTAGCAATGAGGCAATAAGTGGGAAATAAAGTGGGTGACTGTCCGTCGTCGTGGAGAGCGCTTTGAAAATTGTAATGATTTCATTTCCACCGGCCATTTCCATGACCACGCTAACTAACCGGGATTGCTCGAGCTCCGGGTTGCAAACCGTTATCAGCATAACGGGTGATGGTACCACTTAATAGTCGAATTTCGCTCAACAGATAGGGCAACCCAGATCGGTGCACCCCACAAACGGCAAACAGATTGACCGCTTTCGCTCACTTAACACAGCCATGGAGGTGGCCTTCGGGGTGGACTTAATTTGAAAGCAGATAAACCATTGCATCTCTCCATGCTGACGACGTCGATGAACTGTTTTTTTTGGCCCTCCGGTTGGCGTCTTGTCCGCTGGCACTAACTTTTCCTGGCCAATCCATTCGGTCCACTCCACTCAATCCGATAACCGGGGGCGTACAATAATTCTAACAAATACACCCCGTAATGAACCCACCTAAATTGCATTACCCAGCAAAAAGGGAAGCATTCGAGGCAACGCTGTCACTCACCCACCATGTCACGTGCCCTGAGCTGAAAGGCAAAGATGAGAAGTTTTTACTGAATTAATTCCATTAGCACAGCCAAGCGCTGCAGCCGGATGCTGATGAACGGGACGACTGGCAAGCTCGTTGCGATCGTTTCTTCCAGCGCCATTGTCTTCGAGATGTCACAGGGACACCGATTTGTTGCTGGCGTCTGTTTTGTGTCAGGTGGCCCAAAGGAAAAAGCAAGAGGAACTCGAATTTATCTAACTGCATCAACCGTACTTAGCATATCTTGCCACCGGTCCACCCGAGCGGGAGAATTCAATCCAATCAAGCCAATGCAGCCACTCACCGCTGGCAGCAAACTATCTCGTGTTTAACTAAAAGCCAGTGGCAGCAGAGCTGGTGGTGTTTGCGTAACGAAACAAAAATGGACAAACTAGTGCCGAACGGTGGCACATGATGGCACTAGCAGTGACGCACAATTACCGAAGTCAATCGAAATGAGCGGAACAAACGTGAGTGAGCTTGATATCTGCCATTGGTTTACGGGTCATGAGAGAAGGCTTGTGGTTGTTGATTGGTACGAGTGAAATCTATCTGTAGTTTTCAGGGTTTGACTCGATTTGCAGCTTCCCGTAAACAAATCCAGTGCACGTGGGTATTTTATTTTCCTTTCCAAGAAGTTCTGCCCACCGTCCTTAAGTTAATAGACATTGCTGAGAAATCGGAATTCGATCAAAAAACAGGCATAACAGCTTAGTATTAGCCTCGTTTGACACAGCTTCGATGAATTCCGTTCCAGATTCCAGCTAGACGCACCGAAGAATGAAGCAAAAGTAACCAATTCTTTTATCGAACTGGCCCACCGGAGTCTGGCAGTGCTTTTGACACGGAAAAACTTCCCAGACAACACTTCCTTACGTGGAATTGAGACAAAACATAACCCAACCGGCGAGTAAAAAGGAAACCCATCGTCGATCGTTTGTTCCTCAACAATCCGTGCCAAGCAATCCGCGAACATGAGCGCCCTGGTAATGGCTGCCAGGATTACTGCAGGAGTAACTGATCCCCGGACTCATGCATCCATTCGTGGACCGCCACGGGACCGATTTGTGGGGATGTGCTTGTTTGTTGGATTTCTTTTCCGGCTGCCAAAAGCTCCAGCGCCGATGATTAATGTGGCTTTCGCGGCCTACTTTGTCGTGTTGTTGGCCGCACTGATGAAACCCGCGTCTGTGTGGTGTGGTTTTGAGATCCGAGCAACCCCAAGCCAGCCGTAGCTAGTCTATTAGACCCATCCTTATCTCAAGCGAACATCAAATGGAGCCTAGCAGGAAGATCTTATCCACTCGCGGGAATTGCTTCGCGACGCAATCGAGCGCAATTTTCAGGTGAATTTAATTTCCACGCACAAGCGGACACAATTTCGGAGAGCTTTCTCTGAAAATAAAAACAACCGCATCGTTCTCAATCGAGCTCGTTGGTCGTGAAGTCACCTGCGCCAGGGACACGATGAGATGAAAAAAATATATATATATCCCCAAATTTGTATGCTCCGTGGTCACGCCATCAAGTCGAATGGTGCATGTTTCCGGTGCCAACATGAACTACCGGCTGCTCGCTTGTCACAACGCCCCATTCGCATGAGTCCCTAGCAGTGAAATGCCACCAATCGCATAGAGGGCTAGTAGAGAAAAAACAAAACGCCCGACCCGACCCCAAACCAAACGGACCCGAGCTGCGGAACAGAGAGACGGGCGAGATTAACGTTAATTTGTATCACGTTCTTTTTTTTTCTCTCTGCTACTCTCATTCCTTCGCTCGACTTGATCTTCTCGAGCCGCTGTTCTCGGGCCCATTTTGGAAGCAGCTTGGAATTGGGGGATCTTTCTCCTCGTGGATACACCGTTTACTGGTTGTTTTTGCTTCCTTTTTTCTTTTGCGCCCTATGCCTTCTCCCCAAAATTAGTCCTCCTTTTCGAGAACGGAGCTTTTGCGGCGTCGCGAAATGTTCCCCGAAGTCGCCTATTGTGCTTCACCGGCCCATCGGAACCACCCGGTCGGAAATGGTAATGGAAAACAAGCACAAGACAAACCCGGTGGGTGGGTGGGTGGACAAGCACAATCAGCTCCATCGCCGGCGAAGTACCCGGCTTGCGTCAAGTATCCGGCCTCGTCGCCGTTAAGCTCAGCCATCCGGGAAGTAATCCTCTCTCGCAACGATACACGCACCCGACTGAACCCTGGTGAAGGAAGAAAAAATAAAACCGTGGTGGGAGGTAAGAGACGCCCGATAATCCTGCGTCCTGTGCCCGACCGTGGCCGTGTCCTACCCCCTTGGGTGGGTGCGGTAAACAAAATCCTCCAAAAAATCACCGAAACGCTTTGCCCGGCCCGAAACCGAATCAAGTATGTGCCGTTTGAGGTTTGTGTGGGGCTTAACGAGAGAGAGAGAGGGAGGGTAGGGTGGAAAGAGGAAAGGGATCGTGAAGAGAGCAGGTGGGTGGAGGGTTGAGAGTGGAAGGCAAAGAATTAGCACAAAAGCACGGAGAACTTTTCATCCAGTTTTCACGTTGCTTACTGCTACTGCCACCGGCATACCAGCAGTGATTAAGGAATTTTCACTCCCAGTTTGGCCGCGCAAAAGCACGCAAGCTGTATGTGTGTAGGTGTGTGTGTGTGTGAGTGAGTGGGTTTTTTTCCCCAACTTCCCCAAGAGCAAAGTAGGCGAATACCGTGATGGTGGTGGGGATATTTTATTATGAATTTCGTTCACCTTTTGGGGCAACCTTCCGCAAACTCGTTTTTCTTTTGCGTGTATTTTTTTTTTGTTTGTTATTATTTTCCCGCTTTCTTACTCTTTGGGCAAGGCTCATTTTTCTCCATCCTCATCATCGGCCCCGGGGAAAGATGGTGCCGGGGCGAATAATCGCCAAGGGTATTCGATTTGAGGAATCACGTCCCCCCGTTTTGGCGGGGTCGTCCTAGTTCCGGGGTGCGCTCCGATCCCGTGGTCAACGTGAAGGCGCTCTCGAGCTTTGAAGAAGATCCGGTTAAGAATTTCATCTTTGAATTTTTCCAACCCCGCCCGCACACCGAAAGCTCGGCTCGGAAACGAACTCGGAAGCGACTATAGGGGGGTGGGGGCTAAAGTACACCTCAAAATAAAAGCGTGAGGGTGCGTTGGTGGAAAAGAAAGAAAATATGTGAATTTTGAATAAGGTATAAGCGTTACCTGGGGATTTATCTGCCCCGGTCCCGGCGGTGACCGGTGAGAAACCCTTTTTGCCCAGCGGCGGCAAGATAAAAGCCCAACCTCGGGGAGGGCCTGGGATGCAGGCGTTCCTTTTCATCTAGGCGTAACTCTAGGCTCACGTCCTGAATGCAAAAAAAAACGGACACGAAAGAATATGAAAGGTAACGAACCGACGTAAATCGATTGAGTTTACATTTTTGGGGATATTGCACGACCAATTCAGCCAATGGGCCGGTTTTCGATGCGATCCCGGCGATCTCGGCAGATGTCACCACGAAATCGGTCCGTTTCTTGGAGGGAGGGGGAGGGTGGGTGGATTTTGAAGACGAGAAGGGGGTCAACTCCCACACACCACACACACCCACAGCCCTCACTTCGATCGGGCTCACGTTCGATTGGGAAAAAGCACCCTTTTCGAAGGAGATCAATCGATGCTCACCAGGAGCCGGGCTGGACTTTCCCCGGGAGGGAAAGAACCTTTGAAATTTGTTTACACAAAACTACGCCCCCACCCCCCCACGCACACCCACTCGGAGGACAGCGTCCGAAGAAGGACCATCTCGCTGGAAAAGGGGAGCTCGCTGCGTCCACTTCGTGATGATTTGTAAATATTGAACGTTTTGTGTGCGTTATTATTGAATACTGGCAATGGGCCGGCCAGCCTTTTTTGGGGTGACCGCCTTTGAGGTGGTAATTTGTCTTGAAAAAGGGGTTGCCACCCGCTTTCGGGGAGGGTTTCGAAAATGCGCACCACACAGAGGACACCGTAATGAATCGACACATTTTTCATTTTTATTTTCCCAACCATTGGTCGCATGATTACAGTTGGCAAGAAATGCTCCTGATTTATGATGAGTGCCTTAGCGCGATGGCCACCTTTGAAGTGGATGGGTGGATGGGTGGTGGGAGTTAAATTTCATTTTTCTTCTGCCGAGAGGTCCTTCCAAATGGGCTCGTTAGCGTAGAGCACGGTTCGAACTGTTACAGTGAAGCATGGCGCCATCGCGCGTCGGAACGAATTCGATTGGCAAAATTGGCTATCGGGCCGGTGTTTGGGGCGTAATTTCACGGATATTATAAAGCAATTAGATTGCGGCATTTCCGGTTCTTATTGTTGCTATTATTATTACCATTATTATCATTGCGAGCCACTTCTGCCAGTGGTGCTTCATTCTTTGCAACAAATTACATCCGTGACGCAAGCACGTTCCCGGTGGTGGGCGGAGAAAAACCATCCACCCGTAGGGTGGGGATGGAAAAATGCTCTCACACTTACAATCCCTCCCCCTCCTCCGCGCTCCCCACCACCCCCAGCTTTCCACGAGAGGAACTCACGCACCAGCAATCACGCAACCCCAGGGTTCGAGGGTGAAAGTTCAAAAGTCCTGCCACTCGTCGGTGAACGGCTGGCAGCGGTGGGTGCCAGGGGAGCAAATACATTCGCACTCTTCAATTTATCATCGCTATCACGCAATTATCGTAAATCAGCACCAATCAGCCAGCCGAAAATCCTTACCTCATACTGCACATAAATCATTCCGGAAGCCATTGCCAGAGACTTTGCGCCCGCCACCCCCGCAAACAAACGCGGGAAGATGGCGAAGAAAAACACACACACACGCACACGCACACACACAGGGTGTAGAGAAAGAAAATATCTCCCTATCGTGGTGGGGCCAAAGCAATCGAAAGCATCGAAAAGCAAAGCGATCGCTCGTCGAGTAAATCCGCCCAGTTACAAGCGCTTCAATCTCCACCCACCCACATACACACGCATGGGGCAGGAAAGAGAGAGAGAGAGAGAGAGAGGGTGTGAAACTTTTCTGTTTTCTTTTGCGTTCGTCGGCTCGGTGCGGGAAAACACCGGCTCGGTTTCGCTTTTCGCACCTGACAAGGGCAGCCTCCCGGAAATGGGCGTTAATGCGTCGCTGCTGTTCGCCATCCGTGCGCCCGCCAGGCACCAGATCGATGGGGCTTTTCTGCGCCGTGGAAGCACGCGAAAAGATAAAGAGAAAGCGCCGGTGGCTCGGCCGGGTAGCCGATTGAGCGTGGGCGATCGGATCGTCGCGACCAGGCGGGGGTGTGCGTGGGTTGCGAAAGAAAAACACACGATCCCGCAGCTAAATAACACCTTGAACGAAGGGAAAACGAAACGTGCCAGCCGTCGTTTGGTGCGGTGGGTTGCGACGCGTTAAAAGAAAAACTAATCGTTAGCTTGAACAGCACGTACAAGATATTCAAATAAAATATTCCTCCGGGGTACGAAACCTGACGATAACCGAAACCATCTTCTTTGCGCCTTTTTTCCGGGGCCTCGGTTAAAAGACACACGATGCGGTTGGGGGTGGCACTGGGCAGAGCTTTGAATGAGCGAAGACAAGGCAGAGAAGAAGAAAAGAAAAGCTCAAGTGGAAGGAATTTAAATCTCCATCCCTTTTTTGGTGGGAATGCCTTTGTGCGGACCCCCTCGCATTCGCCTCAGGGCGGAAAGGAATTTAGAAGCGCCTGAAAGTATGCACCTGGTATTGCGAAGGTCCTTTACCTTTTCGTTTCGCTCGCGGTGAAAGTGATACCGCCATTCACCACCCACCCAGGCCCAGGCTTTTCTTTATCACTCTCCGGTAGAAGTACGGAAATGGAGGTGGAAAGTGTACGAAAAAAAGAAACAACCCAAAACTCCTCCTAGAACCTCTTCCACAGGCCAATGCCAAGATGGCCCCAAGATGGGGTGCTGTTGTTTCCGTTGTTTTTTTCTTTCTTTCTTCTTCTTTTGTTTTTCCCTTTCCCGAAGGATGGCCCCACCCATTCACCTATTCGCATTTAAAACCCGTGCCAGTGCCAGAGTAAGCGAGTAGCAACCCACCGGGTAGATCTGCCATTAAAATTAAAAAGCTGTTAGCTTAATCCCGCGAAAAAAACAAAATCGTGAAATAAAACGTGGCCGTACATCTTGAAACGATCGCCATTCCGGTCCATCTTTTCTCCTGCCGGAACAAAACAGTGTCTGCTGTCTGTTGAATGGTTTCGCGTTTTCGTTAAAACTCACGAGAGCTGCTTTACGAGCGAAAACAAAGTTTTCCTCGAAATCAATCGGAAGCGAACCGACGGCCAAATCGTCATCCTTGAGAACGCGCAAATTCAAACAGAAATTAGCAAGTGTTAATTTCCATCCTACACCCAGGCAATTAATAGCCGGCCCATTTCCCGTGCCGCATTTCACAAGCCTCCAACGGCATCTCGCATTTAATATGGATGAGGTGGAGATTTAACCAGCTTCACCACCCACCCACCACCCAATGGACGCGCCCGTCAATCGAAAGCATCAAGCGCAAAGGCTTTTCCCCCTAGCGAGAAGCAAAATGTGAAGCTTGCGCTCAATCTCAGCCTGAGCGGAACCACTTCATCGCAACAGTTTCGGGCAACAGTCAGCCGACGGAGGACAGCAACAAGATGAACGCAAAGCACCACCCAACACGTCTCATGAATAGGATCAAAATTTATTGCCGCTATCATCCGCCGCTAATGTTGGCGCTTCCTCGATCGATTTGCCACGCTGGCGCCACTCGGGCCTGAGGCACGCCACGGCAAATCGGTGGAAAATTTCATAATTTTACGGCTGCTCCACACTAGCGTTTGTTCGCTTCCATTTTCTTCCGCGCGATTAGATCCGAGAGCGAATGCAAAAACGGCGCGTTCTAAGGCGGTTTCCAAAGAACGCCACCAGACGACCAGAGAGCGTGTGCCGCCGTTCGCCGAATCGATGCATACTTTGCATAATTACAGCCCAACGACCTGCCGGGTGCCCCTTGGAAATCGCGACCATTGGCTTCGCGAATCGTGCGGCAAACTTCAGCTCTTCCGTCAGTTCTCGTCGGTTCTCGTCAGTTGGTCGTCACCGCCGGAGCAAGGATCTTTCCCTCCTGCGAGTGAACGGAATATTGGTTTGCGAAACTAATTGACGAAATTAAATTCTTCGCCTAATTAACTTCTCAAGTGTGCGCAGTCAGCACCGGCTGAGGCTTGTGTTTATCGTATCGAGCGAGCACGCAGCACTTTCAACGATTGCGCCGGACGTACGCCTGAAGGGCTTCAGTTAAAGCTCTGGCAAAGCTCACAGCCGGTACCAGCGTTCGTTCGTTTGCCATTGGGAGAAAAAAAGTCAATTATGCGCTTGAAGACGAAGAGCAAAGAGAGAGAGAGAAAAAAAGTACACCCACACATTTCGCCCCTAACGAGCTGCACGCGCTAACGTGGCTGGGTGAATTTGTTTAAAGCAGAACCACCGCTTGTCCGGTCGCTAGAATTGGACCCGAGCAAAAGTAAAAACACCCCCAAAAACCCGGCGTGGTGGGGCTTCACCCGAAACTTGTTTCATTAATTATTTTCGAGGAAATCGAGACCCTGTTGATCGTTGCGAAGTTTAATATCATTCGACCGCGCGCCAGAACTTTTCCCTCACCATGGCAGCTCGAATCGGGTCGAATCGCCACACAATTCGCCGAATCAAAACGGCATGATGAGATCGAGCAAAAACTGGGTGTGGTTTTTGTTCTGCTCGGGAAAAGCGCGTTGAAATAACAAAAAAGCCTTCATCCCCATGCAAATAAAATCGCGCATAAAACTAGATATCATGGCACTCGCGCTCTCGTACCACATGAAATCTAATATCTCCAGATTAATGGACTACGCGTCGCGTTGGTGTTCCCGTTTGTGTAAAAACGGTTTCCCATTTTTCGGCAGCTCAAATCTCACTTTCCCGAACCCAACGCGAATGCCTAACCCTTCCCGTAATGAGCTAAACGACCGGATCGAGGCCCGGTTTTTTTTATTTTCGCTGTCTCTATTTTGATGCGCTCCCTTTTTTTTTCTTTTCCACCCATTTGGTCGCCTAATCCGTGCCGAAGGACGCGTGCCTCATCGCTCACCGGACCGCTAATCTGCCGCTTAAGCATGCCTTCCCACTGAACACTGGGTTTGGCCAGGATTGGCCATCAAACGCACCGGACCGGGGCCCGGAACAAGCTACAACCGAAAACACGCAACAAATTCCGGCTCCTAATGATATCAAAACGTCCCCATTCCGAGCGCTCAGCCACATCCCACGCCCGGGCGCTTCGGCTGTTTATGGTATCATAAATTTTAATCGCATTAAAGTCATCCGCTCCGTCGTGGTCTCGCTCACATGGTGGCCTCCCGCACGCGACCAGCACCGACAAACAAATGGTACTTCCATCAATTGAACCCGTGCCGCGTGGTGCGGGCGTTGGTGCGCAACCGGTGGCCCGGTACGGTTGGAAAATTGCTTCCCGATCTCCGTCACCCACCGGGTGGGGTTAGGGTGGGTTGGATGCCATTAATTCCGATGAGCAAAGCCAACCACCACGATGCCGACGGTCCAAAACCCCCCAGCCAATCGGCCATTGCGGTCCAAGGACGCAGCATGAAAGCGGGTGCAAAAAAAGACAAAAAAAAAAGAAACAGGCAATGCTTGTTGCAATTTCCAGCTCGCTGAGCCGGGGTTGGTTTTTCTGGGGCGATTGATTTTTATCGGTTTTTCCTTGGGTGTGTTTCTTAAATCTTTTCCCTTCCAACGCCCCAGCGAACGTGCCTTTTGCCCACCGAGTCGACATGTAACGGCACCGGAGAAATCTCTCGCTTTAGAGCACGATTTCGTTCCTCGTCATGGCACCCTGCACGGTCAGCGCCGTAATATAGCTTACCGGAGGGATCTCTGAACTTTACTCCTAATTTAATTATATCGTTCGGTCACTTCGATTCCGGCCCGGTTTCGATGTATTTATGCGGCCTTCCCTTGGCCGCCCATTGGCATCCAACCCACCCTGTGCAAGGATACGCGCCCAAGGTACGCCATGATTGGTCAGCAAAACCTGCCTACGTTTCCGAGTGGGCCCACACGGACATCGGACATCTCGCAGGCGCTCGAACACGGCAACGATAATCGTGTAGAAATTTAATTAATTTAAGTGTACCGAATGGTTTCGCAAAAGTGATAGCTCAATTTATTGCCGGCCATTTTTGCAACCCCTAGCGGGAAGCTGGAGGTAAGTCGCACTTCTTTTTCGGTTTCGTGTTTCAGGTCCTGTTCAGTACTAATCTTCTGGGGTGGGACGTACTAAGAAATACGACCAAGCACAACCACTTAAACATCACATACGGTGTGGAATGGCGTGCAATTTACGCGCGATCAAATTTATGAACTTCGAATTGAAAACTGGTTCGGAAAAATTCATGTTACTCCTTCCATGCAGTATGGTAGTACGTTTCAATCGCGAAAAAAATTGGATACTAACGATTGGTTTTCTGATTAAACGACTCTTTCTCTTTCGGTCCGTTGCGTGCGCTACTTTAGCCGATACGATCTTATCATGCGACGGTCCGTAAGTGCTTCAATCTATCTCTCAGTTGGGTGATAATTAGCTGCTGACCAAGGATGCCTGACGTGTGGGCCGTCTTTTTTTGCTGTTGCCTCCTTAAGCACCATAAATCATAACGATAGCCATCGAAGTGCACGTTCCCGAAAACGACACAACAATTAATTAATTTGCTTTCAAATCGAGCCCACGCCACGCCAAACCGGGCGCTGAAGAACACCGAAAAGCTACCCACCAGCTGATTGCGATCGACACGAAGTTCTAGTGAAATTAATTCACTTAAATACGTGATTAGGACCTGCCAAGCATATTGGCAAACGTTTTTTTTTTGTTTCGTTTTTGCAAAAAATCTCATTAACGCAACACTTCATGGGGGGCATAAGTTTGCAGCTAAAAAGAAAAGCGGATCGCAAAAATAAGAATCGATAAATATAGAAGCTTGCAGGTAGAAAACAACATCACACAGCAGCAGATTAAATCAGCTTTTTATTCAACAGTCTATGTTATTAATTCCGTGTTATTAAAGCCCGCGAACGCGTTTTGCCAATTACGGGCAAACAGTTTCTTTTCTTTCCACTCGCACAGTAGGCGTACGGTTGCCAAGGCCGGCCACGGTGAAGCTTTTCATTCTGCACCGTCACCTGAAGGTCGGGAAAAATATGAGCACAATTCCTGCGCTGTCGAACGGGAGGCAAGAAATAAAAAGGCAAACCAAAACACATTTTTAATACCTTTTAATTTATTTTCTGACGTTAACACCGGTACCTGTCAATTACCTTGTCACGGTTGTCAACGTCTCTCGTCCCGTCGCGCTCCATCGATGGGACGCGCCATTTTTGTTCCTCACTGCTATTCGCGTCTGTTTCCAAGGCTTACTGCGTAGCTGCGGCTCATTCAGTGTCGTTGCCCATCGCGTTCTGAGCCATGAGCTCCCATCAACGCGGCATTGTTGATGTTGTCTACTCCTCCAGAGAACACTGGGTGAGGAAAAATAAAATGAATGAAAAAAAAACCTCCTCACAATCCATCCGGTTTCACGCCCGTGCCGCTGCCGTCATACCCTCACGCTGTGGGAGGAAAATTTTGCCAACAATAGCATTACGGTGTAGCTGGGAAAATATTGTCATAAAGCATATTAAATTACCAACCGAACAGACCTCCTCTGCGGTGGGGGCTAGTGTTGCTAACAGTTCCTTGAAAAAAAATGTGTTTCTTTACTTGGCACACCTTAACCTCAACCTCGTTGCTGACGGAGAGCAGCCTTGCTGGAGCTTTTTCCGCACCGGGAAGGTGTCTGCAAACGGCAAAACTCTCTTGGCCAGTAATCGAAGCACCCGGTCTGAACCTGAACAGCCGTGGATGGAGCCGAACCATGGATGGATGATGGATGGAAGAATGGAAACAAAACCAAACCAAACAACGGCAGCACAAAAAAAGGACACCATCCACAACCAACCGACCACACGATGGCCAACAGACTGGTCCCGGGGGTGATGGAGCAGACGCGCCACGATGCGAAGCTTTTTCGCATAATCAGAAGGGATAATGAAGATCTGCCCAAAGAAAACAACCCATTAAACGTGAACGGCCGCACGAAGCCACCGGACGCTGGTTCGGTGAGAAAGACAGAAAGTTCATTGCGCCAGTCGGGCAGGAAGCCGCGGTCACACTGGAATGGACGCTCGGAGATGGAACGGATTCGCAGAAGACCGATAACAAGGCCACACCGGAAGTGTGGTGGGGTGCCAGTGATGACCAGGAATTTTTGGTCGGAAAGAATTTTGCTTCTCCATGTGCGGCTTCATGTTATTCCGCACAAACAGGGCAGAAGGACGAATCGTCTAAAGAGCGGTTCACACACACAGCATTGAGCTGGCAAAAGGAGCAGGAAGCTCATTTGTGGTGTTTGAGTTCGTTGATGCATTAAGGAAGCAAAATGATGTCCTTTCTCGAGAACCGAACCGAGTGCAAAAGCTCGTTTTATCTCGCTCTCCACTCACACAAAGCTATCACCGTACAACGAGTCCTTGCGCGTGTGAACCGTGCTTAGAACCAGTCTGTACGACGCCCGAAAGCATGGCTAGGCGACCGCAAACGCCCGGCGAACTCGCCCGCTTGCAAACAGAAGTCCGCACCCTCCAATCACCGCGAGTGTCCGTGCGCCAGTTGTCACGGTCGGGTGCGTTCCATCATCGCCGGGCCCACTATGTTGGAGGGGGAATGAATTTTGACGCTAATGCTTCGCCTTTTGTGAGACAACGTCCGGTTCGGTTTCGTTTACCGCAACGCAACCTTGACGCGTACTTCCGGGCTGAGGATCTGGTGGCGCGAACTTCCGAGCACCGGAAGCGGCACCGAGCAAAAGTGGATTAAAATCATCCCCATCTTTACGCGTGCGCATTCACCGAGCCGATACAATCGATCATTCCGTGCGTTCTATCGCTCGCAATCATCGGAACCAGCGTTAGGCCAAACGGCCAGGATGGAACAATTATATTCATTGCCCAGTTCCGGCACCACGCCAACAGCCAAGGCTGCGGGTAGGATAAAATTATCATCCTTGATTATTGCAGGATCTGATAATATTTACCAAAAACAAGGATTCATTCGTCCCGCCCCCACTGGCGGATCTCGCACACTTCCCACCCCGTGGCACAATGTTTCCGGCCGGCGAAAACCCGTCTCATTCGGAATTGTTTTCGCTCACTTTAATATTCACGAGCAAACTTTGACTAGCGCTGCGAAACGCGCTCCCGAACGGATGCCCTTCCAAAAACCCACCGACAAAACCAGCCAAAGGTTGCCTTTTTCCCGGGTCCTGGTGACGCGACGCACCCTTCCGAGCCTGGCCACCGCACTCCTGCGACCAGCACCAGTCCACCGGAAGTGGACGCTCAAGCCCGTGGCCGAGAGAGGTGGGAGGAGGTGCGAGATTCTCATTAAAAATTCATCACTTGTCTTATTAGCGTGCGGACCGGTGCGTTGGTTAGCGCCATTAGTTTACCCTGCTGTCGTCAAATCAAATTCCGCTGTATTTAATTATGACCCTAGCGTGCTGCCACACCGGGAAAGGTGGACGTTTGCCTTCGCTTTTTCCAGGGTTTTTTTTGTGTGTTCTGCTTTCCTTTTTTTGAGGTCCCCCTACTCAAACCCAAAACTGTCCCAACGGGCCAACCTGAGCTGGTCCTTACAGGGCGCGTTCGTCGCCCAAAACGAAGCACAGGAAAACGGGACGAAAACAAAATCATCCCCCATCCTATAATTCGCTCCCGGAACGGGGTGAAACTCGTGTCATTACCAACCTGCCCGGGGCCGTGGAAAAACCCCTGCCCAATTTTCGTGGTGACGCGTGGAAGACATTTCGGGGCGGGCCTAATTTTGGCTCCAATCCCACCCACGCTCATTAGCTGGATAACTCTATTTACTGACCGAGTGGTGGCTGGACCACAGCTGGTTCGACTCGCACCTGTACCTGGTTCATGTGCTCGATTATTAACGAATCGTTTCGGCCGACAAGTACGTGTCCGGGTGATTACGTGACAATTGCGGCGGGCGCATTAGTACGCGTTGTTAAAGTGAGTGGGTCCTGATTTACGCCAAACACTGGAACCAAAGCCACCGGTCGAGCAGATCAAATATTTGGAAATAGTTGGACACAAAAATCGCCGGAGGGATTTCCATCGATTTTTTACGACGAGACGTCGCGCCGTTTGAAACAAAACCTATGCTCTATTGATGCTAAATCCCGTTACACTCCGGCCCACGAGCGGGCGATCCGTTTTCCATTCAGCGTCATAAAAATTTACTGCCCCGCTTTTCCGCTGGCGAAAATGTCGATGGTAATTCAATGCTCGCGGAGCCGGGTTTTCCCCATAATGCGAAAGGGGGTTTTCAATATTGACACACGGGCCACGGGTGGAGTCAATCAAAGCCGTCCTGCCGGTAGCCGGCCAGGGCCCAACCCAGACCAGCCGATAACCAACCCTTAACCGCCCGGTGGTCGATGTACTGGCCCCGCGACACAAGCGCTGGGACGAATTTTTACGATCCGACCCGCACGTGGTGCCATCTGGCGGCCGTGTCGTTAGTCGTACCGTATTTAATAGTCATAAAATTTAATATTACAAAACCCCACGCGTTTCGGAAGGGGGTTTAATGACAGACGCGCGCGCCCGCGTTTCAAATGCGTGCGTGACAGAGAGCGCGCGCAAGCGAGTGAGAGCGAGAGAGGCATACAGACAACATCGTCGCCTGCTGCGGTAAGCACAATAAAACATTCTCTAAACACTCCAGAACCCGAGCACAAGCGGGATTCGAAATTAAATGCCACTGACACAATCCCGAGCCAATCCAGCGACAGCGACATCGTTGCCTGTGAGGGTAATGCCTGTCCGGAAAATGGCCCTACCCGCTGGGAAGTGAAATAGTACCGCAAATAAATTCGCAAATACAAAGCTGGCCCGGGGCCGGGGCGCTTTCGAGGCCAGCCTCGAAGGAGGCCTTTTTGGGTGATAATTTGTTCTGGCCACCGGACGTCTCAATCTAGCGCCTCATTAGCTCCGATTTAAATTCAATTTTCGACGGAAAAATCTTCTCCCCCACCACCCACGCGCAGCATCCCACCCCCGCCTGGTGGAAGATGGATGGCACGAGGCTACGGAATGATTGAAATTACACCGAAGGCAGCGATATTTCGCCTACCTCCCGAACCACCTGGCACGCACGTGCCGTCCGGTGCATGGCAAAAGTGGGCCGGAAAATGGTTCCCAAGCTCCCGAGAAATCCCAAACCCGCGCGTCGGCCGGCAGCTGGGACGCCGTTCGGACCGGGGTGGGTCTCCGGTCACTAATAAATTCTCCACAGAATTTAATCAACTAAACACACCTTTTATGCAAATAATTCTACTTTATAGCTCGGGAAACTTTTTTCATTTGCCCGAGGTGTGCGTAATATTTTTGTTCGATTCTTTTCCCCGTGTATCATAATTTGTTTGTCTTTTTTTCTTTTCTCCCTCTCTCTCTCACTTGCTTTCACTCGCTTCATCCGTTTTGCTTTGCGTTTGTTTTCTGTTGCGGCCCACCGGTGGGAAAATCGCAAAGCTGTCCTCCTGTCCGAGGACGAGGCGCATATTTACCGTTGTGTCGTGATGGGGGGTGGGAAAAACACGCTCGCCGAAACGGCACGCACGAAAATTGCTCCCGATGGGATCCGAGGCGTGAAGCCTCAAATGCTGGGTCGCATTGCCAACCGAAAATGAGCACCGCGATGGGGTCGAACGAGCGCACAAGCAGCGGCAGCAAAAGAAGAAGACCACGGAAAAACACCACCAAGTTCGGCCATTCTTTTGCGCGGTTCCCGAGAAGCCGGCGTCTCGGGCGAATGATGATGATTATGGCCAATGCGAACCGGGGGACCAATAAGTTGGCAAAGCGTGCCGACGGGGGAAAGAGAGTATTTTTCACTTTCACGATTATCAACGATGCGCGGCACAAACGCACCCGGTCCCGTCGGTTGGGGTCCCGCCGTCGTGGAAAATCCACGCCCCAAACCAACCGGCTGGGGGAGGGCGATTTGATTAAATTTTCACAACATTCCACCGCGAACTTTGACGCCGGTTTCGGTCCGGTTGGACCCGGCGGGTTGCCGATTGTTGCCCCGGTCCCGGGGCGCGTTCATTATGTAAATTGCGATGTAACTAAACAATAATCCCGAATCCGGCAACAAACACTGAAAGGTTCTGGCGCTATTCTGTGGGAACGCGTCCCTTCGCTGACCGGTACGAGCCAAACTGCACCCAGAGCGGATCCTGAGCTGCAGCAATAAAATCGCCTTCCCCCATTTCACAACCGGCAAGGGAAATTGAAGTTTCTTTCCACAGGCCAAAACTCAAACATCACGTGGTTTTTAAGGGCGAATTTCCATCCCTACGGCTACGGGCACATTTTCCGCGTGATCTGTTTGATTAGCTCACTCGCAAAGGACTTTCTCCATTCTCGTCCTTTCCACACGTCACGAGAAGATAAACCCACCCACACGGATCTCGTAGTCGATCGCGCCTTTTCCCATCCGACGCTGCACACGTAAACAAAGTCATTTTCCGCTGGTCTCGAGGGCGCGCGCGTTTCCACAAACGCACACAGACGAATCTCGAAAGGCGATGGACCCGAAACGCAAACAAATCCGCCTCAACATGGCCCCGAAAAACCTCTCCGCTGAGCGGAAAAACCAACGCGCAACTTCGAACATCCTGTAATTATCCCTAAAGTGCATTTACCAGCACGAAGTTTGAGCGCGCATCCACTCACACTTGCACTTGGATGCACCCGCGCATCCCATGACCACCCTGTAGCACAAAGTTTCCAATGCCGGAGTTGGAAAATGGCTTTCCAACACCCGCACTTCGCCCAACTGTCAAACGTCGGGCCGACAAACTTTCGCCGTCCCATCGCGAACTTCCGTCCTGGGTTGCTGTTGCCCTGGCGTGGGGCTCACCCCACGCTGACATTAATGGCAGTCATAACGTTCGTAGACGTGTAACATTTTATGCTTCTTCGAAAAACCCTCCCCAAAAACCCGGCGGGAAAAGCGCTACCGAGCTTCAGGACCAACCGGGGAACCGGGCAAAGGATGGTCTCGCGCAGGAAAGCAAACTCATATATTTCGCTGACTGCGGACTGGGAGTCCCAACTCACCCTCTTTTAGCTGGCGAAGAGGCTGTGCAAACGTGCACCGTGGATGGCCTTTCTGATGCAGCGATGCATGAAAGGGAACTGTGCCGAAAAGGCACTGGGCAATGGCACTTTTGTATTTTTTTCTTGCTCACCCTGCATTCGCGCAACATTCGACAGGAGCTTTCGTAATTATTAGAGATAAAACATTAACGTAAGCTTTTGGTGTAGAGCTACCAACGGCACACACACACACAAACACATACAAAGGCGAATGAGTGCCGCGCAAATAGTCCCAAGGAAGCCAGCTCTCAGCCAACCGTCAAGCCGTAATGCGAGCTCATTCTCATGCACCGGCTTCACCCAGACCGGGTAGATCGCCTCGAGCTGGCTTCAACTGCAGCAGCAACAGCGCGACTTTATGCAATGCACGCCGAGTGGCGCGTTCGCAAAGGACTCGGCATTGCATTGCGAACCCTTCGTGCCGGAATGCATCGTCCTGTTTTCCATTGCACTTCCCACGGGGCACGGGTTTGATTGCATTCATTTATCCACCGTTTTAACCTCGGCTGCCTGCCAAGCGCACGCGGTATGCATGCACGGCCTTGGGACGTGCCAGGACACGGCCAGGTGTACCTGGTCCACATCCTGGAAAGGCGTGTACCTTTACGAGACTCTCGTGTTTTGCACGGGCATTGTTTTCGCGAGCGCATCGGAAAACGTGCCATAAGCACATCTTGGCACTTCAAACACCGGGTGGTCGGGTTGTGCCAATGGAAAGTCGCTGCAAGGGTTGGTCAGGCGTAATGCTGGCCACGGTACTTTCCCTAACGAGCCGCGTGGAACTCGCAATCGTGGGCACATCAAAACGTACGCGAAAGTGTCGCGTCAAGGTCGCGCAAGCTCAGCAAGCGGTTACATTTGACACATCACCACGCAACGAGCAACAGGCGTTGAAGAGTAGCATCTCGTGGCATCTCAGCAGGCCATTCAAGTAGGCGTAATTCTCACAGAAAGGATAGCCCGTGCGACGTCAACGAAACCGAACGCGTGCTTTAACGCACTGGGTGGCGTTGTCGCAAGTGAAAAACACGTCCTTCTGGTCCTTCGGTGCGCGAACCGGTCGTTACGGGAGCCCATTAATACGATTACCGTTGGGAGGGTAAACTTTTGCCACCGCGAAGGAAAAGCTCGTCCTTTTTAGGGGTCCTTCGAGTTTCGTCTGGGTTCGCTTTTGTAACGCGGGTGCACCCAATTAGTGGACGAAACAGTCGAGCGGTCCTGCAAATCTGTCCTTGATCTTCCGGGAACGTTTAATGCTTTTTTTTCTCTAGTCATCTCGCTCTCACTCTCTCTCTCTCTCTCTCTCTCTCTCTCTCTCTCTGTTTCGTTCGCTCTTTCCCGCCCGGTCCGTGTTGATTTCATCCCTCGCGTGTCTGCAAGGGACGGCTGCTCCATGCGCGGCTTAGACGCGGCTCGCTGGGGGCTCATTATTCGTGGGACCAAAGTTTACCGAATAAATTAATCTGCTTTTCCGAGAACGGACCCCGGCCTTCCTGTTCATCTCCCGCGGGACGACTTGGCCTAGCTTATCGATCTCTTCATTAAACAGATTTCGACAAAGCTCTCGCTCTGCCACCAGTCCCACGTTCATCTTGATAGGGCCGCAAGTTCCTGGTGGGCCTTTTTTTTTGCTCGGTGGCTCACCCTCCAACGAAAGAGAGAAAAAAACTTGCACTCGACTAGCGATTTCCTCACTCTAATGGTGGTAAAAAAAAAGTACGCCAATCTGCTCGACAGATTCGCCCCCCCACACGCACCACGATCGGTAAATGCTGAGCCGATTTTTTGGCTCCTTCTTGCTTTGCCGAACTCTCAAAAGCAGATCCATTTCACCGTATCAGCCGTATCGAATCTGTCATGTAAACGCCAACGGAACGGTTCACTATCACCCATTGCTCGCGTGACAGACACTCTCTCGCTCTTCTCTCTTCATCCAATTGTTTCCGGTGCTGGTTTCGGTGCCACGAACAGTCACGGATGCGCACGTCACCAATCGGAAAAAATATGGCCATTGCAAAACTCGGGCGCAGGGTAAGTTTTCGCTGCGTCGCTTCCACCCTGTTTAGGAAACAAATTTGCGCCTTCGACTTCAATTCGCTTCCCAACCAACCAACCTCCCCCCCCCAAAAAGGCCACCGGTAATCGTAACCATTTCCGGCGCGCGGTTCACAAGAAGTACGCACCAGGCACGCGTTTCCCATTTCCCGGTGCGTGCGTTCGATTTTCCGTTCGCCATTGTCTGCGCTGCTTCGGTGAGGTTAGTAATTTGATGAAATTAGCATAATTTCAATTTGAAATCAAACTTTTATCAGCAAAGCGAATTATTCAAATTGAATTAATCCTGCCTGGCAAACATGAAATTTGTGTGACGGGAAAAAGTTCCACCCTTCGTTGCGGTACACGGGCGTCTTCTGTGCTTCTTTCGGTGCCACCCTCTGATTTTCCAACCCATCGGCGAAATCGCGCCGCTTTATCTTCGCCTGCGAGTGGAAGATGCTGAGGTTGATTTTTGGTTTCGTTCCGGGAATATGTACGTCCTCGTGAGCCTCCAATTTGGCTTAAAACTGGACATCCTTTGGGTTTTTGCAGCCACAGCCTAATGATCGCCTCCGAGTTTGGCTAACTAGAGCTTTTTCTAGAGGAGGAAAAACAATAAAGCACACTAAACGGAACGGATAATCGTTGAGCTGAATGCAGCGTTCGTTCAAGGGGTTTTTTTTCTCAGTTCCCAAACGCCGAAACGCGAGTTTTTATCACGACTATAGATGATTTTACGGCCCCGCGAACTCTTTCAGCAGCTCTCAACCGGTTTCATGCGGTTTCGAGTGGATTCAACATTTATCACCGAACATTTGTTAGCGGTGGATGACGCATTATGGCCGTTTGGCCGTCGATGGTGCAGCTCGCAAAAACCGCACCGCAACGCGGCAGAGCCGCGAAAAGAACCGCCCATCGAAATCGATCGGATTCCGTGGCGCACACAGGGCACACACGCGCAAGTGCACGCATAAAACATTTAACCCGCGCGAACACTCGCACAACCACGAGAACCCCGACAACCGACCATTGAAGTCAGTTGGTGCGTCAATTAATTTTAATTGATTAATGACTGCCCATTTCGCGTGCGTTATTTACATTCGAAGGAGCACTCGATTGAGCACGAGCTCGGGCGGTTTTGGAGTCGGAACCGGTTTGCACCGGTTCTTCGAATGTTGAAATGCAAAATTAATTTTAATCCGCGCAAGAGCATCCATGAGTCGCTTCGCTGCAGCAGACCGGCTCAACCGAGTGCTCTCCTTAATTATGTTCAAAATGCACCACATCAAGCGCAACTTGCATACATTCTGCACGCCCTAACGAACGGTAGAACGCAAAAAGACAGACACACCGGCCCGGAGCGGCAGAAAAATGTAAACACGAGCGACCTTTGATGCACCGGGTGCATATGCGCCCACTTTCCTCGTACCTTGTAGTAGATGGGTGGTTTTTCTTCCGACAAAACGGATGCATTCCGGAATTGCAGCTAAGCGAGCGTAAACGACGAACGACGAGCCACCTGGTCCGTTCCTCGGGCAAAAGCCAAGCAAACAAATTATCCACAACCCATATCTGTCTGATCTGCGTCTCCATTACCAGGATTGCTGGGAGGTTGAGGACGAAAGCCAGGCCTGAGGCCGGGCACACACACGGGAGAAGGTTAAATAATAGCAAATGGGTTCACAGAAGTCATCACCATGCCTGTTGATGCCGGTGTGGCGCTCGGAGAACCGTGCCGCAAATGGTTTTCATCGCACATGTGACATGCCAACGACGACGACGACGATGACGATGACGATGACGTTGGTGAAGTCGACGCACCCGTGAATGAACCGTCGACCTTTGATGATATCGCACATGCGTTTAATATTCCTGTTTACCTGCAATCGTGATAAACGGGCCCGATGCGGCCACGTGCAGCACGATGAAAAGGACACCCGACTAGGGGGCGCGTAATTCTTTATTCACTTCTTTTTTTTTTTCACCCTCCAACGCATTCCCAGGATGCTTGCCCTTTTCAGAAAATATTTCATTACACACCGGAGCGAGTAAATAACGCAAAGGGGTGACAATTTGATCTCCAGTTCCGGGTCCTACCGCCTCGAGGGCACACCGGTTCCGGTGTGATTCCCGGGAAAATGCCCAACCCACCAAGTGGAGTGGAATTAAAATGTAAGAGGTCGCATAGAATCCGACACGGAGCGGTTGCATTTGACGGACGTTCGTTCTCGAGCGCCCAGTGTGAACCATAAACGGTAGCTTCCTTTGCGTTTAATCGAATCCTGTTCACCACCGAACGAGGAACAACAGGGAAAAAGAGGGCTAGAAGCTTGACGAGAGAAATGAATTCCGCTCTATGGTGGCGTGGGTTTGGTGCCGTCCACCTCGCACATGATTCAGCCAATTGCTGTACGGTGAAAATCAGGTGTGATTTATGGACTATCCGCACGCTTCCTTTACGGAACGCACGCTGGCGCCTTTTACACTCGATTTTTCCACCCACCCGAAGGGCAGGAGGGTTCCCTCTTATCGCTAACACGAATCGCACGAAGGTGTGTGACAGTGTGGCCCGGAATGGGGGAATGAAATCAGGATGTAGAAACGCAACAGCACGATTGTGACGTTCTCGATCGACGGCTACGGAAAGGACTGATACTGAAAGCGGTTCGGCTGCTGCTTCCCGAAATGTGCGCCACCTGTCGGCGCGTGGGGTTCTGAAGGCGTGTGAAAATGAGCAGGTGCCGGCGATGAAAAGAAGCCAATTTTCTCCCAACCCATATCAACGCGCCTTCCCGGGTGGACGCCGCTTCATGACGAGCGTTCGACAACTTCATTTCGAAACCACTCTTGGGTCGTGTGGGATTGGAAAGAGGGAGAGAAAAAAGGGCTCAACCACAAGCCACCCTTACTAGAGCTGGCGCTGCGTGTGCTAGATTGCGTTTTTTTTTTGCTTTTGCGTTTGCTTTTTGCCCCACACAAGCGTTCTGGGGTGCATTTTTGCGTCGTACCGTTTCCTACGCCAGCCAATCGTCGTGGGGGTTTTGTCTAGGCTTCCCGTGACGCTGGGAAATCAGGACGACGTCAATGGTTTAATTGAATTCCGCTCGCTTTTCCCACGCAAAACCCGCCAGCCCATCGTGCCGATCGATTCGATCGATCTAACCCACCGTTCCATCGAATCCCGACCCTGGGTGGCCCTGTTTTCTCGAGCACTGGGACAATGGGGGCAATCCGCCGTTCGCGTTCGATTGGCGGCACCCTTTCGGTGGGTTCGATGGCCACAAACACGCCACACAGTCGCACACAGTATCCGCGCGTGTAATAATGGCACCCGTCTATCGGAACCGGAACCGGAGCTGGCTGGATGTCCTGGCTGGATAGGGTCGCCTTATTACGCAAATGAGTACAAATAGCACGCGCACCACCGGTTGTGGCGCAGGAAATTGATGCCTTTTCCGAGGGAACGCTGAACCATCGCGCTAAACCCCACTCGTGACGATAATTACAGGCTAATTAGGGCATCTTAACCCAAGCGCACGGGTTGTTTGCCAACGGGCACTCGCTTTCGACCCGGCAATTTAAACTGCGAACATGAAACCCCTTAAGTATACATCGCCAATCAATCGGGTTGCCAATTGGCGTGGATTGGCGTTGGCTTTCCGTCACACGCAACCTGACTCCACGGTCGGTGAGCCCGAAACCACCTGTCGTCGGGTTTGTTTCTTGTGCAAAAGTGCGTGCATTACAAAAGGGCACGTGCATCGTTGCATCGTTTCCAAAAGGGGTTTCGCAATCCGTTGGGTAAACATGGCAACGATATAACGCTCACGCGAGTCAAATGCCAACTCGTAGGCAACTCGCTTTAAAGTTCGCGTCCGTGGAGACGAGCGCTGGCTGTGCTCTCGAGCATTTTCTCGAGTAGTTGGCTTTGTCTTGAGCGCTGCCTAGCAACCAAAGCGGCTGAACAACTTTCACGAGTCTACACTCGTTGCTTGAAGGCGTACCATTAATCCCTCTCGCTAAAGGTTTGGCTAATGGAGTGCTCTTGACAATAAGCTCTAGAGGTTCGCGAGAATATTGCAAAAGTTGTAAGTAGTGGGTTTAAATTATTAAAAATAAACCTCTGCTACCTTTAAACTACGGTTTTAAAGACCTCGCCGTTAGGCAGCTTCTTGCAGTAAATAGTTGGTAATATGTTCGTTCTCCTTCGATTTTGACATAAAATAACTGCCTCCAATAGGTTCTTTATCGTTGCGAAGCTGCTCATTTCCGCTTCGAGGGAAATTTTCCACCAAATTACATCACCTCCCAGGTTTCACGCAAGCGTCACCACGTGCGGAGTATTAAATAAGGTCATCTAATTTTGATACCACTCCAATCGATGCACTTACTCCCCAACGTGCTGCGAACGTAGCTCGGCCGACCGACTGACCATCGGAACCGCCACAAACGGACCGATCACGCGTGGCTCAGCCCATAAAACCCTCGACACCACGCCGGTACCACACGTGCTTTCAATTAGCTGCTGACTCCGATCGCTCGATGGCCGACACTATTAAACACGACCGTTGACGGTTGCCAACGGGTTGAGGCTGGCAAAAAAAAAACCAGAACCCGTACGATCGCCCCGCCAGTGCAGCAGCCAGATAATTGCACTTATTGGTGCTGACGCCTCGTGCGAAACCTGATGGAAACTGCAGAGCCCATATCCGTGGCAGCACGCTGCACACTGTGTTCATAACCTCACCGGCAAGCGGTTTCCCGGGTCAGCGGGAAAACTCACCCTCCTCGTACACGGCAGGTGGCAAGTACTCTGAAACGCGCGCGCGCGGGCACGCCAGGACACATATTTTATGTGCCGATTATGCAACGACCTCCACCCCCAATTTTCGGGGGCGAAACCAACGGGGTGCACACAAAATTGGCCTACTATAGCTGGTGGCCGGACTCGGCGAACGGCTTAATTAGTGCTCCGGGACCGTGTTCGGCCTCCACCCAGCTGCTGTCGTCGGCAAAACCACCAAAACCGGACGGGTTCTGGCCAAAGTTTAATTTCATAGAGCCTCGCCGGGGAAGTTTGGCAGCACAGCCAAACATTAGCCACGTGAGGGTCCTACCCGGGTGAAGCTGATTATCCCGAGCGTGCCATGGAAAAAGTGACCGTGGAAAACCGGTCCACCCGTGCCAGGAGCCGCACTGGGAGTACTTTGTGTGCGGACTAATCGAATAACTCCGGCTCCCGTGCGTGGAGCGAAACTCGATACGGCTTTAATCAGATCTTTTTGCTGACCGTTCGGACCGATGACCTGACCGTTGTGTATTAGCACCGTTTGCGAACCGCCAGGGTAGCATTTTCCTTTCCCACGCACAGCTCGCAGCTCGGTTCATTTTCATTCCTTTCACGCCCGCGCACGCTCAAATGACCCTTTCGAAGGGGGTCACTTAAAGTGCCACCACCTTTAAGGAGAGAGCGTTGATCACCGAGGATGCCAGCAGGCGGATGCAACCTGGTGCCTTAAATTGGGTCAGCGTTTATGCGGCCAGGATGGAATTGGATGGAAAATTTCCCACCCAAGCCGTTGCCACCCGTGGATTGTGGTTGGAAAAATACACGGAAAACCCGGAACCGACTCCTAGAGGTACCATTAACGATCACCTGGCGCCGGCAAACGGCAAAAGACCACCGGGCCGGAACGATCCCGCGGGAACGCTGGTGGCCGCACCGGAACCGGCTGGAAGCGGTACTAAAGCAAACATTAGCGTTCACACGGGAGCACATTTTACAAATGCGAAAACTTTTCGCTTTTCTTCAAGCGCGTCCCCGGAAACGAACTTTTCGCGCCGACACCGCCGCCTACTTTTACCGAAACGCGTCCCCAGGACGGGGGAGGACTTTGCGCCATAATTCTTGCTTCCATTAGAATGCACTTGCCGCGTGCTGGCGCTAACCAACGGGGAAATGAGGGAAAAACCAAAAATGCCCACACCATCTTGCACACTCGCCTAAGTCGGTCACGCAGAACCTTCACGAGTTTTTGGGGCGGGGGTTCACCCCACAAGTGCACCCTTTAGGAACGCTGGCGCTTTTTTTTTCTTCTCTCTACCATCCTTTTCTTCGTGATTTCGTGAAGAACGATTCGCACACACACACACACACACAGTCTCATCGTGCATCCTGGAAGAAGGGTCATCCCATCATCATTCTCACCGTCGTGTCGCCGTGCATGTTGCGGGAATCGTGCGGGAATCCTCGATGCTGGGCGCTCGAGAAGCATAAATATATTTAAATAAATTATGAAAAACAAGCTCGAAATTTATACGAAAACTTCGTCATCTCCGTAAGTTCCGGCTCGGTTTCAGCGGTGCGGTTCGTAAATCCCGCCTCCCCTGTTCGGAGTTGGATGGGAAAGAAAACAACGACGACAACGACGACAGGTCGACCGGGGTTTGGAGTGCATCTCGTCCGCGTGCCGGCTGCCCGGAGCTATCCCAGGACGACGGAAGCCACTGATAAGCGCCGGTTGGACCGTCACGGGACAGTTCGCTAAGCGTTTTTGGTCCTTGCCCAGGCGGCAGGATAATGACACGTCCACTGCACGCGGAGCGCATTCCAGTGCTCGGGTTTATTCCTGCTCAAAACGCAGCACGGCCACGCCGCGCAACACAAACTGCAATTAGTGTTCATTCATTATTCAATGGAAACTCATTGCGCATACACACACACTCTCGCCGGGGCCAGCGACAGAGGTAGAACCCAGGACACATGGGACAAGCTAAACACACTCGTCCTGGGGGCTGGTTCATCGCTCCTTATTTTTTTATTCTTCCTACATCCCAAGCTGCATGTCCTCGACGGGACGTGTCCCACTGGTGGACAATTTTGCTCTCGAGTGCATTTACAAACCCTCCCACCGGGTCGCCGTGCCGTGGGGTAATCATATTCATACCTCGTCACCGGGTCACCATCCCTCAGAAGCGGCTCACGTCCAATTTGATTGGAATGCATCCGAGGAGCAGACGTGCAAAAGCAACATAAATTTACCTTCCAAGAGCGCATCCGCTTAAGAGGATGTTTATCAACGTGACACACAGGAACGCGTGCGTTTATTTTAAACAATCCACCACCATCAATCACACACGCTGCCGCATCGTTAAAACTCGATCAAATACGCATTCCGTGTCGGAGCGTCTCTGCAGAAGCACCAAAAAAAATGGCTCCTTTCACTTGTTGATGCGAAGTAGTTGCAGCAAAAAAAAAAATGCACCGCGCAAAAACTCGAATTCCATTGATCTGCCGTGCCGGGTTTTGTGTGATCCTGTGAGGCAGGACGTACACGCCAGCAAGTCAAATCACACAATCGCCCATTTATCTTTGCCGGTGCGCTGTCACCGACAGCACGTCGGTGTGCTTAAAAACCATGCGCCACCGGTGGCGTTTTGTACGCCCGCGCACAGGACCTGCTTCCGAATTCTTCCGATTTGTCATACCTTTCGGGGGCGGTCGGGGCGTAGGTGGGGAAGCATTCGGTGGTCGAATTCCGCACGGCTCTCAGCCGGTGCCTTGAGAAGGCAGACACTTTTACCGCATATTGCCTTCTTGATGAACAATCCAAGACTACCTTTGGGGAAGGCGTTGCGCAGTTGCGAAGCTCCTTCATCATTTCCGGTGGAGGTGGTATCGTGAAGCACCGTCACCGACACACACACCTACACACACACACACACACACACACACAGGCCTCCATTCCTCATCAACCGCCCAGCCAACCATGGCCAACCGGACGGGTAATGTTCGAAGCACGAAAGCCTTTTCCTTGGCAGCTCGAAACCGGAGTAAAGCTTTTTATTCCCTTGCCTTCCATTTCTGCCACCCACGCGCTGGCCCACTGGCCCCCCTCGACAGGAAGGTAGGATGTACATTTTCCAACTTCAAAACACATCCAACCTGAACCAGGACTGAATCTAGCGTGTTGGAAAGCAAGCGACACCGCCCGGCAACTGGGCCAGTTTCCGGTGAAACACGTGCGAAGCATACACCTCCACACACCCACCCACACACACACACACACACACACACCCGGACAGCGTGTGACACAGACAAATGCATATCGGAACGGTTGAGCGGAGGTGAGGGCGTGAAAATTATGGAGCGCACTTGCCGGTTGGCAGGAGACAAAAGAAAAATTATCTTAAATAATGCAGAAACGTGACACGTCATTCTAGGGCAGTGAATTACACCTTCGCAACGTTCTTATCACGAGCTTGTGAGCGTATGCTGGCCGGGTTCCTTCCTGTTTTTTTCCCATTTGCTTCTGCTACCGCCTGCTGTTGCTCTCGCTTGTGAGTAGTCATTTTGTGCCGCATTTTTTCCCGAGCGACCGGAGACCGAAACAAAGATTTCACTTGACTGAAACCGGGACGCAAGGGCGAGATCTTTGCTGATTCGCATCCGTTGGCGTTGCCTGGGTTGGAGCGGACAGGTGCTAAACTTCGGTGCCGCACACTCCTGCAAATGCACCGGTACCAGGCTCGTAAAAATGAGAAGTAACAATTGCACTCCTTATCGGTGCCCGTCCGTCCGTTCGTTCGTTCGTCCGGAGGAGCGAACGTTGGGAAAATTATCACCCTTCGAGCGGGCGAACGGACAGGGCTACAGGCGAAACCTTGCACTTGACATTCTGGCATTCGGGCAGTGCTCGCGTCCATGGTGTGCTTATGAAATTATGCAAATGTGTGCAACCGGACACGGTGTTCCGGGCTTTTCTTTGTTTCTGCATCCCGGTGTGGTCGATCGGTCAGCGAGATAGCGGCGAAAGCACACACACAGAACCACAAGGTTAAGGACATTTCATGGGTCATTTCTCCGCCAACCGTGGGTTGTGATTTTTTTTTTTTTAGGACACAAATTTCCATCCCACTTATCCCAAAATGGTGTGCGAACAGTTCATTCTCGGTCCGTGATAAAACATGCATATTATCCTGCTCGAATACGGCAGCTACACAATCGCGTGTTGATGGACGAGAAAACTAGCGCACGTCTCACGAGCTCTTCAAACGGTCCAATCGACGAACCGTTTCTTCTTAAACGTGCAGCTTCATGCTTCACCGTATCATTTTCCTGCCAACCATTTATGTCGGCAGCTCCAATTTTCATATCATTTTGCTGCAATTATAACGGAGCATTCTCGCGATCACGATCACATCTGCCGACTCATTATGCCGACTCGTCGTTTTACATCGTGTCGTCAAGTCAACACGACGTTTTTGGCGTCATGCGTCAATTATTGCTCGAAACGTCGTGGGTTCTCCGTAAAGCAAGTTCCGTCGTCTGACACCCATCCTGCAGGGCGTACAGCATCCTCGAGCGCTCGTATCGGTAGATATGCACTTTGATGTGCCAACGTCACTTCGCCTTCATCGCAACAAACCACCGCCACAGTGCGTGCCATAATTGTACGAGCGAATTCCGTACGGCAACGCATTATCAAGCAAACTGTTAATATTAATTGGCTTCCCTTGTGGTGGGGACCACACGACCGGACGTAGGCACTTCCCATGGTACAGTTTTCCACAACTGCTCCACCCACAAACAGGATCGTCCTTTTCGATCCTTTCCTTCCATCCACCGCGTGTTTCGAGAGCCGCTTGCGACACCAAACAACGGTGAAACACCTGCTTCTCGGCCTGCGTCCCGGTCAGCTTTGCATATCCCAACCCGGTGTGGTCCTGCAACGCACCCCGGACGGACGGTTAAGAACCAGCTTTTCCCATCCGCAAACACTTGAAGCCGCCACACACGTGCGGGTGTCATGTATGGGACTTCACCGACGCACTTCACCACCGGAGCGCTACAGCGAGACATAAGGGCTCATTGTGTGCGTCGGTCGGGCTTGTGATTGGGTTCGGCTCGCTCTTCACAGTTTTCAAGTGCAGGCAGCCAGCATGGGTTTGTTGGAAAGTGAAGAAGCAACAAAAAACCGCCCATCTCCTGACTGTCGACCGTTCAACCTGAGCCCCAAGCCGTTTTTCCGGGGGGGGGGGGCTTTTCCATACGAAACTCCCCGTTCGTTATCGTCATTATCAACGCCAACGCGAGCGCCGCAATGCAGCCCGCCTTACGTTCTATGCGCAACGTTCTGTCGCGTCGTCCGTACGAAGCCTCGTAAGCTGCATCGATTGTGGCGGTGGATGCATGTGGAAAGAACCACGTCACCGAACACGCCGTTCGTCTGTCGTCGGTGGTTGGTTTTATTCCGTGGTAAAAAAAAACTCAGTAAACCATCACGACTCGCCTCAAAAAATGCGCCGTATCACTCGGCTTTGGGACGACTCATGTAACTATTACCCTCGCTTCGCTTTTTTTGCTATTACGCTGGCTGCGTACTAATCCACCCCCGCACTAGCTCGTTCGAAAGCCATTATTACGGGATCCAACCAACCCGGTGGTGGTGTTGAGAACACTAAACGAAGAAAAAAAAATGCAACGAAACACATGCTAAGCTTTTCCAGCCGTCCCACGCACGACCCAGGCCGATAACACGTCGTTAAGTAAAACCGGACATCCGTCAATCCGTGCGATACATATCCACCCACACACACACACACGCACGCACACACGCACACTTCAAAGCGATACAAATCGATCCCACCCACCAAACCCGACCCATTGCCCATGGGCCCATCCCAGCCAATAAATAATGATCGCCCCAAGCGATGATGGCGTGCGGAACGGCTTTGCTGTCAAATCATCACACGGAAGGGCGCGAAATTGGCCCACCGTACCGCCCACTCCACCCACCCACTCATCCACCCACACGCACGCACGTTCGTGTGCCCGTTTTGTGCCGTTGGTCGCGCAACATTAGGGTTAGCGCCCTGTCGCTGCTCGCTCGATGATGAGGGAGTGAGAACGTGGAGCTTAATCTTTGGCACCCCTGCCTGCCCCACGAAGATCACCCACACGCTTCCATCTCACACCCCCGCTCCCCCTCCCTCCTCTTCTTTTCCACCTCACAAAGGGCATCACAATACATCAGCTGGCGCACCGGTGGCCGCCGGAACCGGAATCGGTCGCTCCGGTTGCCATCGCCATCGATAACGATTATATCGGACATCGGTGGCTCAATTCCGAGTGTCAAACCAATATGGGTGGGTGGGTCCCGCAACCGGTGCTAGACTGCAGTCGAAATAATCTATTTTTCATTCGCGCTCGTGCTGGGGCCGTCCTTTTTTATTCCCTCTTTTCGGCCACCCGAGCCCGGCCGTGTTCGCGAAGGGGCAGCGATGATAAATAGATAGTTTTCGATATTCGCTTGTTCCGGCGCTCCGGGGAATTTCCTCTTTTTTTCTGTTGTTGTTGTGGCCATGTGTGTGTGTGTGGGTGGGTGTGTGTGTTCTTCTTTTCGCCCACATTCGCCCCTCCCAAAAGCTGCTTCCCAATTTCGTATGCATTAGTTCGGTTTCCTCGGTTGACGGTTATCGAAGCAGGCCGGGAAATGGAACGAACGGAGTGCGCCCAAAGGACGAGGGCACGAAAATAGAAGCAACCGGACACGAAATAAAAACAAAACACACACAAACACACATGCAGGAGCGCAGGAGCAACAGCTTCGAATGATTTTTTGACATGCGAAAGGCGAATAAATCGAAACGCAATCAACGTAAAAGCGAATCCCCAAATGACCACCCGGGCCTGACGATGGTTGATCGTCGTGCCGCCGTCCGTGTGTCCGTGTGCCCGTGGTAATGCGCCAGAGCAGATGGACGAACAGAACGTGTAGGGTGGAAAGCCCACCCCGCCTCCTTTCACCAGTTCCTCGTCATTTTATCCATCGCCAACCCATTTAGGGGCCGCGGCGTCACGATGATCGGCGCTACTCAACGCCACCTGATTTTATCGCTCTCGTTTGCGTCCCTCATTTTTTTTTCGCGGGGGGGAGGAGGGAGTGGAAATGAAAAGGTGGCGAGGAGGGGGAGGGTGAAGAGAAAGCGGTTGCACACACACACAAAAGCGTCCCCCGTTGCAGCAGCTCGACCGTAAACGGCGAGAAACGGGACAAAAAAAACGATTCAAACGAGAGCCAAAAGAGCCTCGGAAACGGCCGAAACCCGGGCGAAAAAAAAAAATGAAACAGACCAAAGACCAAAGAGAGAAGAAGAAAGCGGAAGGGGAGATGAAAACCCATGAACTACAAAAGTAAAATAAACCGAAAACTAATAAAAATAAATGAACATCCATTGCCCATGATCGGAATCGCCGATCGTCGAAGCGTGTGTTCGCGTATTTCGAGCGCGTCCATCGGAACTGGAAGGTTCCGGGCAGTTTGGGGGGGGGTCAAAAAACTTTTCCGGCATACGCAAGTGAATGGAAAACTCGATGGGCGGGTGGTGGCTCTTATGATCCTGCGTCTCGATTGACCCCCGGGAAGGATGGTCGTGCGAGTTCGCGAAATAAAAAGTGAGCGGAACCACCCGATCCGGCATCAGTCGGTCAATGCCTCATCCCACCCACCCGAAACCCGGCATCGATCGGCATGAATAAAAGATAATTATTAAATGTTTATGATCAACAAAATATTTTTATTTATGACTTTCGCTCGTCCTTGGCCATAACTCAACCGTGCGCCACCGGAACCGAGAGCGAAAGTCATCGATCTGCGAATGCTCGTTTGAAGCACGGCACGGTTGATTGGGACATTCTCGAAATTACACCATCCAACCGTGCACGCGGCGCATCAGCACGATGAACAAAAAAGAGAAGAAAGAAAGAGAAAGCCAAAAAGGAAGTTCTCCTCGACGTTTGTTCCCTTTTTTTTACGATCACGCAAACATTCGAATGCTTGTTCCGTTCGCCAGCAATATATTTTTTTTGTTGTTTCTCAGTTCCCGTTCGATCCCAGGCCACGTCATTAGTTGGCGTGGTGTGGTCGCTTTGACGGACGAGCGGCAAAATGGTGAATTTCATTTCGATTCATCATTATTAATGCCAGCCGGGAAGGGGACGCCACAAAACATCGCTTCCCCAAAAACCCAAGAGTTGTCCTGTTTTTTTTAGGCGATTGATTTGCAAAAACACGCCTGACCGCTGGAAAAGCTACTTATTGCTGCGGCCGATAGTGGCCGATGGGGATGTTTCCGCTTTTTTTTTTATCTGCGTCTCACTTTCGCCTAGCTACGGTTCATTTTCCATGGTTTATTTGATCGCTTCGCCAGCGCACTTCACTTCGCGTGCAGTATCTGTGTGAATAGGAGTTTTGTTTGTAGCCCCCGCAGTTCTTGTATGGCTAAAAAAAGGGATAGTTGAGGGGTAAATATCCACCCTGGCCGCAATTCAAACTTTCGAAATCATTTCCCCGTGACGGTGACCCGAGGCTCGTTTACCAGCACCAACAACCAGCAACGAAAAAAGGGGAAGCGAGCGTAAATAAATAACAAAAAAAGTGCATACCCCAATGCTCCAGCAATGGCGGCGTTGATTGCGATCGAAAGTGCAGCGATGGCAGCGACCAAACGCTGATGATGGATTTCCGGTCCATTTCGGTTGTACCCGAGCGATCGATCAAAGTTCGCGACCGACCGGCATCCTGTTGCATTCGCGGCAACGCGCGCGTTTCTGCACTGTCGGCAAGGCAGCACGAATTGTGGACAAAAAAGAAGGAATCAATACAAAGAAAAAACGAGGGCCACAACTCGAGGGGCACAAATTTTACCAACCGCAAGGAAGCACGGAAGAAAATGATGCTCTCAAAAAAACTAAAAAGGACTTTGCGATGAAACTCCTCGCTAACGACGCGGAAGTAGCTCGAAATGAAGGGAACTCGGCAATTGCATAAGTTGACAAAGTAAGACGCTCCAAACTGAAGAGTTCGGTTTTGGTTATTTTCAAAGCTGCTCAAGAACAAACAAACAAAAAGTCATCATAAACAAACACTTTCGCAACATTATTCGGAAGGAAAATATTGTCCAAAGCTTCACACACGGCTCCAACCATGCTGCCCGAACAGAAAGGGTGGTAAAAATCCTTTCGCTCACACGGAGCGAATTTAATTGGCAGTTATAAATGTGGCCCTCTTAATGCGCACTTTTGATCCATCCGACCCACCCACTCTTCTGTTCGTCCGCCATACAATCGAGGACCGCGCGCTCAACCGTGCATGTCGTCGACCTTTCGCTACCCTCGGGGACCCGGTCGGCTAGCGGACGGTTCATCAGTTTTTGAAAGGATTCGAGCGCTTTAAAAAGGCTTACGAGGTTTTTCGGGACGCGCGCAAACGACAAACCACGCTCACCGACCGGCTAACGGTAGATAAATCATTGTCTCGCTACGTCAAAAGGACGAAAGCGTCCCCTGTTTTGGGGCCCCGGGATACAGAGACTGCCGTAATTTGTTCCGTTCTTCCTTTATCGGCGGCCGCCAATCTTCCCAAACACGATGCCGACGACGACGACGACGAAGGCGGCCTGACAGGCCGAATGATGCCGAAAATTCTTAGTGCCCGGTGCTTCTGAACTCGGTCCGGGTCACCAAACGCAAACAAACGGCTGTCAATTAATCACGACTTTTTCTGACGTTTGCCCACAGTAAACTTTGCTATTAGTGCACGAATTTCTAATTTCCCAACATTAAAGTCAAAGCCCGCTTGCCGCTCGCCGCTCGCCGCTCGTCTGCTTGTCAGACCTCCCACCAGAAGGACACCCGCATCCTAATGACCCTTGCCGCCGTCACACGCTAAGCCGCGCTAATGAACATTAAGCAGGCGGCCGGCATCCCTCGGAAAAACACTAAAAGCTCATCGTACCGCACCCGAGGCGGCCGAAGAACGCCCCGATCTTGGCCCCGGGGCTTTTTTGTTTTGCGAGACCGGCGGGTTTGGCTTCGATCCATATTTTCGGTACTCAATTATCACCGGAAGGAGGGCCACCCGGTGGCGGAAGATTATAATTGTCTGAATTAAATATTTGCAACTTTCGACCGAAAGCATAAATCTTCATTGTGGTGCCGGTCGGCCGGGCGGTCATAATCCTTTCGCCAGCCAGCAAACCAGGACGGGCTCTTTGCTAGCGCACCCGCGTCTAACGCGAACGAGTCCTTCGCCTACGAAAGGACGAACGGAACCGTTTGGGGTTCGTTTTCTCTCTTCGCAAGGATTCGGGAGGATGCATCCCGGTACCCCGGCACGCAAAACGGCAATGGAGCCGGTTGTCAGTTATTGTTAATAATGCGGCTTCTCATGCCACGCCAGCCACCGTAGCGCGAAAAAGCATTCAGAACCGGCACGGGGCTGGTATTTGTGATGCGTTCTACGCCACTGACTCTGGGTGGTGGCAGTTTCACCCCTTAAAAACGTCATATTTTCCCATTGTTTACGGGCGCAGGTATATTTCGCGAGATACCCGGCACTAAGTGGCCACCATCGGTTGTTGTTAACGTGCCTGCCATGGCCATCCGGGGCCACTACACCCACGGCACGGTGCAGTGGTTATGTATGGAGATTAAGCGATGCTAAAAGTTTTCATTGCGTTAATTACAGCTAAATGGGGTTATTCGTGGAAATTTACAGCAACACGCTTTACTCGCAGAATTCTGGCCCGAGAATTCGGGAGGCTTTATTAGGAGCGTTCGTGGTAACATTTTACGATTTTTACAAGCGACTCTTGCTTGCGAAAGGCGTATCGGAAATGAATATGAATAGCCCCGAAACTCGCCGCCATAATGCGCCCGTTGCCAAGGCATCGCTTACAAATTTCAATTCAATTACCAAATAACGGTTCCAGACCCCGAGAAGCTTTCATCAAATTAGATAGCATTTGCATGCGGCCCGATCTCGACCACGGCCGGCTCGTTCATGACATCCTTTTCCATTGATCTTTGCCCCGTTTGAGTTCCGAGAGTGCTTTTTTTCCTGCTCCATTTTATTGCCTTCAAACCACTCAAAATTCATCTCAATTTCATTATCGAAAACAAACACGCCCCAAACCACGGATGCACGGGTGCGTACCCTGGTTCAAATCGGTGACTTCGTTGCCCCAAAACGGGTCCCGGGAAAGGATGTGAGCGAAACACCACCAGTGGAGACAAAAATGGCAAGCAAACGAGCCGTCCAGTTTCGAAGGGTGCCTACCGAACGCGATTACTTGCACGATAAACGGACCAGCGGGACCTTTACGAGCTGGGCCGATGAAAAGTGTAATGCTCGGATCGCCTGCCTTGCAACTCCTGGCTCAACCGGTTTCCTTCGGTTTGATGAAGCAATTTAGAGCATTTCCATCATGCTTTATTTTCGCCGCCCCAGCAAGAAACAGAGAGAGCGAGAGAGAATGAGAGAGAGAAAGAGAGAAACGTCCCCGTGCATGTTGAAACCGTATTTGATCGGGCTGGTTGAGGCATGGGCCATGCTGCTACACCGACAAGAGGAAACGATAATTCGTTCGCTCCATTTGGTTTACCATTTTACGACCAACCACCCATTTACCGACCGATAGTCAGCCCACCCACACGCCACACCCACCGGTCGGCTTATCGGGCGACTAAATCATTTCCCTGTTGCCTCGCGAAAGGTCCTTTCACTTTTACACACGCACTGCGAGTTCCGGGGGTTTGGAGAAGAATTTTCATCCCCATGTCAATATGGTTGGTCGGCCCATGGTCCATTGTTGTGGCGCCATTAGCACTGATGTTGCCGTTTCCCGGACCGCACCGGAGGCCACCGAACCGATAAGGTAAATGTGCGCTATCGAGCGCTAAATAAATAATCTCACCACCGGTTCGACCGGCTGCAGCAACAGGGTGACTGTGCTGAAAACTCACCCTCTCTTTCTCAGCCATCAATCGAACGGATTCGATCCGTGTTCCATTCCCGGGAGCGGGTTGATTAACTCATCACGCCAACCATCGTGGTGCTTTGCGAACACGCTCGTTTGCCCGTTGGTAAAGACGTCCAAATCCAACCAGGACTGTGACAAGCGACAATGCCAGCTCGGTGGTTCGGCTAGACAGATTGGCACGTCGACCAATGGCCACCCAAACCCCCAAAGGATGGGAAATGCAATGACCCAAAACCGACGCCAAACTCGGACGACGATGGCGCAGAAAACTTGTGCTTCCGTCCGATTGAACCACGCCATCGAGCCCGGGGTTCCGATCGAGTTCCATTTTGGTTGCCGCTGGCCATCTGCCCGCTTTTCATCGACATTCACCGTCTGCGTTATAGGGCCGTATTTTTATCCCAAATATGATCTGCCACCCGTGCCGAGAGGCATGCTAGCATTCCGTTACATAGCGTTCCCAGCCCGGCCGATCCGATTTATTTCCGGTCGCCGAACAAAAATAACAATTCCTCTTCTTTTTGACCCCTGGGCCGGGCCGGAGAAAAACCCGAGACAGTAGGCTCGGAAAATTTGTGCCACCGGTGGGTAGATAAATATCGCGATCGACCATCTTCCATCGGCGAGTTTCCGAAACAGCGAGATCCAAGTCATCGCCACCGTCGCTTATCACGGCACGCTCAGCCGTAAATCTTCGTTTGAAGAACATCGTGCTGATTAGCATACTCTGTTGACTGAGAAAAACCGATCACCGATACCCGGTAACAAGATGGGGGGGATTTCTTTCTCCCGAATCCAAGCAACCGAAATAAACAAGCCTTTTTTACTGGGCCAGAAAAAAGGGAGCAAAAAGAAAAAAAAAGCCCACCAAACAGCCATTTCGAGCCTCACCTCGGTCGTCGTCGTTAATACCTGAATATGGTTGGAAGCGTTCGAATGGCACCGCTGTAATGGAAGTGATCGCCATGTAGCGAAGCAGAAGAGAGAAAAAAAGGAAGAAAGAAACGCAGCGACAACGAGTAAATAAAAAAAAACGCTCACCCACCCCCCCCCCCCCCCCCCCCCATCCCAAACCATTACAATTTATTGCGGTGCGGAAGGCGAAGCAAATGCCATTCAATTTTCCGGCGAAATGGCGAAAAATACCAAAAAATTCCGGCCTGGCCGAAGCATCACGCGAAGGCGGATTTCTAACGCCCCGGGCGAAAGCAATAACAGTACATCTTCGGGACTTCAATTTTAATGCCGCGCCAGTAAACGATAATCCCGTAGTAAAAGTGAAAGATAAACCCACGGTGCACGGCCACCGGGGTCGTCCTTCGATGCCGGTTCACCTTCCGGCCGACTGCCGTTGATAAATTGTTAACGAATTCGAAATTTAAATTATCCTTTCGACCGCTCCCGGGGAAATGGCCACCCAGTGCCGATGCACGATGCGTTCGTACCTGCAGACGAATTAGACGGTCCTCCGTGGCGATCCTTTCGGGTCCCAAAAACCTCGGGTTGAGTGATTCATTTCACGAGCACCGTGTAACTGGCCACGATCGATTATTGATCGCACTGGCGAATGATTTAATTCCACCAGCGTGTAAACCGGCGTGTAACTCGTGGCCGTATCGGTGGCTCGTAAATTCGTTCCCATTATCCGCCAGAGTCCTCGAGAAAAGGACTCGCGCTAGGGGGTGTTGCAAGACCGGTGCCAAATTAGACCCTAATGGTTGCCTATCGTAAAAACTTTTATTTCCCCGTCACAAAATGAACTTCATCGAGGAAACTCGTAATCCAAGGGGGCAGGTTCAAGACCGACCGACAGCGTCTTCCCTTACAGAACCTTCTCCTCCCACGCCAACCCCTGCCATAGCTTGGAGATTTGCACCGAAGATTGCAGATCCAGGATTGCACTCACCCTCACTCTCACGGAATAGTCACGGTGATTCGATTTGTATAAAATATTCAAAACCAGCTGTCAAAACTCCTGCCTCTCGGCATCGGGCGAGTGTGTTGGTGCACCGGCATCCAGCGCCGGATGCGAGGGTGGCATTTTCCCACACCACCAACTTTCCCGGTGCAGTGAGACGGAAATTGGGAACCGAAGGCATTCACCTTCACTGTGTGCTGCAAACGAGAACTTTCCTTGCGAGAACGTAACCAACCTGATGCAGGCAGGATTTCCATCGTGTGCCGGGAATGCGCACACAACCAAGGACACGAGCGTCCTTGCACGGGTAAGTCCAATGAACGGGACGTCCTGCTTGCAGACGCAGAAGACACGGTTTGATTTGGGGAGTTGATAGATTTATGAAATATGTAAAACTAAACATGAGAAAAATCCGTCCAATCCGATACGCCCCAGGACGCGGATCGTCTGCCATCCGTCGAGTCTCGCGTGCAACCAAACCTTCTACTGTGCGCAATGGAAATGGATGCTCTCGTAAATCCGTTGTCGAATCCGGGAACAAATTTGACGTCACGTGGTACGGCACCGAAAGACGATTCACGATGAACTTCGTTGCGAGGAAACACGTCCACAAAGGCTGTACTGTGTCCAACGTCCAGTAGCTTTTCACATTGGGCTGCTCAACTCGGACGATTACTGCCCCCGAACGCCCAGCCACGATCATCAATCAGTCAAGGGAATATGTGCTTCCCGTACGCCGTGGGGGACAGTGGCATCAACTTTCCATCTAATCGATTCCGAATCCGAAACCGTCAACACTGGCGCACGTAAATGGGTGCCACCGATCGCCATCACCAGCGCCGTCCATATCCATCAAACGCGACGGCGCCTGCAATGACCGGACCATATTCCGGAAAACGCATAAAAAGACGCAAATGCATGCACGGACGGGCACTCGGGGTCGTTCGTTCGCTCGTGGGGTGGAAATGGCAATGAAGGTCGTAAAAACGTACGCCACGCGGACATTATGGGAACCCCCAGCTTCGATCGAGTGGGCAGGCGTGACAGGACGCGTGGGACAGGGACCGCGCTTTCCGATCCGGTTTAACATTTCCGGTCCCCGGTCGTGTGCGTGTGTTTTTCGATTTCGTGAATGACCACTTTTACGAGCGAGTGCGTTTTAACCAACGCACGACTGGTAGACGTGTGCGGACCTAATGGAAAGCGACCGGAAAGCTTTGTAAAAGGAGCGCACACACACACGAAAAAAACAGCACAAAAAGCATAATAAAATGCTTGCCTCCCTAAGGGCCATCATGGTCCTATGGGACGTTGGGACGACTTCAATCGACTACTGCTCGTTTTGCCACCGCGTGTGCTACATTCGCCCCCGTAGCGCTGAAAGTCAGGCCCTGCAATTGCACCGAAAAAAGGTGGTCAGATTCGTGTACGAAAAAACAAAATGCATTTAAAAAATGACCACCAAAGGACGAATGGCCCCTTTTCCAGACACCTATACCTCGGAGTGGGGCACCGTCACTCAAACGTAGCTCCGAGGCAGGACGAAACAAATTTGCTCGATTAGCTCGAAGGCGCACACCCCACAAAAGTCATCAAACATTAACGCCCAGTGTGCCGTGTGGCATGTGTGATAAAATCCCGGTTGTTTCTCACTGGGCACAGGACGAGCAGGACTTTCACTTCCGGGAAAATGGGAATAAAAACCCAAGCTCGCGCCTTCCCTAATTGTGCCGTTCACACGCCAAAATGATCGAACGGCACCCATTTGTCTCCGGCGTGCTTCGGTCCTGACCTGGGCGGGCGAACAAAACACCCCCGTTCCTGCTAAAAGAACGAATGCTTGAAGGGGAAAACGAAGCGAAACAACATGAAACAAAAAAGAAAATCCAACACTCAAGAGCGTGCGAATCGCCCGGCTAAAGTACACTCGGTGGTCTCGGGCTCGAGCTGTTCCAATATTTTCTGGATAAATTACATCGATTACGGTTCGGTCGATAGGCACAACCCATCGATCGGTGGATGCAATGATTGCGGCCCCCAAAGGACGACGGCAAGGACTCGCACTCCCATACCGAAACGCTGCGAATGACAATGGAAAACAATTTCCAACCATTAGTAACATATTTCAAACTGTAAAAATCCAATTTGCTGCTATCGGCCATTCTGGTGTCGCGCCGATGCACGGAACGCTTCCTCGGATCGTCGGTCTAGAGTCCGAACTGTGAACCCTTTTGCCACGACTTCATGCCTCCGTACCTCGTGTTATGCCTCATTTAAACGTGTCGTCGTGTGCCCGAGCGTGCCGTTGGGCCGTGTATTTCACACCAGTGGCCCATCGGGACGTCCTGCTCGTCCATAATGGTTCAATACCAACATTTAGTGTCATCATCGTGAGGCGCGGTTTCCAAAGCCCCTGGCACGTTTCTAACACCCTCATTCTTGTTCCGCTCGAGGGAGGCTTTTTTTTTTCTTCGTCCAACCCAAACGGGACCCGCTGGTTTAGCTCCGTTCGTCATTTGAACAATTCATTCCACTCTGTTGTCTCTATCGCGGCTTCGGATGCTATCCCACTAGAACATGGATAGCAAAATCGGTTGTAGAGGAAGCAACATAAAAAAAATCGCTAACGATTTGTGGCCGCGTGAAACGGCACCGAGCACGATGGCAAATGCATTCAAATTGCATCCTTTTGAATGCCGAACGCGGCTCGAACACGGCGAAGCGAGCGGAGATAAAAGTGACAGATATAATGGAGAAAAAAGAATGCCACACATACGTACGTGGGCCCACCGTGCATGGGGTGGTGTTTTAATGCTCCTTTTTTCTTCACCACACACGCGCGCGCCGTGCTGAGTTCACCGCAGGAATAGAGATGAAACGAAATTTAATAAATCGAACACCCTTGGGAGCGCTCTCCGCGCCACATCTCGACCGGAGGGCGCGAATGGTGAAAGGCACCGGGCAGATCGGCTTAGGCGCGTCAATCGAGACAGAGATGGGGAATGGAATTGATTTTATGATTTTCACGAAGCAATGTAGAATGATTAGGAAATCGGTTGGCCGGGTGCTTTCCACGGAAATAGCTTTTTTATTTTTTGCCTCCACACCTAATGTGATGGATTCCTGTTTCATCAAAGCGTCGATTCGGGTAAGCCACTAAACGGATTGTGCTATTTTTGTACGACGATATCACATTTTTTTTTATTGAAAACTCATTTTCTCAAAAGCTCGTTCGCATTCATGTGAACCAAATTTTCAGTCAGCAGCTACTTGTCAGTCACTTAAACCCTTGAAGTGCCAGTTATTGAATAAACTTTTTGTCATCTAGTTACCCAGCCGTGTCTCAGCAACCACGGGTCGGACCTTCTTTGCTGGAGTTTATGTGAACACAAATCGTTCGATATTATTTAATCGAATCTCCAGTGTTTAGCCATCAATTACATACTTCACATCAACAATTACACAACCAACCCCATGCACACGTGTTCCTATCTAACCCGAGCGAGATTGTAAGCCCATCGTACCCGTCCCGGCGTATCGACAAATTATCTGCCCATAACCCGAGCCCATCGAGCAAACAGTTTATTTTCTTCTGTAAACCATAATGGAAATGGACACAACAACCCACACACATACGCTAGGACACGCTCTACGTAAGTTACGAGTCTGGCCCAGGTCCCATTCCGGACGCCTTCGAGTGGCCACTTAGCCCTCGGACCGGTAATCGATATCTTAATTTAGTTCCTTACCTTTTCCCACCGCGCCCTTTTTCCACCACACCCCCGTCCAGTCGCACTCCAGATTAAGGTTAATTGAAAAGTCTGGTAGCATACTCACATAAGCCTGGGTGTAGAAGAAGGAGAAGCAAAGCCCGACCCCGACCGGACCCGCCCAATCGTTACGGGCGTAGTTTCTCTTTATCAGTGACATTATCATAAGCCCCTCGACACTCGATCCTGCCCATTAGCCGATGGGCTTTTGGTTTTCTCCAACAACCGGCGCGCACACAAACACGACGAGCGGTTATCATATTTCCGGTCACCTTTTGGGGTGCGGGTTCCGAGCGGTGAGCTGAAATAAAAAACCCTAACACGGGCGACGCATTCGCACTAAAAAGGCGAACGGCACCGTGGAAAGGCATTGGGTTGTGAAGGAAAACAATGGCGACACGGTAACACCCGCCAAACGTGGCAAACGTTCGCACGCAGCCGAAGCGAATGTTTATGCGCTGCATGCATGCAAAAACCCATCGACAGCGCCCCACCCAACGAATCCCGACCGTATCCGCATGTGGGTCCGTTGCCCGTGCTCACGACAAGGATCCACTGTTGCCCGGAAAAGCAACATGTCTGCGGCGGTGAGCGCAAAATAATTTTCCGCTGCATAAAACCTTCGAGATATGTACGGTTTCTCTCACTTTCGCTGCCAGCCACACCGAAGGATCGGACGGAAGCCACCCCGAGGACAACAATTTACCGACCGTACGGCTAAAGCTCGGGACAGTTGTAATGGCTCTATCGAAACGAAGCACCAATAGTGCCGTGCGGAGGGCGAAAATATTGCCCGCAAGATTCGCTGGTTCCGGTACATTCGTGGGCCCGGGAGCCCACAGACAGCCACAAAATCGTAGTGTTATTCATTTGCACCGGATATAACAAGCGTTTATTTTCACCGGACCTGTCCCCGGACTGTCGATGTTGTGAGGTGCGCCACACTGAAGCACCACACACATAGCGCCTCGGAGGGATGTTTTACCATCAAAAAGCCCGTTTTTCCATCATCCGGTACGTCCCAAGTGTGGTACACATGCTCTGCTCGTTCAAATATCGACGTGTGGCGCCGATGTGGGAAGGAACCCGGAAAGGAACAACCCGACACGGATCCCGGACGAGCGAACCGTTTTCATGAACACCGAAAAGTGGTTGGTTAAAAGTTTTCCACACTTGGCACGAGCCGCGCCAAATGCGCCTGCGGAAATGGTACTTTATTTCTCACAACCCCTGTGTGTGGGGGGCTACATTTTACCAACGTCCCCTATGCCCACCATTTTGTGACCTCCGACCGTGCCTCATTATGTTCCCGGCGTGGGTTTGTGGGACGGAAAAAGGACACAACCGAACGAGCGGACCTCAAATGAATCAGCGGCGAGATATGACATTTAAAATATTATCACCCATAAAAATGACCATTAAAACAAGGGCGGAAGTTTAAGGGATGTCACCGTCCGTGGCCCACCGACCGTGACACTCGGTTCACTATCCTCGAGCTCGGTCACTGTCTAGTTTCACGTTTCCTTTCACATGGCTTCTCGCTCTCAGCGTGCTCGTTTGCTCTTGCTCTTGAAAGCTCTTGCGCTCGGCAGATCAGGACAAGGACTTTGAAGCAAATTTCAACCCGACACCCATCGCTTGAATCCAACCGGAAGCAGCGGCTAAAGCTCGCATGCTCGGGATAACAATTTGCAAACACCTATTAGTATTGTAGCAATCCATTTGCAAGCTCTTCGGTAAATTCGCACAAATGCCACGAGAGCTGCACAGATTTATGAGCTAGATTTTCGTTCGCTACAGCACTGCAATAATTCTTTATGAGTAGAAATGCATAAAGGGTGTAGAGAATGGAAGCTCGAAAGCTTCCAATATTCTCCCTGCATACCGAAACAATCGATAACACAAGGAGAACGTGAGCACAAGTGCACCGATAGCATTACACGTTGGGCAAATATGCCACCTCTTAGCTGATGAAGCTCACCCTTAAAATCGAATCAAACGTCCAATCGATGGCACAACGACACTTGTTACACATCCACTCACCATCGTGAAACAACCCCCGGGCGGGCATCCGGTTTCAGCACCCAGCGCAAACACGCCACGGTTGACACGAACCGCAAAAGACAAGCTCCTTTAATAGTGGTACGCGGTGGCAGCGGTGGTTGAACAAAAGACAGACACTTCACTGAAGCCCCAAGTGGCAAAGGTTAACCAGCATTTTAGCGGTTCCCGCCGTTCCTTTTTTTTCCGCCCTTGCTAGTGCCAAGGCCTTTCACTCGTAGCGGCCACGATGGCACGTTTATTGTTCGTAAAACAGCCCCCGTTCCGGTTGGTGGCTTTGATCTGTGGCACCAAAAAACCGGCTCTTTCCCACGCCGGAAGTCGGCTCGGAAGGACCCGGGCTCGAGTTTTTGGCATTCATTTTTCATTTTACCCCCATCCTTTCTATTCTCTATCACAAGCCCCACTCCCTCACGGTAATGATTCGATCGTTTTTCCGGGAGCTGCTCTTCCAGATGCCCTTGCAATTGCCTGCTCGAGACGGGGCGAAATTAATCATACCAAAATCTTCCGCCATCCACCAACCGACACCGATCGGTCCAGACAGACAACCGACCGAGTGGGTGGTGTGTCGTTGTCCTCTGGTTTAGTCCGACGGGGCCGTCGACTCTGTGGCCGTGAATCGAGAGTCATTTAAAGCAAACGATCAGCAACGGGGCCCATCGAGCCTCGAAAATTCACCGAACGGTCGGGACCCAACATAAGTACCCAGCTTTACCCGACCGAAAGTGTCCCAATTCGAAAGTTTGTCATTAATTTATTTCACACACACACACATATTCATGCTATGTATCGGAATGGAGGCGCCTGGTGGCCCACTCAAGTGGTTTGCTTTCACCATGCGGTACCAGGCGCCTCCATCGGATCGATCCGCCCGGCTGGAGAGCTAGCGTACAGGGGATGATCCGAAGCTGAGCATCCATCTTCGTGCCAGAGCCAGAGGATAAACATAAATTATCGCTCGAAAGCACTTTAAAATTCTATTATTTCTCCATTCGCCCGTGAGAGCGATCCGTTTCACTTTCACCGCCGCCGGAGGTGGCACCCGCGCTGTACCATCGTTGCGTTGCGGCCGGCAAGAACTCGGAACTTATTTAATCTAGCTCAAGTTCTGGAGCATCATCACTCAAGCCGGCACGATGCCAACCAACCCGTCTTAACCGGGCCAGCTGATGCCCTACAACCTCACCTATGGCGTTCGCCCGCGCGCGCGCGCTTTTAAATCACTTTCAAACACCGGGCGCGTGTCATTGTCTTTCTTCGTACTCGTAGGAGGAAGAGTTCGCGTGACGGCAAGCTGATGTCACCAACCAACCCACAGACGCCTCGGGAGTATCGAGCAGGTCGGGATGCAAAGCACCCCTCGAAACACTACACACATCCTCAAACCATCAGTGGCACGAATAAGGGGAGGGAAAGAAAATAACCTCCATTGCTTTCTTCATCTCGCACACCCACACATAATCCCACATCCCCCTACAGGATGGTGCGAGAACTAGTCCCGGGACTGCGGCTTATCTTTGATCTGTGTCAGCAATAAAACCACCCCGAGCACTGGGGAGCTATGTGGGGAGATTTTTTGTCTTCTTCATCCCTCTTGATTCCCGAAGCAACCCACTGCTCCCACCAATGCCGGTGGGCTTTCAAGTAGTTGTTGGCGGTCGCCCTTCTTTGACATCACACCATCATGGCCACCCATTTGCGGGTGGCCACGGGTTGCCCGGCTCTTCCTGCATTGCGCCCACAGCGCTGAGCGTGACATATTGTTGTTGGCCATCGCCATCGTCGTCGTCGTCGTCGTCGTCGTTGTCATCAACGGGGGCGCTGTTGCTGTTGTTTTGTGTTGACTTCCTTGGCACCAGCCGTAGGTAGACACTTGTTTCCGGCGTCTTCCGGATAAAGGATAAAGGTCCCGGTTCGGGCTGCCCGCATCAAAAGCACGACCTGTGTGTTGATAAAGCAAAATAAATGATCCACGACTGTGTCGGGTGTCAGCGCCGTCAGCGCAGTGCTGCTGCGCGTTTTACCGCGTGGGGATCCAACCAAGGATGCTTGATATAATCTGTGACCCGCGTCCCGTTTGCGGAGATTGAAAAGTGATGGGCATCGTGGGAAGGTTTTCTATTTCTTGCTATATTTGCACCACCCCCGGGGCACAGAAAATGGAGTAATGTATCCTGTAACGTGAGCTTAGTGCGGCGCTGTCTATGGGGTACTTTTTTTCTTTCCCGTTACTACTGTTATCCTTGTTCCATGATTAATGCTCGTGTTAAATACAATCATAACCATTGCGAAGCATTGCACTGGGAAGTGGAAATAAAATATGCTCTGCTTGTTTCAAGGCCTACTACTTCTACTTTCTCGTAAGCCAAACCCCGAACCAGTGCTCATAAACCCCACTCAATGACACTTGACATCGAAGCGCTGGGTGGAACATAAAATATAAATAACGGGCCGCGATGATCTGCCCATTTCGTTTCGCTTCCGAGCGATTTGTGCTTTTCATCAACCATGAATAAAACCCTCCATCAAAGGGCCGGCGCAACCAATTTACCTTCATCTCCATCAGTGCGCCGGTACTCGAATCAATCAAGTGATATCGATCGATTAGGCGGCGAAAATTTCTATTCTAATTTCCCACCACCCCCGAATCCGCGGAATTCGCTCCGGCTTTTGGAAAATTGATTGGGATTGCTTCGTCCCTTTCGTTTTTTTCTTCAATTCTTCCTCTTTCTTTGTCTCTCTTTCTCGCTCTCTTATCGTTACCACGAAGCATCATGTACAGCGTGCGCCTACGCCAACCATCCACGGGCACATAATCAACATCCTTTGGTGATGAGAAAAATGGCTCCGGTGCCTATCACGGGTTCACCGGGGAGAGCGTAAGGATTCGAATTTTACATTTATCCATTAATGATCTATCCCTTGCCCCGAAGCGGGCCTCCCAGTTTCGGTGGCACGTGGTTCCACGTCACTCCGGCCAATTGCGAGGGTCCATCGGGTTCACTTTGATGTCGCCCAGCGTCGGTCGATGAATATTTCAACGGGCCAATGTTAGATTTCTGCGATTGGCCTTTCGCAAGCAAACAGTAGATAAAAACACCCAACCCGGCACAGTATGGACATATTAATTTATGATCAAATACGAGCATACCCTCGCGTTCCGTGTTACCCGGCCGGGTAACGACAAAAAGGAACACAAAAAAAAACACACAAACGCAGCTCACTAATGAAACTGCTTGTTTCACCTTCGAACCGTTGGATTCCGTTCGATGACGCTCCTGAGATATCCCGGTGCCGGGTGCTTGAATTCCACCCGCGTACCCGAAGCCATTGGCTGATTATTAAGATGTCATAAGGTTAATGGCATCGGGTCGTCCCATTCCATCTCAATGGTTTTTGAACGAAGGAGCGAAATGGCCCCGAAACGGCCACAATCGGGCAATCCGCACGCAAAGGCGCTTCCTGCAATTGGCGAATGTAGCGAAGGGCCAAGAAAAAAATCCCAGCCAAGATGATGAAGAAAAAAAAACCAATCGGATGGAAAAGTTTTCCGCGGCGTTGTATGATAAAAATGACGAGCTCTCCGGGTCGGTGGTCCTCAATGGCGTAAGGGCGATTGAGGGAGTGAGATTCCCGAACGGAAACGGACAACTTTGCGAGTTTTATGACCGACCCGAAGGTGCACCAAAACCGTACCACCCATCCATCCACGCGGTCAGCCATCCGTCCACCATTCTTACAGCCCAAAAGCCGGTGCCATGATACGGCCGGGCGACTCAGCACGGACAAACCCACCAACCCGACTTTGGCGTTTTCCTCGATCGACGGCTTTTTGGCTGACTCGTGGTAGAGAAGAACACGCAAACGACCGGCGAGCCGTGCCATTCCGGTTCGTGGGAAAATTATTGGAGATAGATTTCTCTCTTCCCTCTGAGGAACGTGCGCGCTCGCGCGAAAGGTGCGGACCAGAAATTAAATGAGGCACAGCGGCACGGTTGATTGAGCGGTGGTACCATTTCCCGGCCACCGCTATTCAGTTTAAATTGAAAGGAAAATGCGCGCCGGTGCCCTGGTCCTGCTGGCACTCGGGGCACCCATTCGTACGATGGTGCTGCGGAATCGCAGACAAATGAACGCAATTGAGCGAAAGGGTTCGCCAATTCGAGTGGCGCCTTTGATGTGCGCCCTCGGTGAAGAAAACCTCGCTTGCTTCCTTCCTACAGGCGACGGGGGTGTAGTTGGGCGAACAGTTGACGTAGCGGGGGTGGAATATCAATCGATAAAAACAACTCGTAATAATTATACTGTTTGAATTTCAATCAAATGCAAATTTTTATCAACCACTTTTGCCCTTACCGAGCACCAACAGCCGAAGGGCTGGACATTTTTTTTTGCTTAACTTCATTTTCATTTCCTTCTTTTTCTTTCACATCTCGACCTCGAAATCTCGACCTCTCATTCTTTTCGGCACGACGTTCGGAGCGCAATCAGAGCGGGTCGGGTTCTAAATGGAGCACAGCGAAAGGAAAACTTATCACCCTTATCGGCCGTATCGGCCGGTGGTTTCCCAGGCAGGCAGGTGGGTCGTAGCGTTTCGCGTACGAAAATCACAATTTGATTTCGACATTCACCCGCGCACCGCGGGAAAACCGGCAGCAGTCCGCTTTATTACGCCCCGAAAACGTGCCCGAACCCAGCGCAAGACGTCGAAAAATGACACCGTGTCGGTGTTTTCCATCAAACGCTTTATGCAAATGCAGCACAAACGCGCCATAGCACCGGTAGCGCATCGGCGCTGCAGGTATCGAAGCGAACCGAGCTTTTTGGAGTTTTCTACCACCCCCCGCAATTTCAAGCGGGAACGACCGTAAGCAGAAAAGCGCACTTTTATGAAACGAAGAAAGATTTATGGCGACGTTTTAGCGCCACATTCTCGAAGGCGAAACCGGAAGCGCAAACCCCTTTCCTACCAAAGAGCGGGGAAAGCATGCGCGAGAGTTATTGTGCCACGGATGAATGGGAAATCTGTCACCATGAATCTTTCCCAGGCAGGAATTTTCCACCTTGCTGCCCTGATACTGCTCGAGGCGGGGGTGTTTTTTTTTTTTTGGCTTGCCATCTCGCGAGAACACCAACCAGAGCCAGCAGGTTCGAAATCGCACGAACTGGCCACCCGGCCAACCGGTCAATAAATAACCTCACAACAAATGGTCACGATTATTGGTGCCGTTGCGATGATGCGATTCTTGGGTGGGTGGGTGGTAAAATGCAACACACCCACATCATAAGGGAGGAGGCAAAGAAAACCGGCTAAATTCGCTAATGCACTCCGCGGTTCACCGGTTGCATCTGTGACTGGGTGAAGCGTAATTTTTCGTGGCAAAATGCTCGACGCGCATCATCGACAGACGGTGCGTGAAGCGCATTCGCATTTCCTTCTTGCTTTTTGCATCATTTTCCTCCCAAACATTTGATCGCACCCATGACGAACACCTCCAATGCAAGAAGCCAACCAGCGTCAAACGAACACCCACCAACGGCCTCGGGAGGTAAATCATGGCACCATGAGAGTGCGGCAAAAAGTAGTTACATAGTGCCGGTTTGGTTCCAGAACGCACCAGCCAACCGTTCGTGCTGCAAGTGCAACCGGAAGCACTTCGGTTTTGTGCTCAAATGGAGCTTATCCAGCGACCGGCACGGCACGCAATGGCGTGAGCCGGAAATGTACTACAATCGAATGTCCGTGTGAAAGCGTAAAGGTTCTGTCTCTCTTCCTTACGCTTCCTTTCCGACGGGTGCGTCGTTTTTCAAGCGTCCAGCTCGAAGAGACGAACGAATGAACGAACTGCCTGTCGACTGGCACCTGGCTGTGTGATGGGCGCGTGAGCTCACTGGAACGGACACTGGAGCGTTCTTTTGGCCAGCCCACTGAACGGTTTGATGCATTTGAGCAGCAGCAGCAGCAGCCAACGTGTGCCAGAACGAACGGCCGATCGGCAGGACAGACCTTCCCGGGCAGGTTTACGATTTCCTTTACTTGAGAACATTATTTTGGGGATTTGAAACTGTGTTTCCGGCACGAGCAAACGCTGAGATTCGTTGGTAAAAACAAATATTATTGCCACAGCCGATACCGGGGCTGGTTTGGCTGTCCAGAGTGGACCCTCGTGGGATCGTGCGGCAAAAACATCCGCAAATCCAAACCATTTCGAAAGGCACACGCAGATTTCAACCCAACTCCGCGAAACAGACCACGCAGAGCCGAAAGCTATCGTTCTGGTGCCGACGAGTCCGAACCCTGCAGCCGTACAAGATCACTCGTCCTGGAAACAACAAATTGGAATGTCCGTGCTCTGAACTGAACCGTTTTCGAAGCACTCCACCCAAAACCAGCCCAAACCAGGGCTCGATGAGCGAATTCAACCAGCACATTATAATGCGTCCGGGGAGCCCTATCTACGCTGTGCCATCCTTCCCGGTTCGATCTCGAACGGATCGGCCTCCGGGACGGTACGCAGCTCGATTTGTTTACCGAGCGCGCAAAACGGCAACAGGTGAAAGCCATTTCCGTAAACCCATTGCAAAAGGGGGAACGGTCCAGTTAGGTGCCTTCGGCAACAGTAGTGAAAATAATCCGATCAGCCCGAAACCCGGGTGGTCGGGAAGGCCGTGACAAAATCGATAAATGTACATCAAACATAATCGGATGAATTGCGCATTATGATACGCCAACGCGGTGGCGTGGGTGCGTTTGGTTTGCATCTGACTTTTTTTTAATCCAACGTTCCAGCGAAATCTCATCCAACACAGCGTGGGTAACAGTTGCAAAGTATTTCTAACATTGCGAACGCTTCATTTGTGCCCCGTTTGGCAGTGCCATTGTTGTGGCTCGCTTTTGTGTGACGATACAAAACGAACATGACCTGGCAGCAGGGAAATTACATTTTCAATAGTAGTAATAGCATTACACCCGGGTGTATGAAGCATGCTGAGGCATCACATTATAATGTAGGGTGCAAGAAAAAAAAAGCACGAATAACAGCACATCATTACCGTATCAATTGATGATGCACCACACCGGCGCTGGAAGCTTGGCTGCACCGATACTCGTAACAATTCGAATGCGCTTCCCTTGTTGTAACGCTTTCGATAGAAAGGTGGTACAAAAAATTCTAAAACCCCTTTTTTTTCTGAAACGATTCCCTTCAAAAGAGCAGCCCCTGCAAATCGTCACCGGCGCGTGTGTTCGAGTGAAAGCGAAAGAAAAACAAAACCAACGGCAGCTCGCAAAATGCGTCCCGAAACAGAAACAAAAGCCCCAACCGCCCCCACCTGTACTGCGAAATCCCATCGCGAGTGTAGCGCAAAAAGTCAGCACACAAAAAAGGTGCCATTTTGCACGCCTTCTGCCGAGTGGCTTCCTTCGCGTTGCGTTGATGTTTTTATTCCCTGCGCGATGGAGACGCCCAGTCGTTCACGATCGTCGCCCAACGGTTCCCGGGGCATTGGTTCGCTGCATACACTGCGTGTGCGTGTGTGTTTGTGTGTTTGTGCACACACGAGTGTACGTATATTTCACCCGGAACGCAAACATTAATTATCATTAGAATTTGCATAAAAGAAAAATCACGCGCGAACCCGGTCCGGGGCTCATGCTCGCTGCAACACGGCTGCACCGTCAGCGACATGTTCTGGTTACGGGACGTGGGGCACACGAATGGATGGCTTTTTCGGTTGCAGTACATGTTTGGCCCCGTGACGCTCGTCCCACCGGACGCGTAAGATGCACCGGTGTTCACGGTACTTGGTCCGCTAGTTTCAGCCGCAGGGCCACGAACAACGAGCGACCGGTGTTGGCGCACGGAAAAACATCATCCCTGCGCTTCCCACGGTCCGGGTGGCGATGTAAACACACACACATACACACATCACAACCACGTTTCGTGTAGGCAAGAACTTTCCCAGTACCCACCCACCCACCCACGGAGAGTGTGGGCGAAACTACAACGAAACCAGAAATGGACCGCCACCATACCGTGCTTCTCGTTGTGGTTTTCGGACCGGACGCTTCCAACGCCACAAATCCGGCCAAGATAATGGAAATTTATAACATTCTTGTACCTAGCTGGCCCTTGGCGGGCGAGTCGCGCTTCCACGAACGATCACTCCGATCCTTTCACCCGTACGGTACGGTTGGTCTCGATGAGCCGTGGCCACGGTGAACGACACTGACACTGCTGTGTTGGGCTAATCGCTTGTTCGTCAACGGTTTTCTCTTCTTTTTTTTTTGTGGCTCCCATCGCTGTCACCCGGTGGCTCGGGTGGCCAAACCGGTGGCTCGCGTGGTTAGCTGCACTTTACTTGCGCATTCCCGCACCGTGCGTTCCAAGCGCGCGAGCGTGCATATGCTGCCTGTTTCGGGATCCCACTGAACCACAAATCCCTTCCAGTGAAACAACGGCATGAAGAAAAAAAATGGAACAGAAAAAAAACACACACACACCATCCCAAGTTGAGGTTGCCCGCTAAAAGGTATCGTCAACGGGCCAGAAGCTGTGGAGAAGAAGCATCCCGGCTTTCGAACCCGGCATCCCCTAGCGGACTGGACCGGATGGTGCGTCGTTTGCCGGCACAATCAGGGGCGAAAGTAAATGAAGAAAGCTCGACCACTGTGGTTGGGATGCTGTAGATGTACACACAGGCACACATAAACATGAACCACCCATCGTACCGTCGGGCGATGCAACAACTGTAAATAAAACTCGTCCCAATCTCTCGTCCGCTCGTGGCATCCCTGGAAGCGAATCCTTGAGGATTGTTGTGGCGCAAAGTGGCACACACAAAAAAACGGGCCACCCACACCCGGAGAGAATAGAGAAGCAACACCACGCACACACACACACACACACACACACACACACACACACACACACACACACATACACGAAGCTAAACGAGAGCGTTCGTCCTTGCACGCAAAGACAACGGAATGGCCAACGGAGGAACGATACTATTACTTAAATCAACACTGCTCCCTGAGCTGTGCTGCAGATCCAGCCCCCGATCGTCTGGTGTGGAGCTGGTGCATTCGGGTGGAAAATGAAACAACACCGATTGTTTCTTACTTTCAATTGACCCGCCTTCCCCCCCCCCCCCTCCCTCTTTTTGGCTGGGAGGCCACCCACGGCGCGAGGTAATTGTTTATTCGGTTTTCGTCTTTACTCACCGTATCCCACATTCGCCCCACGGAGCCACGGGTTTGATGTGCCTAACTGCGACGAATGTGCCAACCCAGACCACCTGCGGGATGTGGTCCGGCCACGAAACGAAAGGACATGCCGTACTTTTCCAGTGCTTTATTACCGAAAGGGCGTCCTGGAAGGCACCAGGTGTGTCTTAGATATCGCATCCCGCTTGCGCTTGCCCGCGGAGCCGGTTTCGTGGTCGAAATCTCTTGCCGGCCATGCAAGAAAAAAAAAGCCGGACAAAAAAAAAACCGCCCAACTACGCCACCGCCGTCGGTCGGTCGGTGAGTGAAATATGCAAATTGGATTCCGTTGTCGAACATTTTTACATCCGAATGCAAATGCGCTCGAACCGAGGCGAGCCGGCGGTGGTGTGTAATTTCAGATCGCATCGCCCCCGAAAATAGCGACCGATGCCACAGGTCACCGAGAAGTGCACCGACGGGTCAAGTGGCCACCCTTCGAATGCCCCCCCCCACCCCCCTTGTGTCCCCTTTCTTCACCCAACGGGGGGTCCGACGAATGGCATTTGGCGAATATTTTCGATAGCTTCTCAAGCTTTGGTAAGGGTTGCTAATGAAATTACTCTCTTTCTCTTTCACTTTCTTTCTCTTGCACTTGCAGCACCAACCGGGTGGGGGGTTTGGGAAATTGGTTGAGCTTGCTTGTTTTTCTTTGGCTTTTGGTTCTATTACCACTTTCGCGCCATCGAAAAGCGACTTTCCCATTCACCTGCGCTTACTTCCTAGTAATTTGAGCTAAGTCGATTTGGGCCCCTTGCGGTGGTTGTGAGCTGAGCAGGGGCTTTGGAGGGGGAGTGTGTTACCGCGCCACTGTCAAAAGCATTTACGTCGTGTAAGTGAAATACGGTGTTTGCATAATTTGCCCTTCTTTGTTTTTCGACAAGTGAAGCCCTTGTTCGTAGTCGGTGCATGCCCGAGAGCCATTATGGGGTCGTTTCTTTGTCCTTGTGTTTGTTGTTGCAATTTTTCCATCCATCCCGTGGAAAACCGGGCTCCAATGGGGGTTCTAATTTGAATCGGAATCTTGATGAAGTGAACCGAGATGGAATTAAATGCATGCTCAACGTTGCCTGGTTGGTAGCTTCTTACGTTCCACAGCTGCAAACTCAAACGGGGAATGCGTGAAAGCACCCATCCTGTGCAGCTACTCAAGCGATTGAGCCAAATTTGACGAACTTTCACTCGAACTACTCTCACGCCCACACCCGGCATTGTGCGCAAAGTTTGTCCGCATAAAAGCGGCACCAGCGAGTCGCGAAGACACGACCGGTGGATTATCTTGCATAACCAGCGTCCAGAGAGCTGATCGGCGATTGTCTTTATTTTTTTTTTTCGCATTTCCCAGCTCAAGCACAACAACGCGCTCGACCAACCGTTACGCAGCATCGCGTGATATAACTTGCGTACGGTTTTGCGCCCGGGACGCAAAACAAACAACAATCTCCCTAATGGAAACGCTCGTTCACGTCCGCTCGGGTGGCAATAAAACGAACTTCCATGACAAGTGAATTATCAGCGATGGCTAACGATTGCGTCCCTCACGGTGTTTGGCCAAAGCAAAAGCCTCACGGGATCACTCCCGGTGCCATCGTCGAGTGGCGTAAAACCCTGGCCGCCCTCGCAAACGAACCCGTAACCGTCACGCTACACCGAGCCCACGGGTTATGTAAAACCCCCGACCGGGTTGATTCCTTTGGTTCGGTGTTTTTTTTTCTGTTCTTTCCCCTTTTTTTATGCCCCTTTTCGCGTTTTTATTTGTCACTCGACGCAAGGTCACCATCCCGGACCGTGGCGTGCAATGGCCGACGGACAACATTGATAATCAGACCGGAACGCCGTTGTGATTGGTTTATCGTAATCCTTCGCCCCTCCCGGACCACGACGCCGTGTCATATTTTGCGATGTAATCAAAGCGCGCGCGTTGTCCTGGCAACGCGGCAAATATGAGCAAATCACCATCGCCACGGCCACGGTGGGCGCTTCATTTTCATATCACGATGCCCTAAGCCTTCCGCCTTCCGGGCGCTTTCCGGCTATTTCCCGGTGACCCCTTGATCCTGGCCCATTGCGATGGCAGCCGCAACCAAGCGCGTCCGTTGCCTGTTGTGATCTTCCGGCGAGTGGATGATGACACACACTCACACACACAGGCGGAGAAAAAAGTGATCCCAGGAGGCCTCGACGCACGGAAGGGCACGACGATCCCCGGAAAGGTTGAAGAAGAATTTTTATTCGATGATTTACGTATACCCCGACATTTTCTAAACAGTGATTTATGAGCAAACGTTCGCAGCCAGTCGTAAACACTTTCACCGAAAGGGATGGTTCACCCGCGTCGAGCTTGAGCTCAAGACGCCACCCGCAGGAAAAGCTTCGAAAGCACAAAAACAGCTTCCTTCCGAGAATGGAAAATGAAAATTAATCATACGATCAAGGGCCCCAGGACTGGCTTTGCGGGGAATAAACAAAACCGAGCCGTTGGTTTGCTGGTGCGGCCGGTTCTTTTTTTTTTTACTTGCGACACCAAATGTAATCGGACATATTTCGGGTAGATTAGCTGGCCCGGTCATTTCGTTGGGGGTCGTAAAAAAGTTCCTCCCTCACACACAGACACACGCAGGCACGAAAAAAAAAGCTGGCTCACAATCAACCGTACGCATGTCGCATGTTCGGTTAAGTGTCGGTGGCGGTAGAGAAAATACATAATAGCTTTATGAATTTTATCTGCCATTTTGCCAGCCGTCAAAGGCTGGTTTCTTTCTTTTTTTTTTATCTTTCCTCTTGGCTCCCTCATCGCTGCAAGGCATGTACGGGATAAGAAGATAGACATTCCATTCTTTGCTTCTGACCTTACACTCCGTCCGTTCTTTGTCCCACATTTATTTATATATGACAGTTTCTTGACATGCACCGAATTCTCTTCCCACACCGCGGCTTCTGTTGTTGCCCCTCTGTCAGGGCCGGGTTCCGCGCCCGAACCACCGCCACCGCCCGAGGGGAGTCCTTTCGTGCTAAGATAAATGATGGTACAAACGACCGAAGACGACGGCTACAGTTAGTTTCACTTTCTAACTTTGTTATGTTCATCCGTTCCGAGCCGACGTCTGCCGCCGTCAGGACAATTCGTTCGGTCGTTTTCGGGGGAAACTCCCCACAGCGGAATGGGTGCGAAAGCGACGGAAAGCGTGAACGGAAGTAGGATGGGAAAAAAATAGCAAAAAATCCAAGCACAACTTAACGAGCATAACATACACACTAGCATAGAAATGGGCCACAAACATTCACTCACATGTAGCAAATAAAACCATTCAACTCTGAATAAATTAAGCCGTGCCTTCTTCTTTTCGTGCCCCACCGCGCATCCCTTATCACCATGGCGACGGAAACCAGAGCCTGCCACTGCCCGCCTGGTGGAGGACATCAACAGGCTTCAAAAGTGGAACCGAGCGGGTGCACAAAAACTTTTCAGCTGCGTACAAACTCGGCGGGTTGGCTGGCCGGGTCGGGAAAACAGGGCCAACGGCGATACATGATTGCGTACACCGTGTTGCGCCGGCATTTCCATTTCTATTGGGCCCCGACACCCGACGGGGCGACGAGCTCATTTTAACACCATCTACGATGCCGAAGCCGTACCGTTGCCATAGAAACGGCCAACGTGAGACGCTGGGTGCTCGTCGTCGTGTTACTGGTGCGATGGTGGCGATTTTCTAACCGGTACACCTGTACTGGCTGCAAGCTAACTGGACCGCTCGTTTTCCTCGATGTGGAGTGTCGTTTTTCATGTGAAAATTACCCAAAAAACACACTGAAGCGCATCTTCCGACCACCGTGGCTGAGAGGGATTTTACGAGCTTACCACAGAGCCACCGACAAATTATGACTCGCAAAGAAGGATTGCGCCGAATCCGGTCAAATTTATGGTGGCGCGAGTGAGTATAGTAGCCATGTGGCTGGGAACACACAGAGCCCTTTAATTATATCAACAGCCACAATTAACTGCAATTACGAGAAAACCAAATGTATATATTGACAAAGTTTTCACCCGCACCACCATTGTGGTTCATCTTTCTCTCTCTCTCTCTCTCTCTCTCTCTATCTCTCTCTCTGTCTCTCTCTCTCTCTCTGTCGACAAGTCCTTGTGGTAATGCATGAAAAATTACCGATTCACACAATGGCAAGCAAAAAAAGCCCGTGAACATTATGCACCAATAAAACGCAACCCTTTCCGCGTGACCAAACGAGACGTCGCCTTCGAAACGTCATTAAACGAGACTCGGGGCACATTTCTGTACCACTCGGAAAGCCCGGAAGAAAAAATCTCAACAACCACCGCTCTCACACTGGTTTACGTCGGACCGGGATGTTAAGGTGGAAGGGTTCGGCAGAGGTGCAGCGAATTTTACCTTCCCATTTTCCACCCGTGCGAGGTTCACGTACACGCGTGGAAATGTTAACGAGCGGAAATTAACACCGGTACATGTGGGCCGAGGTACGCGCAATGAATTAAATTCCAACCCCCAGAGGCCCACCTCTCGTCCCCCAGGGCCACCGTGCCGGAAAGCGCTTTAATTGCTTTATTTACATTTTACTTTCCCAAGCGCCGCCACGGGCACGCGTTTCCCGGAAGTCGAGCCTTCGACGCGTTACGTGAACCACGAGCGCCACGGGCTCGTTTGCGAATGAATTGTGTACGTCGATGGTTTGCTGCCGAAATTTTAAAACCATTGCGGCTGAAAATTAGCACGCCAACATTAACTGCCAGTTCAAGTGGCCAGAAAGCCAAAGGACACCCACACACGCGCGCGTGGGCGCCATAACTCACCGACGGGTCGTATTGTAACGCGCTCCAAACGGGAATGGTGGCGATCGCGATACGACGCAACATATTTGTCGCGGGTGTCGATAGCTGTCCAACATCCTGTCCGTTGACGCGGTGACAAATACCCCCACCTTCTCTCTCGAGACCCACGGCCCTCCACCTCAACACCAATCAATCAATCAATCCCCACCCTCGGTACCACACATCGGAGCATCGCAGCATTTCATAAAACTCGCCTCACTCGGGCAACACAAACCCACCCACGCGCACCCGCAAGCCAACAAGCCAGCTCGGTGGAATGTCAAAACACGCGGAAATGTTTTCCCAATTAAATATCCCACTCGACCTCGGCCACCACACGCCCCCTGCTCGGTTCGCAGGTCATCGGATCCGACAATCGCCGGTGCAGGTGAAAGCCAGAGCCACATTCCGATGCCGATGGTGGGAGAGGTCGATCGATCGATCAACCCCACCGCGAGGTCGGAAACTTGACACCACCATCCGTGGTCGTGTTGGGGGATGGATACCCAGAACGGAAGACCATCGCTCCACGGGTGCCACCGGAGCCATTGTCGCAGCTAATGAGAAGATTATAGAGAGAAAATCCCTCCGACCTAAGATAATAGCAGCACGTGCATTCCACCCACACACGCACACACACACGCATGCATGCTGTGACAGCTCGTGTGACAGCTCGATGTCCAACGTCTTCAAGCAGCCCACTCGTGAGGGTGACTACCACCCCAACGTGGCAGTGGAAATGGATCCTGGAGCCACGGCATGACACCAGCACCGTGTGGACAGCTCGTCAGGCCGGAAGGCGCTTGGTGTGGGTGGTCGGTAAACACACGGAACTCGGAGCCGGATCCGAGGTAGGATAATGAAATGGGATTAATGGAAGCCCCTTCCACATCCGGCATACCAGGCGCAGGCGGCTCCATTATGGGGTGACGTGTGCGAGAATTAAGGGCCAACTTTTTCCCACCCCACTAACGGCACTCGTCAGAACCCAAACAAAATGGCCAGCGACAATCGAGTGTCGCTGTCCTTTCGCACTGGCAGTGGCCCGATGAGCTCTCCCGATCGAGCTTTAGCCCTTTGCAGCCCCAAACGCCGTTGTAATGCCCGGAAACACGTGTCGGTTCTGGCCACCGGATCGACACTCAAACAGGAGCTAAGTGCCCACACACGGCATCATTCCGAATCCGGTCGCACCAAGGATTTGCAGGATTCAATCACAACCGACACGATCTAAACCGCACGGCCACGGGTGACGATGGAAAGCGCTGCGGCACATTGAAATCCGATTAATATCGGACGCCAAACGGACGGACACTCGATCGGTGAGCGGAGAATCAACAGATGCTGCTCCTTTAATTTAATTGCTAACCAAACAAAGTGCACTGCCGCTCGTGAGTCGAGCTCGAGGTTGTCGATTCCCCTTTGCCAGAAGCGCATGAATGGATTTTCCCACCCCGGTTTCGATGCAGCCGTATCAAGCTCCAGCCTCCGAATCTGGCGTGGCCATTGCGGTGGGTCATTGCGCCACCATGCACCGGTCGATCGATCCCCGAGGATTAGTATCACATTACAAAAGATTCACCATTAAAAGCGACGGGCTCGCGTGGAGAACATGGAGAATGATGGACCCAGCAGGACCGCTTATTCGGACGTAAGCTGTGGCACTAATGGTGCCGCATGGCGTCCACGTCGGGTGAGTGTGTGAGAGGAAAATCTGTGTTATTCTGCTGACGATATTCACCCCTTTTCTGTGCCTTTGCTTCGTTAAACCGGTTCTTATTCATGTCGAAAAAAAAGCCACCTGCATATGCATGTGGGAAACGTTTGGGGTTATTTTCCTATCGCTCATGACGCGCCCGAGAGGAAATTCCCGGCTAGGTGGATAGACAAACGTCTCCCACAGCGTATCAATCCCCGAAAACACCATCCCGACCACGCTTAGGTGCGTTTCGGTACGGCGTGGATGAAACTCTCCAAAAAGTAATTACACTTCGTTCGTTCGTTTTTCTTTCCTTTTTCCTGCCCTCTCTCAAGGACACGGTCGCCCGGTCTCGCATGTCACGCCAATGTCCGCACCCGGCACCCATTATGTCGATAGCGCCGCACAAAGGAATCGGCACGAACCTATGATCACGGATTTGCTCCGCCCGGTTGCCCGCGCAGCGCTTTCCCTTTTTTTTGCGGTGGAAAATCTTTCGAAACCATCCACCGGCTCTTCGCGACGTTCACGGTCCATCCACATGTCCGGCATGGTACCGGTGCCCAGCTGGTAGTGGTCTCGACCGAGTGGTGGAAAACTTTCGCACCCTCTCACCACTATCCCCAGGAACTCGGGAATCGTGCCCGCACTGCGGAGGAAGCGATATTGAAAGTGCGAAAGCGTAATCCACGGGAGCAAGGTAAATGGACTTTGGGTTGGATTTTCTTCGCTATTTCTGTCCCTGGGCGGACTGCGGGCTGGCCACATTCCAGCGTTCACGTTGAACAAATTGACAAAGCACCGGGAACGGTGAAGAAAAACGTGAGCCCGTGCACGGATCATGTGACACACCGTTGTAAAACTTTGGCCGCATCGCTTTCCACCCGACCGGATTGGGCGTTTGGGGTGGGGGTCAGTGCGTCGGAAGTGTAGGGGGAGGGAAGTGGAGCCGAAACTTACACCACTCTCACCATTCGGACACGGTGACAGTTTGGATGCATTCTCCGCAACACGGATCGCGTTTTCGCAGCCCAACCCCAAACCGAGTGGAATCGAATTTAAACTTGAATGGATGTACATAATTTTTTCATCGATCCAACCAGCCCCCGGGACCAAGGACATCGATACCGAGGGGCAAGTGAGTCGAACGGGTCGAGAGGTTGATTGGTCGGCAAGGTTACTCTTCTCCAGTCAGCTCGCCCGGTTTGCCCGACGCCATTGCACCGACCTCACAAGCCCCAGCGGCCAACTGCAACGGTGCCACTCGCACCGGACTGTCCGCAGCGATAAATGTTCATTAAAACTTTCCCAACGCGCCCGGGTGAGAGTGAAACGGATTTCGTTTGGTGCGTCCTTTCCCCGGTACCGAGAGATGAAAGTCGCCCACCTCCCGGACCCACGACCGTAAACGGGCTGACATATTCATTGAGCAGTAAAGTAAACGACGTTAAAGAAGTTTTTCACCTTTCGCCCGCGGTCTGCGGTTGGGACGGTGCGCTGCCGATCCGGCCAGCGCTACCGATGTCGATTGGAATGAAGAAGTTCAGGACCGCAGCACCCAGCACCGGATCGGGCGGATTAGACGACGTGCGGTGTTCGGAAAGTGCTCGATCTGGTGTTGTACACGGATCGGAGAACGTGCAAAGTTCAATTAGAGCCTTGTTTTGGTTGGCCCGAGTGCGAGCGAGTTTGATGAGCGCTTCTTTATGAAACGGCCATATGCTTTACGGTGGGCGATTCCGAGCGGATGGGCCATAACTTTGGCTTTATCGCGTCGTAACATAACACTTCAAAAGTGGACCACGTTCACACTCCGAGGGCTGCATGCGTGGTGTCGTCATTAAGCCGTCGATGCGGACGGGTCCATTTGCGGGAAGTATAGTGGGTAGTCATCGTTCCGTTTACGTGATGTGTCGTTTTTACGTACAAATTGATATGCTGGAAGCAAGCTGCTTGATAAAAGCTGTCCACACGAGCGATGGGAGCTTCGCTGCAGGCAAAGTGAAAACTACGCTGGACAAAGACAAAACAAAACAAGTCATTTTTCGCGACGAAGCTCAATTACTCAATTCACGGTTCCCATCCACTAGGATAAAAGCAGGAACCAGAAATGAACCAGAAAGTTATTCGTTTGACATTTTCCTACGATGGCTCGAGTCGGCTACTTGAAAAGCCACCAGTCAAGGGTGGCTTTGATGAAACTTTCTTCACTCAGGAGATGCTTTTTGGTCGATTGGAAAAGTATTCGAGTGCCATCTCATGGTCAAGAATTTCGGTCAACTGTTAACTAATATTCGACTGTGAAAGAGCGCTTCCAGCACCAGCGCTACCCACGGTGCATCTATTTTCATCCGTTGCACAAACCGATACCCAAATTAACCCGACACATTTCCACAGTGCCGCTTCAAATCCAATCACGCCCGAGACACCGTCCAGCGTAAACTTCGCGTGTTGTACCTTGGCAAATCACGCATCCTCGGTCGTCCATTCTGAGCAATTGGGTAAATATTTGATCAACACACATCTCGGGCCGGCCCCGGGAAGGATCACACCGTCGGACTCTCTCCTCCATTGCGGGCCACAGAAAAGGGCGTTAAGCCCCCTCACTGGTCATATTTGTATTCAATTTATTTCGTCTTGTTCGTCCTGCTCGCCCGGGCATCAGGGTGGTGTGGCGTTATTCAAATGATTAGCCGAAATGAAGGCAATACGGCGCCCTTGCGGTCGTTTGCCCCAGCCCCTGGTGGAGTCCTTGTGGGCCACTTCACCCGCCGCAGGACGGCAGCGAAGCCACCGAGAACGGAAACGGTAGGTACGGAAGCGATAATACAGCTATCAACGCGCGACCCCACTGCAAGACATCTGGCCGGTCCGACCTGGCTCTAAAAGGCACAGTTTGGGGCTTGCGTTGCGTCTTTTTTTCTTTTCACTTCACTGTCTATCTCTTTTTCTCACTCTCTCTCGCTCTCTCTCGCTCTTGCTCACCCTCGTTTTTCCAGCTCTCGCGTTGCTTTGTTTTCTTTGCTCGTAAACGAATTTTCCGCCCCCTACTGGTGGGAGGGGTGGGCTTTTCACTGCCCAACCCTCGGCCGCTGTTTCTATTTCCTCGGGTTTATTTGTACAGTCAAGTGACCACTTCAAACAGTAAAATATTCCACCCCCTCGACGTCCTCGGAACCAAATCCCACCCCCACCCCCATCCCGTCTTGACCGTGGCGTGGTCGTTTGTGGTTCGTGTTTGCGGTGTGTTTTGAATAACCGACCCTTTAGTGGGCTAATATATAGGAAGCAGAAGCCATGCAGCATTCGTGCAAGCGCTCGTTAAAATGCTGAATGGTGTGCTGTGTGGGAGTTTGGGGTCACCACCACCACCGTCACGCTTGGTGGCTTGGGGCAGCCACCCGCGTGGTGAGAAGATGGAAATGCTCGCTTTTTCCACCGCTTCACGCATTAAATAACCCATGGAAGAAGCCCTTACCCGCTGCAAACGAAGCGCAATGGGTCAGGAAATGCGGAAACGGAGCGCTTTTTGCCAAACAATCGCCATTTTGGTGGGACGAATAGAGGAACCAAAAAGTGTGTGAGAGAGAGAGAGGTCAAAAAGGCGAGTTTTTCACGTCTCTCGAGCGTTTCGTTGGCTTGGGCAGGAAGCACGAAAAACAAAGCAAAAGAAAAAAGAAACCACAGAAAAGAGAAAGGCGAGAACTTGCGTTTTACCACACGTCTTAGGTTAAAACTTTATTTTCTCCAATCGCTCTTTAGTAACGGGGTTTTGTTTATTTTACCATCGTTTCGTTTTTCCGCGCCCAGCCGTGGTTTCTCCACCCATTCAGTGTCCTGGCCCCCTGCTGCTGTTGCTGTTGCTGCTGCTGCTGGTGATAATGCTCCACGATGACCTTCCGCTGACCAATACCCTTCGCAATTGCGCAAGCCGTGTCGGCAACCCCGTGCCACATGCCAGCTTTAGTTCGAGACAGTAACCACCGCCGGTGGGTAAGCGGAGCGTTTCGTGGAAAGAAGAAAACGAGGGCGCACTCGGTGTAAATGGCCCTGGAGAAGGCAACCAACCGCGAACGGGACAGCAAACGCGCGTCGTCCTCGCGAAGCGCCCATCAGCGTGGGGAAACTCGTGGTCCGCGGAAAACCCCGGGAGTCGCTGGAGATAAGCGCGAAGAAAAAATCCCTCCAAAGCGAGTGCAGCGCGCGTGAAAAAGTGGTCCTAGTAGCTGCCAGGCAAGCGAGTTGAAGCAAACGAGACGAAAGTAACAAAAAAATGTGAGAAACTTTCACTGCTTGTATTATTTATATTTATGTGCTCAAGAAGCATAAATAAAAGCTCTCGCTCTTTAGCTAGGTTCAGCTAAAGCTTCAGCTCCGGCTCCGGCTGCAGCGCGCTCGTGGTAAAACCAGCGAGGGGATTTCACTCGACACCGTACGGCCGATTCCTTTTCACGGTTCCATTACTCGCAACCTTCAGCGCGCGGTGGTGTTTCCCGAAAATATTACCAGCACGAGGTACGCCCGTGAACGCGGTTCGCCCTCTCCAGCCCATTATGGCGAGGTGCGAGACCAAGAAAACGGCTACACAAAACGCCTTGCTCAAGGAGCCTGGTGCGAGCACCCACCAAGCCCATCAAACGAAGGCTAGCAACTTTCAGGAGGTTGAAGCAACAAAAAAAGAAAAAAAGGACCTGCAACATCATAACACCTACTCTGTTTTATCCTGACGTTTCTGTGTGTCTGTGTGTGTGTGTGCGTTTTCATTCTTTCTGTCTTTCGTTTGTTCTACCATCCGTTTCACGCCGGTTTTGTTTGGCGTTAGGCACCAGCATTAAGAGGCCAGCAGCGTACTTTAAGACGCCAACCGGACCGAGCTGGTGCACAGCGCTTTGAGTGAGTGGGCACAGGACGAAGGCTAAGAACAATAGCAATACTTAACCGGCATTTGATTGCGTTGTTGCGCAGAAAGATTGTCGGCACAGCAAACAAATCTGGAAAAAAACACTTCCCACGCGCCCTAACACCCGGTTAAGTGACCAACCAAGGGCCACCCGAACTAAGCGCTCGATTCTCATGGTAACGAAATTATAGCCATTTCGGAAGCACCTTTTGCGCTACACCGTTGCTAGGCAACCGACGTTGCTTGCTGGATGTAAATCGAGATCCTGCACACCAAATCATGATCGATGCGCCACCGTGGACCCGGAGATTCGCTGCCTCATTTAATCCCCATCCCTGCATCACTATTACTGCGTCGTAACGCTCCGATAAGCTGCGATCTCATAATAATAATCAGCGCACCGCAGCCGATAGCTACCACCTGGGTAGGGCTAGCGGTAGATTGTTTGCGTGACGTATTTTCCAAGCACCGCGCGCGTGGACGGTAAAACTACATCGGCCCCGGTTGGGAAACTCATTAGCAGAAATAAATGCGCTGCAAAACAAAATGCAAATCCTCCCAGGCGGTGGCCGCGAGCCCAGCCAGCCATCGCGCTGGCAATTACCGGGTGAAAATGGGAGAAAAATCTACTACAAACACAAATCCCCGGCCCACGTTTCGTGGTTCATTATTTTTTGCCACCCACCCCCTATTATCTGCGGGCTGTGCCCTTCTACGGCTCATGGCCACAGTGTTTGATGTAGCCGCTGCAAACTGCAATAATGCAAATAAACACGAGCGGAAAATAAACATTATGTTACATCGGGGACCGTCCTATAATTTAGACCTTTCGCTTACCTCAGCGAGATGTGCCAGCTGTGTCCGCGGTTCGGCCGATTACGAGGGGCTTTCCACCCCGAAGGCTCTTTATGTCCTTCCCCTCCCCCCCCCCCTCCCCCACCCTCCCAAACGCACCCCCTCGCACACAATGCCAGGCTCGTTAGGGTCTGTAATGGGCCACTTGTTCATCTGCCCCGTCAGTCTATTAACCTCTTTAGTTCCACCCGAGCTGATCGCTCGTGTGTATGTGAACTATCTCCTCGCTTCAAATACCGGTGGAGGTCCTTTTTTTCCCTTTCCCAGCTTGTACCCTTCCGCTCGTTCGCAAATAACTCTTCCCTCCCCCGCTAGCACGCCACTGAGTGACGTGACATAATTGTGATTGTAATAAATTACTGCCATACTGCGCGTGGGTTCACGTGAGCCCCGGGCTTCGAGTTGTTTTGAGGTAATTTATTTGACCAACGGCTCAAAGCCCTGCAACCACACGTTGGACATGGCGCATCGCCCTCCCACCATTGCACCATTGAATGCTGACGCACGAACGCGCTCGAAACAGATGAACCTAATCTAGATGTCCTGACCCCCGGGATCGAGCCAGAACCGAGTGAGATGAAACCCGGCCAGGGTCTGATCAGCGACGTCAAAACTCACCAAGCGATCGAGCGAACCGAGCGGCCCCAGCACACAATATTGACACACGAGTGTGAACGACACCGACCCCACCCGGGGGTGTCTGAGAGCACCGTCAGCTGGATGATTTTAATTAAATGTAAAATCACTGGCCAGTACTGGCCGTACGGTTCGGTGGCCGGTTCCCGTCGACGGACTGACAAATGGCGCGTCGAGGTGGGCTCGAGTAAACGACGCGTGTGTTTATTAACTGTCATTTGTACCACCGCGTTGGGTTTGCGCTCGTGGAAAATGATGATCGGCCGCGATGGCGGATGTCGGTTGGGGTGGAGTTTTTCTGACTACGCTTCGGGCGGATTACGGAAAGCGGACGATACCGTTGTTTGTTGAAGCGATGATGGGCGGTGTTTTTGAAAGAAAAAAAAAACAATTCCCCGATGCATGATACCTTTGTGCGCACCCACACACACACACACACCTAGCAGCTGTGCCATTTTACGCGTTTGTGAAAAACTTTTCTATCGTTGAAATCATAATTAAAAGCCACGCGCGTAATAATGGTTACGCGGTGATGAGGGTGTTTAATATTAATTTTCTATCCATCCCCATCCGAAATGCACCATGTTTTGTTTCGTCCCTAAAAAAACAACAAACACCTCCACCTGGGCAGAGTTGCATCATTACATCGAACCGCCCGATGGTGTCCTTCAGCAGGTGTGGAACTAGACAATCGCCCGACCGTTTCCGGGAGCCGGTACAAGATAAGTGTATCGATAAATGGCATCTCAACATTCGCTCGTCCTGCACACCCGGCTGCTACAACCCGTAACGATGGCTGTCGTTTGTGGTTCAAATTTGCTGCAGCAAATTTCAGCAAACTTTCGGCACATAACGGAGACTTATGCAACCGGCAACCCCTCGGCCGGTCCGGAGCAAGAGGCAAGCTAAACCTCGGGCGAGCAGTTGCATGTGCTACGAGCGTTTGAACTCGGGCAATCTTTTACACCGCCATCTTCTATGCCACGTCAGCCACGGTGTCGTCCCACCACCACAGCACATTCGTCGTCAGCATTTAAAGCACCGTGGCCTGGGGCGACGGCAGCTTCCCACCCAATGACCTTTCGCTTTCCCGTGGCACTACTGTTGCCGTGGGACACCCGGTCCGGTTGGCCTGCACGTTGTGGGAACTTTTCTGGAACGATTTTCCACAACCCATCCCAGCTGGTCGTGCAACCGAGATTCGATGCGTCTGCTCGTGTGTGTATGTGTGTGTGTGTGAAGGAGAGAGAGTCCCCGACAACATGACCGGGTTTCCTTTGTATTCGCAGCGCATGGAAGCCCGGTCTGGTCATGTCGTGCCCTTTATCGCGCCGGGTTGTGCTCGCCATCGCAAACCTCGTCGCTGCCGGAACGGAGATGATTTGTAGCAACAGTTTCAGCATATAAATATGATCTTTATTCACTTTCCGGACCTCCCGCGAGCCTGTGTCCGTCTCCGAGCCTTGAGGCGACCCAGTTTGAGGTCCTTTCCCCGTCCTCGGCGTTGGGTGGACGTTGCGTAACAGAATCATTGTACGTTGGACACCGCTTACTGCTACTGCTGCTACTTGCAGTTGGTTTTCTCACGTATTTTTGCCCGCAGATGCCGTAAATTCTCACCCAGAAGAGCGACGCAATTGCAGTGCATAAACGATTGAATAACAATTATGTGCGTGTAATTCACTCCCGCTGACTATGACCATGGCGAACCATCTTACCGGTTATCTTACCGGTTGAGCATAGTTTGAGTTCACCGTTTCATGGAACTGTTGCGTAATGATCAACTAAAGCCAGAGGCACCTCATTTGCTGTTCCCATTATCCTGGATATATGAAAAAAAAGGAAAGAAAATCACCAGCAAACTTCCTTCGCAGATCACGCCCAGCTTAAATCTGCACTCGAAAGTTAATATTCCTCCTTGCGCCACCAACGATGCCAACTAGCGGAGAGGAACTTTCGTTCCTTTTTTTACTCCATGTGTTCTTCGGTGGTTTAACGATACGTTCCCTCGATCATCGATACGCGTCGATATCGGGTTATCCGTTCGGAATGTGAAATCGGTAAAAGAACACCTTCCCGGTGCCGGTGGCGGGTAACCGAGGCCAGCCGTACGACATGCTCACGCAAACCCACCCATGCGGGTCGTGGTGGGTAGAAAGTTTTTCCAGGACATTTAATTATTAATAGATTCCACACTGCAAACGATTCTTTCATCGCATTCGCTTCCAACCACCGGTACTACCATGGTCGTTCGATCGTAGAGCAACGGAGCAAACTTCCGCCATCGGGAGGCACTTTTGGTGTCGGTAGCTCGGTTGTGCATTAGAAATCTTGCATGGTGACGCCGGAAACCAAGCACGCGCTAGTGTATATGTGTGAAAGCGAGAGAGAGAGAGGGAGGGATGATTTTAAAATTCATTAGCAAAATCTCAACCCGTGGTAGCGATGGTACGCTCGGTTTTCCACGCCGTTCCAACCGAAGCAGATTACCGGGCGTTGGTGGAGTTTTGCCGGAAGTTACAGAATGATTTTCTACGTTTCCCAATTTCCACCCATCGAAGCAAGGCGGTGAAGAAATTTCAGATGCACCACATGGCACCGAATGGCTGCCAAGATCGTCTCGCGTCTCACGGAACCCAACCGACCGATCATCGTCGCCATCACCATCATCGTCGCAAAACTTCGCACGACTCGGCCGTAACCACTCGGAAACGGTTTGCGAGCTTCAAACTCGGCGAATTGAAACCGAGAGGCTCATTTGCATTTATATTGAGCGAAAGCGATGCAACCGAATGTTAAATCGCACGAAACGGATTGGGTTCGTTGCCAAAGAACGCACCGTACCGGCCGCAATGGAATGTACATGCGTTTAATTGGAACCGTGCGAAGAATGTTTGCTTCTGGAACCGAAAGTAACCTGTTTGCCGGAATTTGGGCAAGAAATTTTAGCAAAATAAGTTTGCTGCTTACTTGAAAAAAAACTTTTTTGATTTTGATATGTTTCAAGACACGGCTTACTAATTTGTCAAATTCAGTACGGACGGTATAGCCTGATAGAGGCGCACGGTGGTTTTCAAATAGTTCATACTCAATTCGATAATTTCGAAAAACAAAATTTGTGTTGAAGATTTAGCCATGTCTTGAAGTGAGTTTTCAACAAGGTTTTTTCATATTTTTTCACAGGCACAGCTTATTAGTAGGTAAATTTTATTTGTATGTTTTTAGCCGATGGAGGCGCCTGGTGGATATCAAATAGTTCATACCCATTTCGATAAATTTCCAAAACAAAATGGGTTTTGAGGGTTTAGCGATGCCTTGAAAAGAGTTATCAACAACGCCTTGTTTTTACATATTTTGTATATGTTTTTTTATGCCCGAAACGACTTATATGACTTAGTTGTCAAATTCAATACGTATGGTGTAGTCTGATGGAGACGCCTGGTGGTTTTCAAATAGCTCATACCCATTTCGATAATTTCCCAAAACAAAGTGGAGTTTGAACGTCTAGTGATGCCTTGAAGTGAGTTTCCAACAACGTCCAGTTGCACTGACGCTAAGCTACCACCGCATTAAGCGGAACGCATTATGCATCCGCCGAACCAGCGCCCAGCGTCGACCAGTGGAAATAATGAATTTATCGCACCCATTTTATATTGCGATTTACATTGCAGTGCTCTTTTCATGCTAAGCGAGCCAGATTAATGCAATACATTTGCGCCGTGCCGTTCCAGGGCACGGACGCGCGCGAACGATTTCGAAGGAAACCGTTGAAGCTCGCCAGACTGCAATGAATGGCCCGGGAGGCATGCGGAAATAAATGGAAATACTGTAATCGGATTAAAATGACAGTTTACTTGCAAGTTGTGCAAGGAACGAAGCTATCAGTGGTAAATGAAAATAAATATAAAGGATTTACAGTAGAATGAGCACATCTTTCACTTTCCAATGCACGTTTATGTTCGTATGAATTGTGATATAATTATGCCATTTCTCTCATTATGGATGTTAACATTGCTTTTCATCCGAATTATTGTGTATGTTGAGCGTAGACTTCCACAAGCAAATCCGATCATTTTTTGCTATTTTTACATTCGTTTGATTATGATTTCGTGAAAAACGATGCTCAAAGTGAACGGCTTAAGAGGATTGTGGAAACTTAAACACATTTCAGAAACTGCGGGCGGCAACCTTTCTCACAAACTCGCTCTCAAGCAAACCCCAACAGTGACTGGCCTTTGGATTTAGATATATTTCAAGTGGATTTGAAATGGAGTGAGAAAATCTTCCCATCGCACCCTAACCACTCTAATCTAGCGCCCCATTTCCCTGAACTAATAACAACCCTGCTGGCCTGTTGAAAGTCGCTACGTTTGTTTACTGCAACCGTTTGAGAACGCAAAAAAAGTAGCGGCTCCTTCCACTGGCGGTCGCCTCAAGTACTATGACCGAATTACGGAGGCTCAAAGTTGAATGAATTCCCGACCCGCAACAGCGCAAACTCGACCACACAGTGCACTTACGAGGTTGCGAGCGAGGACGACCCCCGAAGGATATCGACCGAAAAGCGAGGCTCGGCGTTCATCGCTCGACGCTGGCAAGATGAATGCAGGGGAACACGATCCCCCCCCGGTGGGCGTTCATTCACAACGTGATGAACTTTTTCGAAAAAACGCATCAGGGCTTTGCACGGAATTTGCATTCATCGGGACGCTTCTCCGTACCCATTAGCAACATTTTCGATGAACGTTCTATGGGCATCGTTGGTTATTTGGAAAATAAAAAACACACACAATTCGAGAAACAACATAGTTCAACTTCCGCCCTTTAGCAGGAATCGAAGAATCATTTGCCTCGTTTGCAGTAGAACAATAAAACGAAAAAAAGAGCCACCAGTTCTCGGTATGATCAACTGGCCCTCGATAACAACACCACTTACAGCTGCTAAATGACAACCGCGCAACAATAACGGGGTCCGTTTCCGTGTGACATATAATTTACTCCGTGGCCTCCGTGTACCGCACCCATCGTAACGCACCAGAACAGAACGTACTCGGCGTACGGCGGACAAAAGTAGCAATTTTCGAGTCCACACGACACACAAAGCAATACTTCAACCAACCATCTTGCCCCAACCGAGTGCCCCAATTACGGAAAGCCCTATGAGCTCCGCGAACTCGTTTCTAATCAATGCGAAAGCACCCAACAAAAACCGGTAACATACTCATTACCGGAAGGCTTGCGCTCGGAGCCTTCGAAGAATCGCCTGCAACGGATGCCCGTCCTAATGCGGGCGCCGCGTGGCTCAACCACCACCATTAGCTCCTTGTTGCATGCTATCTGAAATTGCTCGTAATGACAGAGCCATCAATGGGTTGGGTGGGTTGTGGCCGCATCTTCCGTACCACGGTCACTCGGGGTGCCCATGCCTTCCAGCACGATTTATGCGCCCGTCCGGCAGGACGTGGTCGAGCGAATAAAATTTCAATAATCCACGTCCCTCAAACCCTCGAGGACGTCCCTCCCGGAGCAAGAATTATGTGTACGTTTGGCGCCATCCTCGGGGCCACCCCGCACGGTCGGTTTGATGAGTGCGGTAGCGTTGATGACCGAAATCGGACCGGTTTAACGGTGGCGGTCCATTTCGTAGATTAAGGAAGTTTTGTTTATCTGCTGCCCCTACCGTGCTGCGGCTTGGTGCCCCGGGGAGAAGGGCTTTATGTTTTTGCCGGCCAAGCCAAGGGTCTCCCGCTTAATGGTGCATGAAGCAAATCCGTGCCCGTTGGCCCACGCATTGGGCTCCCGATCTCCGGGACAGACGGTTGCTGCGTTTACAAATTACTTTTACAGTTCAACCGGCAGTAACGGATCTTCGAATGGGGTTGTTTTTTCCTTTTCCCCAACCCAGTGTGGGTGAAGGAGAGAGAGCGTGTTTTACGACCAGCATAAGCTCCTTGACCTCGCCCACCCCTAGTGTGTTGATGGCGGCTAGTTGCTCCCGTCCCGGCGAATGGAGCTGATTAAACTAGTTGGGTTCGTTGGGTTTCATGGGTTTTGTGCCTCCTGCCCGTCTGGCGTTGCCCGTGTATGGCCAAGTCGTGGCGCTTCGGTCGAGTAATGGTATGTGATTGAGTGTAAACGAAGCTCTCGAATTACGCTCATAAAACGTTAATGATAGCCCGCCAGCATCGTACAAGATCCGATGCTTGCATGATGCTGGATTGATGCTGCTCATGCGTTGATGGCGCTCGTGCCTACGCTGGTGTTGTTTGCAACCATTCAAAACGACCTACTGATGTGAGTGTTTCTATTCTTCGAGATGGGGAAAAAACACACCCACAGCTCAAATGCTTTAAACCGGAACCCATCGATGCTAATCAATCAAATTAAGTGTACGACTCGCCTACTTGCTTTCTGGAGTCGTTTAATTAGCGCCATCTAGCGCACACGAAGTGAACTACTCCCGGCGGTCCCATTGAGTGGGGCTTTTCTTTTGCATGTTTTTCTTCCAGCACAAACCATCGCAACCCTGCGCGTACCAAAGTGCCCTGTTACAATCGTCCTCGGTACCTGGTTCCGTTTGCCCTCGCAAACACCCGTCAAACCGCTCGACCGCTCGTAACGAGCCTAATTACATATGCAAACAGAAACCATAACAATAATTGATAAGGGATTTGTGCTGGAGATTCTTCGCTTTGTCTGCTTTATTTGCGTCCCAACCCGCACCGGTGGTACGCGTGCTGCGTACCTTCACCGGTCTTCGGTGTGTGTGCCCCCTAATAGGCCTCGACTCTCGTCGCTTGCGCCGTTCGATCGAGACCAAGTGGGCTGACATTCGATATTTAAATTAGTTATAAATACCTTAATACGAGAACACTTCACCTTTGGCGTGGCGTACCGATTTAATACCGCCTTCTCCGCGTGTCACGGCGGTTGCCGGTCGGTTGCGCGTTCCAGGACACAGGCACAGGCCACAACGGTTCGTTCTGTTTGCCGCGACTGGGAATTTCCAAACACACACACACACACACAGTTCCAACCAAAGGACTCGCTCACTCACGTGTGTGCGGGTGTGTGTGTGTGTGTGTGTCTGTGTGTGTGGATGTTGAGCGTCCTGTCGGAAAGGGCTAATAGAGCCGCAACGAGCGGGAGTTTCTTGATAACAAGCTCCCAACCGCAGCTTCTTCGAAATGAATATGAGTGGGCGGGTTTGCGAGTGGGTGTGCGGGAAATGCCGGCGGCATTTGCATTTCATACATCCCATTCCACGAGACCATCGTCGCACCACAACACGAGTGAACGGTGGCAAACATTTGCTTAGCGCTTGGCATGCCGGTACTGCACACGTACACCGACGCCGACGCAGGGTGGCCCTTTTAACCCGTTTCAGGACACGCGACGTCGGCCCGTCGTCGCCTGCGTTTCGTCGCTGACTTATGATCGAGCGGAAGCAGGGCAGCGGCGAGGTTAATGAAGATACGCTCCCCGGACGAGACCCGGCCCGCGTATGCGCTTTCCCGGCGCTCGGTTATTTTCTATTTTCAGGGATTATTGCTTAATCCTATGCATATTTTATCTATCATTACTGTCATTATTGTTCCGGCAAACGGTTTTCCCTCTTCTTTGTGCCCGAGGGTTGCGCGTGTCCTCACCGAAACGCCACAGCCAGCCCTAGCCTTCCACGGGGCCGTTCCGGTGGTTCGGAGAATAATTGCACCGAGCATAAACATGCTAACGTTGGAGAGCGCGCGCGGGAGCGCTCGACCCGATGACAATGAACGGCGAAGGACGAACACACGTTGCCATCGGTCGAGGACGATGTCGCCCGCCGACAGACCTCTCGGTGGCCGTTGATGTGGTGGCGGGTCGATTCCTGGTGGTTCTCCCGGTGTCACGCGGCAAATAAATTATCTTCACCATCAGCTGCCGGAAGTCGTGGACGAGCCAAGAAGACGCACCGATGCGAACCGGTCGATGGCCGGGCAAATGGTAGCTGACTGGCCGGGATTCGGGGGCAGACTGGCGATGCAAATGGGGGGACGAACATAAAAATGGCCCCGGGCAGCTCGCTCGTTCGCATTTCGTCCGCAAAGGCAATAATTTACATTTATTAGAGCACATTATTGATATGTGGCTTGCAAATTAAGATCCCATTCTATTGCCCCGGTCCTGTTGCGCCGGTTTTCCCGAACGAGAAAGGATGAATATACAAATTGCGAACTCGTTGGCATGCATTTTTCCTCGTTGGTGGTTAGCAAGCGAATCGACAAAAAAAAGGCCACAAAAAAATCTACTCACGGTACAAACTGCTGGAATGCGTTGCCCTATTTCGCTATTAGCGTAATTAAAACACCGGATGACGAAAATGGGCACGCAAGGATGCAACAACAACGGAAAAAAAACCACACGCTGCTACAGGGAGTTGCGAGAGTGCGCACAAAATTGCTGATTAAAGAACACGTTTCGAATGTGCTGGCTGGCAGGGAATGGACGCAAGGACGAGCGCATCTAATTGCATATGGCGTGAAGCAACAGGACAATGTCCCGCCTTTCTTGTGTCGCGAAACTTGTGCTGGAGAAGCGTTCACAGGCGGTCACGTAATTACACTGCAGTGATTTGGACGTGCCCATGTGGGCTTGTTGGTGGTGTGTGTGTGTGTCTGTCCTTTTCAAGCTGCTGCTCATTAGAATGCATGCATTCACCAGAGCGCATTTGTGCATCCGACACCGACCGATGAGTCGCGCACGAAAAAAAAAAATCATGCTAATCGTAAGTCTCTTTAAAAATGGATCGCATCACACAACCGAGCAGCAATACGCTAAACAGAACTCAATTTAAATCGCTGCGTAGCTTGGGAACGAAACGATGAAACGCGCAAAGCAGAGAAGAAAAAAAAAACAACCCGCCCTTCTTAAAGTTCAAAGAGCACCGAGCAACGAACTAATAGAACATTTGCCACGGCACGGTGCACGGTTCCCGAGAAATGATAAATGAAACGAAGCGAAACTTCACGCGCCCACCCATTTCTCATCCCCGTTTCCTTTCGTCCCCGCGGCCGACGAAACTTTGCACGGTGGTGCCCGGAAAACCGGAAGCGCCCGGGAAACGCGAGCACAGAAAATTGTGCACTCGACACTAGTTTCTTTCAGCGCGCGCGCGCGCGCGCGCCGAGAAGCAAAACCTAACCCCGCGACGGCAGCCTCGCGAAGGCAAGAAAAATGAGCCACTATTAGCCACCGGCGCAAAACTTTCCACACGCCCCTCCGAGCACGGAAAAGAAAGGAAAGCTCAAGAGAGTTTCCTTCCCTGCGCTTGGTAGAGGATTCGCCACCCCCGGTGGAATTGGAACCACGGCCAGTAGTCAACAAAACCGGTGCGGAATTTTCCAAAGTTAAACGAGCGTGTAACGGAAGAGCGGCTGATGTGAAGTGAACTAATTGTGCACGCCCACGAACGCCAAAACCACCCCCGTAAAGCAGCCCGTACGGGGTTGATGTCGCTGCCAATCTCAACACCGTCGGTCCGTCAGCCGTCCGTCGTGGGCGATAATGTGCCCGAGCAGCATCCCGGTCGGATGGGCGCTGTCCTTTGAATCGGAAACTTCTGAAGGATGCTGATTAAAACGGAGCCAACCGTTCGACCGTTCGACCCCGAACTTATGATTTATGCTTCCCACGGGTTCACTTCCCTTTTATCTGCACCACCACTGGCGGATCGACAGAGGGACGCGACTGACACACGCCAAAATCACGCCAACGTTCGCAAGCGGCAAACGAGCGCAAGCTCCTCGATGTCGTAAATTTCGATAAAACGCTCCACCCCCTCGAAATTATCATACGAATAGCGACGTCTTTTGGCGTGCGAATGGCGCAAGAAGCCATCGAGCGAGCCACAAACCGCAAAGTCCCAGGTATCAGGACACCGCTTGGACGCGCAAGGTCCTGGCTCACGTGCAAAGTGACAAAACCCATCCCGAGAATCCTGCCCCAGTGGTCGAGGGCGTGTGACGCGCGCGCGTGTGTTGATGAATGTAATAAATTTCCTGAATTTCAAATACCCGGGATTAGTGGCCGAGGAAAACCCTGCTCAAAAGTTGAACTATTTCCCACCTCGCCCGGTGGCCATCGCCACAATCTTTGACCGCATGAATCGATAAAATTCCGTCCCCTTGCGGCACCGCGCAAGTGACGCTCGTTATCGCCGCTTGGTCCTTTAGTCCTTGAACCCGGACGCTAAGGCGGACCAGGCAGGCAAGCAGACAAGCAGACAGGCATATTCTTTGCTCGCAATAATGTGCACCGTCGCGTCAAATAGCCTCCGGAAGGTGGACGGAGTTTCGTTGTATCGTTCGCTTGGATCTTCTTGCCCCGTTCGTCATCATAATCATTGCCGGCTGAATTTGCCGGGCGAAGCGAAGCAGTCGGTCCTTCCGGTCCGTTGGCAATGGACGCCGGTCCTGACAACCGCAGGCCGGTGCAACGTCGAACCATTATGCTCTGTATGGTAGCAGCAGCAGCAGCTGTGGCACACACACACACAACACCAAGCCGAAAGGAGCGAAAGGAACCCGCACAAAAAAAAAATGGCGAAAATATGTGCAAGCACGCAGTCGCAGGGATGATTATATTGCGAGACGCATCGTATGAAGCCGAATGACAAAGGCATTTTGCAATAACCACGGCAAGTTGGTGGAATCTTTTCCACACTCCCGCACTCGCTTGCGACCGCACCACGGAAAGGATATTAGAAAACGTGCGTCTTCATCACGGGCGGAATAAGTGATGAGCTCTGAGCCAGGACTCCCGATGCTTTTCACTAGTCACTCTAAAAAAGGGGGACGGTTTTTGGAGAGAGAAAAAAAAAACGCCAGTAAAGAATGTTAACCGACGGAAAGTGTCCAACAAAAAAATACATCACTCTAAAGCTCGCCGCGCGTGTCTGTGTGTGTGTGTTCCAATATTGAACGGGCCAAAGAGAATGTCTTCATCGAGCGAGCACGCGATCACCTTGTAGATCGTAGCACAGCAACACAATGGAGTGGTTTTGATGTGCGGTATGTTTTTTTTTCTTCTCTCATTCATCGCCGTTTTTAAAACATTTCTCCCAACGACCCCCGCACAACGTATCACTGCGGGGGTGTTCTATTGTGCTCCAAAAAAAAACACGAGAGATTGGAAGAAAAATTTCCCCCACGTTAGAACATGACTGTCGTAAAGCGCGGTAAGAGGCAGCCAAAGCCTTCCGCTGCATCAAACGCGCTAACACCGAACTGACCTTTGGCACGCGCAGTGGTAGCGCAAAAAGAAGCACACTGGCAACGCAAGCACACGCGCCCATAACCCTTTTGCTGCGTCGTTACAAAACTGCCATTCATATCCACTTCAATTGGCAATGCGCATCGTTAGCCGTCATCGCGGCAGCAAAATAACATCACTAGCGAAGTTTAACGGCCCTCTACGGCGCGCTATCGGACGAATGGGGACAAAGGGTACAAAAGGGACGAGCGGGGAAGGTGGAGTTTTTTTTTTTGGCTATCGAACCACCACCCACCCCATTGAGACGGCATCTTTGCTAGCTCACCCTTAACGAGCTCGCATCCGAGATCCCGCAGCAGATACACCGAACCCGTGCGCTAGTTTGGTTGCATTTACGGCTCGTAGGGCAAATAAATAAAAACGACCACTATGAACTATCGTCGCACGTTGGCTTCGGAGAGGAGAGTGGGCACGAGCTTTCGTTTTTTTTTAAGCTCTTTTTTCTTAACCCTCCCCCGAAAGCATCCGTAATGGTTCGTAAGCGCAAGCGACGATTGCGCTTCCATACCGCTCTGGGAGGGCTCGATGGTTTTCGTGTTTTTTTTTCGTGTGCTTTCAGCATCCTTTCAAAATCAACGAACCAAATCTTAGAACTTATCCTGCTTCCGATGTCCCGATTACCGCCACCGAAGAAAAAAAACAGCCCCACCCTGCTGATTCGCAAGCACACGTTTCGCCTGACGACGGACGAAAACGGGTACGTACGCCAAACACACACACACACCAGCACCAGTACCAGCGGCATGCCGGGGGCATTTATTTATATTGAAAGGAAAGTTTATCGATTCCGAATCCACCGGGTACAGGGTTCGGTCGACCGCGTCCTCACCGAATGCAAGGGACCGGTGCGACAGCCCTATCAAAATATGTCACAAAAACAGCATCAACTGAACCACCGTGGGGAAGGAGGACTTCTAGCGAGCGTGAGCACAGGTATCACACCATCCCGGTAAGTTTTTTCTCACGCCCAAAACACACACACACACGTGGCCGTGTGTGAATGCACACATACAAAAGGTAGCTGAAGCGGTATCGAAAGCAAAAAAAAAGACACGAACGCCCGCTACATAAATGACGTTTTGTGGAGCTTTTTCTATCCGATTCGTGTGGGGTGGGACGCACACGAAAAACTCGAAATGAAAGAGTGTCAGCGAGGCCGGAGGGGAGGGGAGGTCCTGTCGCTCTGCCACCCCTGAAGCTCAGGACATCAACGCCTCCCACCAGCTGTCATTCTCGGGCCGCCAGTTCCGGACACTAAAGAAGATGTTATTTTTGCTGCTAAGCATCTCATATATGTCACACATGTTTTCCTAAACGATGCTCAAACCACCCTCGCGTACCTTTGTGTGGGTGTGTGGGTGTGTGTGTTTGTGTTTGTTATTTACGCCCCCAACTGCTCTACCTTTGGCGGACCGCAGCACGCGAGCAAGTTAACGAAAGAGCGAAAGAGCGAAAGCGAGAGAGAGAGAGAGTGTGAAGAAAAAAAAACTACGAAACCTCGCTTCCGAATCTCTCGCAAGGACGACTTCCGGCGGTCGGTTCGAGCCGCATGTCCTGTTTTCAATTTCGACAGCTTTTCCCGACCATCCCTAAGCCGGTCGGATTTGTGGCCCGGACTCCCCGGTACCGCAAATGTAGCCGAGCGACTCGCAACCAGCCGACAAAAGCAGGGGTTTTCCCGCGCGATTCCCGCGCGAATCGTTAGCAGCGTGTGAAAAATCAGATGACAAGTGGAGTTTTATGCGGCCATAAATATGTTGGCCACCCCCGGCCCGCGACGGGAAAATATCCACCACGTTTTCCACGTGCAGCGTTCCCACATCTTGCTAACGCATCGGTTGGTCGTCCTTTGGCACGCGCGAAACGCAAAGCCGATGGCCGGATCCACGCGGGTCCCACTGTTTGCACAGCGTCTTTGCTGACGGATGGAAAATCAACAATTTTTCTTCAACCACCACCCGGCTCGTTCGGTGTGGAAATCCCGAGAACCGGCCGTGTAGCACCCGGGTGATGAAATCCTGCAACCGATCCTCGTTGCATGTTTTTTTTTTGTTTCCACCAACACAACTCAAAATTCACCACCCTTCGCTGGTCGACGAACAGACGAACGCATACACACACGCAACCGATCTAAAGCGCCATTACTCCGGATTGCGATCCATGGATTGCATCCGGATACCCGGGCCGTCGCTGGGTCCCGGAAAGCAAAAATATGAGTTTTGAAGGGCGCTCGCGTCGCGCAGTCCCATAAATTGGCACAATGTTGCCTTCCGGGGCCAACCGGGTTTCGGTACGGTTCGGTTTGCCACCGGTTCCGGAAACCCAACAGCATGGTACGGTCCACTTTTCCTCCACCTGTTTTATGGTTTCTTTGTCTCGGGCGGGTGGCGCGGTTTTTCGCAAGCTCATGGCATTCGATCGTCCTTCCTTCAACCCAACTGAGAGGGTGGGATTTTTCGATTTTAGTGCTCGCATGCTCTTTACGATTAAACAAAGTGTGTGCGACCGGTGGGATTTTACACGACTCTGTAGGGCGCACTCGTCGGGCGCACTCATCCGGAAGGGTGATACCCGACGCACACGATGCGTGAACATTATTTTTTTTTCTTTTTGAGGGGCCGACCAACACGGTGGAAATCCGACCTGAACGGATGCTGCGCGTTGTTGCGTGCGTGTGTTTATTCCTTCATTCTTTTTTTTCACACTCATTCTTTCTTTGTCACCAGGCGGTTCTGATTCATGCACTTTTTTTGTACCGTTCCAGGGTGTTTTTTGGTCCTTTATGCTTTATGTCAATAATTTGGCGAACGAAAATCCTCGGGTTTTTTTTTCTCTCTCTCGTGTTTAGCAGAGCGTGTGTGCGTGCGACCTTATTACTAATAGCCGGTTGTGACGAGAGAGTGGGCTTTTCCCTTCCGAACCAGCTGTGTTTCCATCGGGCAGCCTTTATGATGGGGCTCCCACGTAGAGTTACGATTACGGGACGCTCGTTTGCCGCTACGCCGATGAGCTTAGGGATTATTTTTCCGCTCCATTTTGTCTCTGCGAGTGTTTGCCGGGTTTTTCTTTCCTTTCTTCTTCTTCTAAACTCTGCTCTTTACGTGAACAGCACCGTGCCGATGAGTTGTAGCGAGCAGCTGTTTATGGTAAACGGATGCTAAACTAGCGCAACTATATTTCGGTGGCCGTACCGGTAATCCGCACCGTAAATCAAGCGCACCCGCACCCGGTTTTGTGCGCTCCATTCTCACCATCATCATCAGCATCCAGCAACCCAGAGTGGGCCCATTTTCCGATGGGATAAAATATTGCCCTTCCACGCTTAAAAGCGCGCGCGCGCGCGATCGAGGGCTTCGTTAATTTTCGGTTCCAGTTTACAGCCAACTACACGCACCGTTTAGCGCCCCCATCCCGTTCGCAGCACCTTGGCGCTCGCGTGGTGCGCTCGGGAAGATAAAATTCATCCAATTATCTCTCACACCCAGTCCCGCAAACAAAAAGGCGCATAAAACCTCGCGCTCCGCACCAGGTTCCGGTGCATTTTCCGACGCTTTGGTGGCAACCCTAGAGCGAAGAAGTGCACGCGGACGTTTCTTTTCCACCTGCGCAGAGACCGAACGGTGTACGCTGTAGAGAACAGCCGAGCAAGCCCGAGGCGCGAATGGACGTTTATGATATGCACCGCAGAGCGCAGAGAAGAAGAAAAACGGACGCAATGGCGCACACACACACACCCACACACGGCCGGAAGTCGCGTTTTCTCGCTAGCATAGCCCACCGGGTGCTTTGCATGTTGCACGCCCAGCGATTATGCTCCAGCAGCAAGCGATCCCAGGGATAAGTGGTTCCGTGGCACACACACACACGCATGCACGCACACACACACACACCCACATGCCCGGAAGGTAAGTGGCTTTTAAAAGAGTGCTAGCAACTGCAACGAAAGCTCGACGTTTGCTCGGTAGTGCACCCTGCCAGAGGCCCAAAAGCAGCTGCTAAACTGCAGGTGTGCTCTCGTGCGGAACGGAAGCTTGCCACCCCGGGGGCACCCTCAACCCGGGAGACTCATCATACTGGCCAGCACACACACACACACACACACACACACACACGAGAGCGGCACTAGTGCATGTGACACTCGAGCAAACGATTCTGCGCTACAAATGAGAGCGCCCTTCTGCTGGAGCTTCAACGGGCACGGGAAAACTGGCCCCACGGCTACGGGACGAACCTTCCGTCATTCACACTCGGGCGCATCCTGGGGCCCTGTGGCCGAATTTTGGAATATCATCCCCCCCCCCCCCCCCCCGGAACCGGAGGCGGTGGCTGAACCGCGTTCTCAACCACTCGGGTGCGCCACCGTCTTTGGCGGTTCGCTGTTTGATATGGACGCCGTCAAAGGACGCCTTTGCGCGCGCCAACGCTCGGCACCAGCGCAGCGACATCAAAGCCGACTGCCTGCGGGGTGTGCGAATGTGCGTGGGAGTAAGCACCGGTGCCCACGAATATTGACCGAATACTCACTTAGGTCGTTCCGCGGGAAAATCACGCTAGATCGTAGGCTAAAGCTTCATGGCGCGTGGCTCACCAACAGACAAATCATGGGGTGTTTTTTTGGGAAACTCTCGCTTTTGCACAATTTACACGAGTGATCCAAATTCGAAAGAGTAATTAACTTGCTGTCAAATTGCCATCAGTGGGCGATCAATGAAAGAGATGGCTTTCTAACCTATCAAAACTACACGAACCGATGATCTGGTTACGATCGTGTACTTTGAAAATTGTTCCACACATTCTGAAAGCATGAACATGAAAGGCAAATTCTGATTCGAAAGCATTTGCAAACGATGAAAGCATATCAACAATTCAAAAATGGTAAAAATGTAGAATATCTGCACAAGCGAAAGAAAGCCCCCTGCTTCAAGCTGTGAAATATTTGTGCTTTCTTTAATCTCCTTCCCGTTCGGGCTGAGAGGGCAAACAAACGGAGCAAAAAAAAAAGGGGGCTTCTTGCCCGGAAACCTGATGCACCATGCAGCGCCATGTTTGATTCACACGCTACCGAAGCGTGGCGTTGAATGGCTTGCTTGCCTGAAAGGGGCGATTTGCAGCTGGCCCCGATAGAACGTTCGGGATTGGATTTCAGGCATCCCCGGGAACGGATCGCAATCGTCTAGCACGTCGCCCGGTTGCCCGTCCGGTGGCATTCGATGTCAAGATAATTCCCGGCAACATCGTCACCATTGTCGAACCGAATGCTCACCGGGTGGGTCGTACGAACAAACCGGTTCGTCCCTTCGTGCCCGGATCCTTGGCGCAGGGTGGCTCACAGCACATTCTATACATAAATAAAAATAATAATAATATCGATAGAATGCACCATTTGATTTAGCATGCGTCAAGAATAGCATATTATATATCGAGCACCAACGAGGGGCAAAGGATCCGGTTTCCGGTCAAAATCACAAAAATCCACCCCCGGCTGGAGCGACATTCGAGCACCCAAATGCTCGGTGGCTATTATGTGCGCATTGGCAGCGAATCGGTCGGAAAAACGGGATCCCTCGCAGTGGGGATCGATCCGTTCGAAATGGCACGGAATGGCCAGCTCGAAAGTGTTCTCGCTTCACGATCCATTCACGACTGTCGAACGGTTGTCGCAGGCGCACATTTGAAAAACCCACTCGGATCATTGCTCGGTGCCGGCTTGCAGCTCTTTTCGCGTGGCTGAAATTTCGTTCATTCTCGGAAGCGGGACACACGTTAACCTCCTGTGGATTTATTTAATAGATTTTTGGCCGTTTTTTTCTGGTAACGGGTTTCCCGGGAAAACCGCACCTCCCCCAACGACGGTGAATTCCCAACTACATAATAACACGCTGGCCTAAATCACGCCGGCCTCGAGCGCCACACAACTCGCGTTAAATGCGAAATTGGACCCCGTGCTGGGAGGACTCAAAATTATTCCCCATTCACCCGCCGTGCCCGGGGCTAAATGATTTCGGGCTCAATTTAGGCTGTCCGCTGGCGCAGCAAATGCGCAATAATTGTGCGAAACCGAGCGGGCAAGTGGGTGGTGCGTGTAAAAATATCGAAACAAACCAGGAACTAATACCGCTCCGCCAGCAGAAATTACATCCAATTTGCTCAATTAAGCTCACGCCGTCACCGAATGCGCGCTCGAAAAAGCGCAACCCACCCCGGGCCAGGCATCCGGCACTTTTTGGAGACACTGACGGTGGGTCTCGGGAATCGAATTCGCTCCATCCACCCGCCAAAGCACCGCTTTCGAATGCAAAATGCTGCCGATGTTTTCGCTTAAATTAATTAAGTCTAAATAATGATGCCGCGTTTCGCGAAAACGCTCGCTGCTCGAATCCCGGTTCTTTTGGCGATGCCCGGATGCTTCATCCCCACCGGGTTCGAGCCATTTTCGCGCTGCTGGAACATCGCTTCGACGCGCCAACCTATGGGCTGATTTTGGACGTTTTTGCTCCGGTTAAGATCGTCACTTGGAGCGCTCAACGCACGATACTAAACGGATCCGCCATGCTGAGTGAATGCGCTCTGCGTTTGGCATCTTTAGCAAGCGGTTGCAGTCGCTTCATCTCTGCCACGGAACGGGAGCTTTCGGTCGTTTGTCGCCCTCAAACATTCCCAAAACGCGCGGAAACATGCACACCTCCCTATCCACGAAAGTTGTTCATTACCGAATTTGCGAAACCCCCACCTTGCTAGGGGGCATTTTCTCCCGTGCACTTCCCACAACCCGAGTGAGGATATAAATTAAGTAAATGCATATTTATGCATGAGTCCCGCTCGCGTACCCGACCAGGGCAGGGACTGCATCGCACGCGAGTACCATCGAGTTTTGTTACCAACGGGAGGGAAACGGGCCACGTAAAACTCCGGCGCAAATTTATGCAGATTGCTACAAACGATTCGCCCGCACTCGCACCAAAAGCGGGCTTGATTGCGGTCCCATTGTGGGTGGTGAAGCGTTCGCGTTTTCACGGGGACATGATGGGATATGGCGGCCGCGTTATGACGGCGACGCACGGATACGGTGAGCCCAATCGAACGTATTATGGGTGCAAAATTCGTCGTTCGACGAGTTAACGATCGCGAGAGACGCGTGCCAAATTGTGCCGAAATCGCACAACGTTTTCCCGCCAGCCGACGCCCACTCGTTAGTCCTTGGAATCTTTGGATGAGAGAGAGAGAGAGAGAGAGAGAGAGATGCGAGTGGCAGGATGATAAACTTTGCCGGTCTCTTTTGGCCAAAAACCCGAACACAGCACACACAGGACCACGCGTCCCATCATCAACGAGACAATAATTAAGTAAATATTGCACGCTCACAAATCAACTGTCGGCTATCATAACTCTCCACCCAAAGCGTCCCGAGCGTTTCACACAACTGTGTGGCGTGTCTGACGTAGCCCGCGTTCCATCGTCGATAAATACTCCATCAACGATCGTCGCAATCGTCATCAATAAACTGTCGCCATAAATTACCGTCTACCAAGGCCAGGCGCACGCCGATCCGGTGCGGTCGATTATCATTCCGAATCGATGCCATTCCAGGTATAATGGCATTCTCTCTCTCTCTCTCTCTCTTCTCCCGGTGGATCTGCCCGATCCCGACCCTCGGCGCGTTTTGCCATCGGTCCCCCGGTCGGTCGGTCGGTCGGTCGGCCGGTCGGTCTGGCACAAAGAAAGGGCATATAATGATGAAATTCCGGGCATTCGAACCGAACTCGCCAGCCCGCATGACGGCCACTCTGCGCCACGTTCCGCGCGTGCCAGCGTTCTCGTGCCACGCCGGTAGTCTGGTGAAAGGAAAATTCCCACAGGGAACCGATGGCCCGAGAGGAGGCGGCCACCATCCGGGCCACCAGGCGAATCACTTCCTGTTGAATGCCAGTAAATCTTTGCGGCCCGTTCACGCAGCCCGTTCATATTCTTATCCTTCTAAGCAGTGCGCTTCTGCGGGCCCGCCCGCGTGGGTGGATTTGCAAATTTCAAACCTCACCGAGGGCTCACCGTGGTTTGCTTCGTTGGTTCCATCCGGTGTGCGTTTTCCCACCGGGAGTCTTATCGGGCCACCGATTGCCGATCGCCGTGCGATGGTACGGCTGTAAATCGGCACGCCAGACCTCATCGAACCATCGTCAGTGGCCGGGGTCGTGCTCGGACGGCAACCAACGGTCAACCAAAGAGGCCAGCCTGAGAACCGAAACCGCAAGACAGTTGTAATTGAAATTGTAAGTCACGCAAACTTGGTCGCATTACGGCCATCCGGAGCGATGAGTTAAGTCCCGCTCGGATCGTACCATCGTGCCATGGGACGAACCAGTAGGTTGGGAGGTAGATCTTTTGTGTGCTCATTCGTAGCAAACCACTGGATGTCCTTGCATGGCCATCCGTCGGGAACGGTTCACTAAAAACCCTCTAGTTGAGCCGCTTGTGTAGCTTGTGTTTGGTGGAAAATACACATTGTCTGCACGCTTTCCCCGGGAAGGGTCATTGTCTTTTTTCGAGCTTTCGCCAGTATTCAAATCAGAAGCTGTCACGATCTTTTAACCGGTTTGTGTACATTTCGCGGAAGTTTACCACCGAATCTTTGCGCAAACCAAATCCAACGTTTTGGTCGGCACGTGGCGGCATAAATCAACGCATTTAGAAGTCCCATAAATTTAGCCTCAATAAATAATACCGCAGACAATCCCGGGCGCTTGTTTGGCGAGTGCGCGTGGAATCGAAGCAAACAAAATAAAGCCCAGCACACCCGAGGCTTTCCAATATCATACCTCCAACGGGTGCGCTTTCTGAGTGAACTTATTTCCTTTTAATCACCCGCTTGACATCGACACGATAACGCTCTTTTGCACGCCATTTATTTCCACCGCGCAGAAAAGCTCAGCCCTCCAGGCCATTCGCCCACTCCTCCGGGGCATCGGTAATTGGTTTCATTTTCATTTCACAATCCCACCCGCCTATTGTGGTGCGTTTGTGCTACGGGCACAATTCTTTGCGCTCCCGTGGGCTTGAGAAATCCGCGCCCAAACCCCCAGGCTAGGCCCCGGTCGTTCGCATTCTTATCAACAATTTGCCACGCCACGGGACATCAGTGGCTCAATTCTTGCGATTCACTCGGGTGCAAAATGCCGGCCAATGAGCACGTGGGACCGGGCGCGCTTTCAAAGCCTTTTGTGCCGCTGTTCGGTGTTCGAGTTTGAGAGTAGATTTTCCTTTGCTTTTCCTTCAATGACCCTTCGCTGCTTCCCGGGCTGGGTAGCATTCTCGAGCCCGGCCGGCGGCCAAAGAAAGTCGCATCGTTATTAATGTCAATAACTGACAATTGCATGCCTATCACTTAATTCACTACTGCTCTCCGTTGTGCGGACGAATTCGTAGCCATCTTTTTTTTTTTCGTCTATCTCCTTCACCGGGCCATGGAGCAATTTCAATTTTCATCCTTCCAGACACGAAGTGGGCCTCGGATTCGCATGCTTGCCTATCTTCCGTCCCGTTCCCGTTCCCGGAGGACGTCCCGGAGGGAGAATTCAACCACCGGTGAACGAACCGTACTCGATTTGCGCTCGCCCACTCGACGATGGTATAATGAAGCGCAAAACATCCGGCAGCCACCTGCGTTCCCAATGGTGCGCCTCCATTGCGCCTTTCGCCAGCGGCCATCTGGCTGCTTCTCGCCGGTCTCGTTACAGTGCACATTTTCAGCCCGGTCCGGTGAGTGAAGCTCCCCGAAACGGTTCAATTATTACCACCCGAAGCGCTCACGGGCCACAGGAAGTCGTTGGCTGCAGAGGAGTAGAAGAAGAAAAAAACAAACCCTAATCCCTAATAAAGGCGCACTGATCGAACGGTCCGGCATTTCAGATACGCCGCAGATGATTGGAGTTCCGGGTCGCACTACAAAGTCCCGACGGGATGGAACTGCGATCCTTTTCCCCGAAGTACCTCCGAATGGTAAATAAATCGGCAATCGGATCGTTGTGCTTGCTTGCGTTGTGCTTTTTTTTTTGGTTGAAATTCTTCAGCCAGCTCGAATGAATCGACTCGAAGAAAGCACAGAAATTAGCTGTCTCTCGGCACATCGATTCGAACGCCTTTTCCTCAACATTTCGGCCGTGAGGAGTCCCTAACCTTCAGCATCCGGCTCACAGTGGTCCCGACACACAGCACATGTGATTGGAGTTGCGTTGCTCCAAAAACACATTACCGTTTTCCCAGAGCTATTGGCAGGTCATTATTCCTGTCCGGGGGTTCGATGAGCCGATCGGAACGAACCACGAATCTGTGCTGGCGTGCGTGTTTCCAACAGGCATGCCTTCGAGCTCGCGGGTGCCTTTCATCTTATGATTTTCGGTAAATTGCTTTCAATCAGTCATACGGTGGCGTTTTATGTCAGCGGCAATGCTGCGAATCGGCGTTTGCTAAGGAAATCCACCCAACCATCATGACTGCGCTAAAGTTAGCCTTTGATCGCGGTGATGTGTATGTGATGATGTATTAACATGGAAAATTTCCCCACACAGTGGTGTAAGATATAATTTCGAAAAATACACCCGCTTGTTTCACGTGATTTGATTGTTTTTCCTCTTACGTTAAATCGTGCATTCCCTGCATCGTTTGCAGAAAATTAAGCAACTTGTTACAAAAAACTGTCATTTCTCACGTCGTCTTGATAGCGTGTCTATCGCCCGTTAGCTTTTTTTATTTTCTCTCACTCGCAATAAAGATTACGTCGAATAATACACTGCATATCACCCGTCAGTATATTCTTCCAGACACCGGCGACAAGGCGACCACCCACAGTCCATTGTTACATCACCGCGTGGATAATAAATATGTGGGACGGGCAAATAGCAACCGGAGGAAAAAAACTCACCCCTCACTCACACACGCACACACATAAAGAGACACACACAATGCCACTGGGGTAGGTTGGGATTCAATCAATTCTTTGACCAAAGTTGCGTGGCAGCCCAGCACCGTGCTACCACCATTGTTCCGTCGCGGTTACAAGGCAAGTTGTCACAAAAAGTGAATCTCGTTGCGTACTCCAAAAAGCTGGCTTAAGACTCGCTCCGTCCGTCGAAACGGTAACCATCCCCATCGAAACAGCTATCCCGATGCAGACGATGGCGCTGTCGCAGTTCATACGCTCCACGCTGAGATCTCCCCACGTCACAATCGATCGTGACGGATAAAAGTTTTATCCGTCCGCGTGACACGACAAACAGACAAACCGAAACGGACGACGACACTCATAATGCTGAAAATATGATAATGTTTCCTTGCTGGCTCGTTCGCTCGATGGGCACCGCGGGCACACCGTGGCTGCCACAGAAAAGAAAAGGAAAAAAAAGATCCTCCCAAACGAGATGCGAGAAGCATAGAAGCACACACCAGCAAAAAAAAACACACCCCAACCGGCATCGAATACAACCCACAAATTTCAGCTAGCACCATAGAAAAGTTATGATAAGTTTTCCGCTCCCACGGTCGTCCTTTCAGTGGGGTGGTGCCTGTTCGAACGGTCGAGCTGCGAAACGCCCGACATTCGGAGAAAGCGACAGGAGAAAATACCCAAAAGAATGAAAATGAGATGATGATGATGATGAAGCATTCAATAGCACAGGACAGCGCCTGGTGGCCCAGGGCGGGTGGTGGTTGCGATGAAAGCAGAAATACACACACACCCACACACACACCTACACCGAAGCCCCACGAGTAGTGACGGCATCCGGACCGCGCGAAAACAAAACACGAAGTGCCATCGCATGACAAAATAAATAACGAACTTCGAACACCGGACGAACGTGCAGCAGTACACGGTGTACCGCACGGTGTGCGAAATAACATCTCACGCTTGTCATGGACGCTTCCTGCCGAAAAAGTCCTCCCCCAAAACACGCCCAACCCGTTTCCAAACACGCGTCCGTCCGTTTCGGGTGGAAGATTCCTCCCGGCATCGAGCAACAGCGAGAAGAGGAGTACGCAAAAAAAAAAACCCCCCACACACCTAAACCGGCACTGGCGTCCTGTGTTGTGCCATCGCCCACTTTCCGCTTTCCTTGAGCAACCGAGAACAACTAAATAAACCACCACCCCCCGATTTGGCTCGTTGGATGTGACGCCTTCCAGCTTCCAGACGCTGCAAACGCGGCTGGCGTGCGACGGTGGCGCCGGTCGCTCGTTGTCAAGTATTGCGAAAATGTATTATTATTCGGTATATTGATCACATTTTGAATATAAATGATGTCAGCGGGCGCACCAGGCAGCGAACGTCCGGGTGAACGAGAGTGCACGAGTATTGGCATTGTGAATAAATTGCCACACGGAAAAGTCACAGTCTCGCGGCAAGCGACATGGAGACGCCTGGTGTCGCGTTCCCGTGCGACGATGGAGACGCCTGGTGCGCCACGCGCAACCGTTGGATCAGGTTTCACTGGGGCGTGGGTGCTCGAGCGCCAGGGGGGCCAGGGCAATGTATATTAACCGGCAAATCAACTGGCAGCGGATGGCGGAACGGTTCCTAAGCCTCTGGTTCCGTTTTATCACCACCCCATTCGGGCACGAGTGAGCAGGATCGAGTGGCTGATCCGCCCACCACGGCTAAACTGAGTGCAGATTTGGCGGTGTAAATTAGTTCTAAAGGAAGCCCAAAATCTCTCCAGTCCGCGCAAGTTCCCATCGCGTCCTAAGATGCCGTGGGCGAAATTTATACGTTCTCAGCGGATCGGGAGGCGCCACGAAACAGAGCACAAGCGACCCGCGCCCCGTTAATGGGGAAAAACCTCAGCAATTTTCATCATCTTCAGCCCGCACGGTTCCACCGACGATGGGATAGTCAATCTATCCATCGGGGGCGGGCGCCTTTTCGTACTTCAGCCGGTCTTTTTTCTATAGCACGCTGATTGGAGAGGATCTATTCAGAGCTACTTTCACCGCACTTACTCACTTCCTTGCTGCTTTATTCTACCCAGTCTGCGTGGCGGCTGGTGGCGCTTCTTCTCTTAGCGGACGGGCGGCTCGAGAAGAGCTTTTTTGTTTCTTTGCTTCCCGCGTGTTGTCTTTTTCCTCTTTTCCGGCTTTTTTTTTCTCTGCTTCACCCACTCACCGCGTCACCGTTCGCGTCCCCATTTTCCCATCAACCACCAAATGATCTGCCGTGATGCGTTCCCTTGCCCGAGGACATAAATCGCTTTCGCGCTGCCACATTATCCGAAAGTTCGAAAGAAAAGCTATTTTTCTTTCTCCCACTCTCGCTTTGTGAAAATGGAGCGGGAGGGAGTTAGGCGAAGAGACATCCGGCCACCCCGTGACACCCGCTTCCCCGGTACGGTTCGGTGATTTGCTTTTTGCTTTCCATTTTCAGCCCCCCCCCCCCCTTTTCCCCCGGCACTTTCCCCCGGCAGCAGTGGTTCAATTTCGAAGGCGAACCCCACCGCCACATCTCCTGGCGCCACCCGCGTCACATGCCGTTCAATTTTAATCCCAAATATATTGGAAAAGAAAAACCGAACACACACACACGCGCGCACACACATATCGACTTCGCAACACGAATCGGTACGTTCCATGGCACACTGCGTTATCTGCTTCCTATCTGCTCGAATCTCGTGGTCCGATCGTACGTTTCCAGGCGGAAAACCCACATCCGGTGTACACAGAGGCCGGCTTCTGCTTGCCTTTTCATTTCACCACGAGAGGTCCTAAATCACGGCCAGGTTCTGTTTTTGTTCCTCTCTTTTCGCTTTTGTTCCTTCTCAACGTGTCCGACACCGGCAGCCCTCGGCACAGCGTAGCGTAGTACTTATCGAACTCATTATCCAAGCGCTGGGTAGCGTACGGGCTCACATAAATAATTTCTGCTTACAAGCGATTCACTCTGCGTGCTTAACTGCTACGAACGGTTCGGTCACGTCCCCGCTGCGGTAAGGATGTATTAAGCTGACCTTTAAAAAATGCGTCCTGCGCCACTCGATGGTGGTGAAAATCGATCGCCGAAAGCCTTACTTATTGATATTGTAATCAGTTTTCTTCTCCTGCGTTCTACCGACGTTCATCGTGATCTCACGGTCCAATCACCCGCCCAACCAGCTCGCTCCGGCCTAGCAACAGCACCATCTCGCCTGGGTCAACCATCCGGGCTGTTGGGCCGTCCACACTTGATCGAAAATCTCCCGCACCGATTATTATGTACATAAATGTACATACGCAAGCTAAAAGGTTGCCCATCCCCGCAACAGTGCGCGGCCATTGTGTCAGCTGCGTGGGCGCGTGGGTGGTGTCTTTTTCGCCCACCCTGACCAGCCAGCCGACTCCGTTCGTTAGCGCACCGGGAGCGTGGTGAGTTATAGTATACGGTTGATTTGGGAGCTGATTTGCTCTCGCTTATGCCACGACCAGCGGGACAGCGAGCTCGAGCGAACATCAGCTGTCGTAGATGCGGTGATTTATGCTCGATTCGGAATTACGCGCGCATCTTTTCCGTCCGGGGTTCCGAGAACTCGAACAAACACCAAGCAGAGGCAGCTTATTAGCGACACTGTGACTCGTTTTTTTTTTTGGCCGCTGGGTGGGCGCACTTACTTCCATAAATCAGCGATATATTGTGTGAGGCGCGCTCAATTCAATTCGCCTAATGTGTGATTAGGAAGAAGAAGAAGAAAAATAATAAGCAGCATTCAAGCATCACACACAAGCAGCTACACGTGCTGGAAAACATTTATCGTGTATCTTTCCGTTGGCAGCACGCTTTAAACCCGTTTGACCTCATAAACGCTAACCCGTCACTCGAAACGGCAAGCCGCAGGGTGGATTTGTTAAATAATAAATGAATTATGAGCGGCTTCAATCAGCACTTAATTAAATGCGACGCTGACCACGCGCGTGGCCTTTAATGCCACTCGAAGCATATGAAAATGGAAACGCCCGTGAACCGGGTGGACTCCCAACCTGCGGAAACTGCGCACGGCTCAACGCTGCTAATGAGCGATAGAAACTAAAATTAGACCAAACCGGCACAGGACATGCTCGCGGGTGATTCCGAGTATAGCCCCACGCGTGCTTTTGTCACCGTGGCTGGCTAGCGAAACTATTCGTTGCGCGTAACATGTTGCTTTTGCGGTGGGCGAATAAAAGCCACGCCGCATTTCGAGCCGCGTTGGTGTGAGCCTTTGGAAGCTCGCTCACAAAAGGCCTGCGGGAAAACGGACCGGTCGAATAGAATGAGAGAGGGTTGAAAAAAAATACTCTCCAATGAAACAGACGTTGCCAGCGCCAACGAGCGGTCGAGAACACGCGTCCGTTCTTTGGGCTCTTTATCGTGATCCTTTCATGCATTCACACGAATTCCCTATGACCGAAAGCTTCGGGTGGCCCGGACCCGGGGCATTCTTCAGCCATGATCAAAAGTCTACCGGTCACATAAAACAAATCGTGCCACACGATGGCGGCAAGCGTGGCAAATTGGTAAACTGCTACCGTCCGCCGGGCGAATTGTGGCTAAATAAAAAGACTCCGTGCGGGTTTTTTTTTCCACCCCAACGCGCAACCCTCTGCGTTCGTGCGCTGCCCAATTGGCCAAGGGGCTGTGGAAAATGTGTGCAAAATGTTTGCGACAGTGCGCCAAACGAACAAAGCCGATCGCCATCGGCAAGCGGGCCAAATGAGCCTCCGGTTCGTCCGGTGCAGTGGAACGGTACAACCGGAACCCCCCTTTGGAGGCCCAGTGCCAGCGAATGGTGACCCAAATTCCTGGAAATGTCCTCACGGGTAATGGCGAGAAAGGATATCATTTTCTCTCCTTTAACCAACCACCTGAAACCACCGGGCCGCCGAAAAGTGACGTGTGAAAAAGCACCCAATGTGAGCGAAAGGCAACAAAAGGCTGCTGGATATTTATGGCAATCACATCGCAATCCCAATCCGATCTGGGGGCAGTATTTATGAGCTGGGAATAGCATCGCACCGTGCACTGAGGCGGGCATTTTACTTTTCACGAGACCTGTGCCCCGAGAGAAAGCTCGAAAAAGAAATGTGCCGGCCTCGCGATTGACAGTTTTCCGGTTCCCCGGGGGCACGTTTTTCACAGCTTCCGGCGACCGGTACGAGCACCACCCACCAAGGCCAACCCATTAAACCCGATAATGGCTTCCGGGAGCTGTCGGTTAGGGCTTTGCGCCACGCCACGGGTCCATTAATGCGCCATTAAATTGAATCAACCCCAAAAGCAAAGCGATACCCGGGTGATACGAGTGTCGTAGAATACATGGTGTCATCGAAATCGCACCGGTCGTCCCAGGAGTGGGATGAAAGTGACAAACGTTGGTATGGGCGATTTCAGCGAAGTAAACCGATCGCTGGTTGAAAGAAGAAGGGCCTTATTTCGCCCCAAGCGCCACCTAATTGCCCTCGCATCCATTCCAGCGTGCGATGGAGCTGCAATACGTTTTCTTCACACCTGCGTACCAGTTGGATCGTTTCACCCGATCGCGATGATGCCGTCCGTTTACACGCGCCCGAGATTGGCATCACGAAACGTCACCATGGATGGTGATGGCGTCTGAGAGCTCGCATAAATACTCCAAGATTTTCCAACCCATTAGAAAAGTCAACGCCAGTGGTGGTGGTCGCATGCGGCATAAAACACAAGAAAAAAACCAACGGAGAGCAATCCGAACGAGTGCACTCTCGTTCGAGGCAATCCTTAAGGGCTGGCCTCGGGTGGCTGGGATTAGCACAGCATACAAACACATACACCCGTTCAACTCGACCCTGCAATGGTTAGCGTGGGGAAACCCGGAGACGCCGTACAACAAAAACCAGATGAAGTGGTAGTTAATGAGGCAAGTAACAATGCATTCATTATTCTTCCCCGTCCGTTTCGTTCGTCGGTGCTTGCTCTGCGTTCGGAGCTTTGTTTTCGCCGCCCACGTCCGCCAACGTATGCTTACCCTGTCAGCTCACCCCCGGCTGTGGTTTGTGTTTTCTTTGCTGCTTAAGCGGAACTTATCCCGCGGCAATGCCACCGTCGTCTGCTGTTTGCCGGTCGTTTGGGGTGGGTTCCTTTCAACAGGCGACAAGCTCGGGTTTTTATTTGTCATTTTGCATACTGCTTTCTTGATTTTCAGCGTGCATTTCCCGAGGCTGAGCAGAGCTGGCCCCATTAGGGTGGGCGTGATCCAGCCCGGTGTCGCCTGGAGCGCCGCAATATGGCTCGGGATTAGCTAAGAAACAGCAGAAGCACCTTTGCGGAGGCACCTTTGAAGCCGAGTCTGTGCGTCAGCACCGCTGCTTTACGGCCGTTTTGCCACTGATGGAGACGCCCAGTGATGGAGACGCCTGGTGGTGGAACCACTCAGTGATGGAGACGCCCAGTGCGCTTTATTGGAAGGTGTTTCGAAGCAAGCAACCTCCTGGTTGAATGGTGTGCCGTGATCGACGAGCATTTTTTAAAACCAGCAAACCCCGGCCCGAGTTCGTGTTTGTGTTTTATCTTTGGGTGCACTCGGGTGGAAAATCAGGATTCATTATCGTCCCGGTTACACGCGGAAGAGGAAAAACACGGCAAGCAGATCGATCCAGCGTCGTGGTGTCGAAGCAAAACGATGCAAACCAGCGAAGCGGGACCCGTTCTGCTTCTTTCCCGGATGGCTAATTAACATATTCGATCTGGCGGAGTGTGAACGCACGCGAATTGTTCACGGACCGAGCAGCTGGGGCAGATTTCCTGAGCGAGGCAAGATACCCGGTACCTGCGGTACCGGTCGTAAATCAGGAGAATTTAATTAATTTGACACGCCTAAACAGCAACAAACGATGGCGTTGCCAGTTCGATCGAGCAAAATTAAGAGAGCGAAAACAAAAAACGATTTTGTTCCTTCATCTCACAAACAAAATGTGGAACAGGGTGCCCTACTGAGGGGAGAATAACGAGAATACATCAACATAATCCAAAGCCGACTGATTTCATGTGTAAAGCAAGTTTAACAAATACATTTATCGAGAAATACAAAAGAAAAATACATAAGCCATCCACTCGTTCGGTATCATTCAATTACATTAACAAACCAACATGTTCGCAGTGGTTTACATGTTTCATGGAAAACACACAATTTTCACCTACCAAAATTTCTGTCCATTGTTGCTCAAACCACCTTTTTCAAGCTCTTTCAGTGAAGGGATTTTTTTTTTTGTTTTACTACCGGTGAACAACCGGCGGAAAATTCGCTCCATTTACGAGAGTAAACCATCGCTCACCGCACAATTGGACCACCGTCACTGGTAGCTCGTTAACAATCGCACAACATTTGTTTCGTCGGCTGATTCGAAACGCACACATACACACTCACACCATCAACCCAGCCACCCTCGCAAGCTGTGGCATCAAATGCAAACAAGACCGCGGGCCAATGACACACAACGAGCCGCATCGACGTTGAGCGGGGTGGTATTCAAGCATCATTTGCCCGCACAAAAGTATGGAACATAAACAAACTAAACCACCACAATGGAACGGGGAAGGACAACGAAACGAAAAGGAAACACCATCACCCCACACAAACACAACCCTTACGCGGGCTTGCGTGGTGTGCGTGCTTCGTCAACGTCTTATGCAGCGGCGAGGAACGCATCAAAGCGATTGCATTTTAAAAGCGGCTGCCGCACAGTGGGCAAAAACCAGGATGAACGGCTGGCGCTTGTGTTTTTATAGGTTAGGATTTGATATCATGGAATGATGTCATCACGTTAGTAGAAGTAAAAACAATTGATATCCTTTAGATCACCACATATGGTAACATATTGATTTTATCTTTATTTACATACATACATATTGATTTTATCTTTGATACAAAAGTCAAGAGTTTTATGTCAAGAATCTTAATCTATGCGATTAACCCAAATATTTTAATAAAAAGATACATTCAACGCTTTAAACGGCAGTTAATCAATTAACAATTGCATACTCAAAGCAGCCTTTTTTATATTTTTAAATGATCATAGAATTTACATCATCGACAGAAAATACATCATTTTTCTTTGCATCATCGCTGTGTTTAAAATACTCAGTAGTTCTCATTTTTAGTCGTTTTTGATTTCAATTTTTTTTTAATGTCATTTGAACCTGTTTCATTACATTACAATTATTACCATCATCTGGCATTCTTTTTGATATATTATATCATATATTTATCATATTCGTTTAAAATATGTGCAAACAAACCACCACTACGTCATTTTAACCACCTTGCTCCTCACTGTGCCCAAAACGGGAGTGGGTTGAATTGGAAAACCTTCTTTCCATTCGCGGCAGCCCACCCACGACCAAGCGCGAACGGCAAGGAAGCAGAAAAAACACCCCTTCCACACCGGCACCGCGACAACATTGCCTTTCTTTCCCGATTTCCAACCATTTACCATTGAATAGCGGCCGCATCTTGTGGTGGTTGAACAAAAAACAAACGCCAAACAATCCAAGAAAATCCGCTCTCGTGCTGGGTGCCTTTGCTTCGTTCTGCACTTTACATTCGGGGTTTGCCTCGACTCTCTCTCTTTTCGTTTCTTCCATCAGCGCTGTTGAAACAATTCAACCCTACCCAGCATCGCGCCAATGTATCGCGCTGGATAAACCCTTCCAACGGCCACCAACACCTTGCCAGCCCACGTGAGGCACGAACGTCGGCATCGACATCAACCGTCGCCGCCGGGGAGATTTTCCCCATCCCAGCCGAGTACGGGTTTTTTGTTGCAATCTGAGGAAGTATTTACTTTGCCTCTCACAACCCTTTCTCAAGCCTTCTTGCATCCATTACCAATCTTCCGACGTGGGAGCATCGCATTTCCGGCAGCGGAACGAAACTGGCTTTATCAACACGGACGCCTCGGCTGCAGACTGCAGAAAACACTTCCACTTGATGCTTTTGTTTCACTGAGAGGCCACCTCTCTCCACCACTGACAGCTTCTTAAGGAGCTCGTTTTATGCTCGTCTGGGAATCGGAAGGGTGGGAAAAAAAGGGCGGCAGAAAACGAAACGTTCCGGGCACCAGCCTCAACCACCGGTGGCTCTTCTTTACCTCACGATCATTTCTTCGGGCACCATTGCACCCGTGGCTTTGGCTTGCAAACCCGGCTTGGACGCACTTAAAACAACCTCTCAACGCCCGGTTGCCTCCTCCCCGGGGACCGGATTTCGGATGCAATCCTACGGAGAGTGAGGTTTTGGTGATGCTCGCTCGCAAACCACAGCCCCGGGACGTTCGTGTAAACCGGCCTGCCAGCGGTTCTACCGCCGGTACCGCGAACCGGCCATCGCTTGGGATCGTTTGCGGGCAGCAGACTGTCTTGAGCAAAAGCCAAAACTCTTCAGCCGAATTGTGGAGCGAAGAGCTGTATGAGGTTGCCTAAGTTTTACCGCCCGAACAAATAGCACGAGTTTGCCGAGGTTTCCGCGGTCGAGCTCCGGACTGCGGCTGGTGCAACACTTGACGTGAACACAACAGGACTCGACAACACAACAGGTTTTCTGTTCGTTGCATTGTGGGATGAGGTTTTTGTGCCAAACCCAAGCGCCTTGGTGATGGCTGATTGATGCTAATGAGTGAACAACAAGGCTTTATTTAAATGTTTAATTAAATTAATTGAGCAAGCCAAAACGCTTGGTGCAAGCGCGTCGAAGGAGCCAAAATGTTCAAGAAATGAATACGAGAAATGCACGCAGTGAGGCATCAAACGAACCAAACCCCCACCTAAACGAAGCCAGGATTCATTAGGCAGAAATCCTTTGTGAAGTCCCGTTCAATGGATGAAACAATTTCCGACTCAGCAAGCTCTTACAAAACAAGCTTTTTCTGTTCCATGTTTCCATGGAAACGAACATGTAGCGAAATGCACGTGAATGCATTCTTGCACCGGTGGTGATTAGTTTGCGTTCTGTCATTGCGCGCCGTATTACCTTAAGCCGAAAATAGTGATAGCTCATAATCCGATGCCACATAAACATTCCCACCAGTGGCCGCATTCGAGCGTAAAACCGAGCCTCAAAGGCATCGCAATCGTACCAGACATCGGGAACGTTCAAGCCATGAGTGCATGAGCATTAATTTGGCCGACCCTCGCATGGGTAACTAATTACATCGCCATCGTTTTGGGCTGGGCTCTCAGGCACCCAAGCACACCTAATCGATTTCATCACAGCCCAAAGATCGATCGGTTCATAATCACCTCCCACCGACCGGCTGCCGACCCGGTTTCGACCGTGGCGTGCAATTATTAATTTTAAATCTCCTATTAAATGCGCGCGCAAACGAGCTCTGCTGAATTTTAGATTTCACCACCCGAGCAACTCCCGTTTGGTCTATGTCGGCGATAAACGGTCGCCACCAACCACGGCCAGTCCCGTTAACGATGCACCGGAATAGAACGCAAGCGACCGTACCACCTGGTGGGTGGTTAAGTTCTTGCTATATTCACAATTTACTGTACCATCTCTCCATTTCATTCTCATTCACTGTCTCGCTTGCTCTTCCATCTCACGAGGCTCGTTTTACCCGGTGTAAAGGGCCTGTTACGTGGTGTTTACACAACTGCACAGGATATTTGCACTGCAGGCGATTCCAGAAACCTACTGCGCGGTAGCAAACAGCTAGACTGGGCGTTTTAATCGCAACTGCATGCACCCGTACGTGCCGTGCGATGCACCTGCACCCAGGCGGCAGGCGGGTTTTGTTCCTGATAACCGCAAATGGCACTCAATTTTGTGGCTCTTATCGGTGCAAAAAGTTTAATTACACCGCTTTCAATAATTGTATCGCCGAGGTTCCATTCTGCTGAAATCAGTTATGCACCGTGCATTGTCACCGGTACACACGGTGGTGTGGCGATTAGAGCGCCAACCCCACCCGATGGTGACATTTATGGGCCGTCGATGGACAACATGTTAGCGAAGGCACGCTGTTTGGACGTTGGAATGCTTTGAGGCGAGTGTAATTGAATGCTGAATGCCACTGCACATGAATCAATTAACTGCAGGCTGGTTTCAACCGCGAGCCATGAAATTGGTCGTCGGCGCAATCGTAATGTGGCTCAATTTACTAGTGATGCTGTTACACACGGACAACAGCATTAATTTAATAAAAACAATCACGTGCAAACATCAAAGACGATGGAGTGAAAATACTGTTTGTTAGAATGTGCAACGACGGGCCGCGTGCATTGTGCAAAAGCTCGCCATCGGATATGGGTTGAATCGCAAACTCTGTTCTAGCTCAACTTTTATTGTCTCTCCATTACTTTGCACCCTTTTTTGTGCATGTAAACGGCAAAAAAAAAGGATTGATAACTCATCGCTAATATACCTCGACCCCATAGGCATGTGTGTAAAACAAAATTTAAACAAGTTTATTAAAAGCTTAGTTACGGTTAGTAGCTGCTCACATCAGTGTGGCAGATGTTTAGTTGTCGGAACTTATATACTTGAGCCTGAGCAAATGGCCCAAAACAAACGGTAAGTTGGAGTCGGAGCCAAAAGCTCGCAGGACCTCCCCTAATAACAGGCATCGTTGCGAAATCCACTCCCCAGCGACCGAATGCCCTACGGTTGATATTTCATCGGCATTAGCGTCTCCTTTTCCGACTCCAATCCAATTATATCTCAAATCCTCCCATCGAAAAAATCTGTTCACCCTCCCAGTTTCGGGGCCGGCCTGGCACCATCCTTCGGGCACAAACCCGCCCAATAGCCGGTGCGGTTCATTTCGCAGCAACAGGAAGCATCAACAATTCGATGGGCTTTGTCAGTATCTACGCCCCCTTTTAGGAATCGGGCGGCTCGAAAGGCAAGCCGGCAGCTTGCCGGGGACAGTCACACACCGCGCAAGGAACAACATTGAACGAGCCCGACGGCAGCAACAAAAAAAGGGCTGGCGGTCGTGCACGGAAACATGGAAATGCTTCCTCTTTATTAAGTTCGTTGATTTGCCACCCAACCGAGTGTTGGTCCGAGCCCGGGAAAAAGGCGGCAAAACTACGCTGACATAAAACCGAATGAAAACCATCGGAAGAGCAGAAAACATAATAACATCTAAATAACCAAACCTCCACCGACTGGGTGGCTGCGGTTTGCTTCATTCTGTGGGTGGCTTTTTTCTTTCGCATTCCACCCACGAACTGCGACGCCAGCGTTATCTCGCAGCCAGGCGAACCGATGTAAAACTAGCCTCATACGAAGCGTCCAAATCCGGACGGCTAGATCGAGCAAACTTTACCACTAGTCATCGCCGTCGTCGTCCTCGTTGTCGTCGTATTATTACCTCACTAGCCGGGCTGATGGTTTTCGAGGAAAACTTCTCGTTTTTGAAAGGCGAACAAAAAATAATACCGCCTTGTTTAGCTGCGAACCGGTTGCGAGCTCCCGAGTCCGAGCGTGCCTTGAGAGCATTTTATGGTTAGCGATTTTAGCTTCCCGACAAAAGAGTTCCGGTAATAATCTACATTTTATTCACCCGGAAACACGGCTACCGTCACCAGACGTCGCAGAAACCGTTGCCCTTGCCAACGGGAGCCGCACAAAATCGGCCTACTTAGCGCGCCAACACCCTTCCGACCGGTGTTTAATTTGTTTGGCAAAGCTAACGATGGAGCTTTTGTTCACACATTTGCATACGGCCCGGTCCCATGTGTGCGCCTGCCCTGCCCACGAACAACATGCGGCAAATTGCGTATCGGAAAAGAAGCCTCCCGATGGCAGGTTGAACGCAAGCTGGACCGATTCCTCGTGCTCACGAAACAAGACGAGGGTTCACCCACGGTCGAACACAGGACGCTGGAAGGTGTGATGTTTTCAAAACAGAAATCAAATCTCGGGCAACCCTTGTCCCGGGGATGAAAATAGATTTTTATTCGTGCACAGCGCTTACGAGCCACCAGGCGTCTCCATTCAGTGCGCCGTGTTTGGGGGAAAATGTGCCTGCCTTGCGGCTCCCATTCGAGATGATCGATCATTTGAATGCGAAAGACGGAAGTTTCCTTTTTATGAACTATCCCCTTGCTCGTGCTTCTGTCCCTCTTCGGATGGGGACGAGCGACACAAAAAAAAGAAACACCCCTAAAGCCACCCACCAGCACGTACACGTACACCGAACCCACACAAGCGCGCACGTCTGTTAACAGCTTTTGTGAAATTTTAATTGCTTTTGCTTGTAGCTTTCAATTTCGCAGCCCATTCCAATCAAAGGGCCCCACCGAAGGGTCCGCCCCATTCTATCAACTATCTCCCACCGACCCCGGAAAAGAGCCCCCGGAATCACTCTCCACTATTGAGCCGGCAAGTGCCGAGGGTGAAATGGAAAAAGTGCCTCCTGCTCCTGGCGGGAAAGTGGATGCGATTTCGAACGAGAAACACCTACTTTGCCCACCCATCCTGCGAGCGCTCGGGGTGGTAAGAAAACACACACACCCTCAAAAAAAAAAAAGGCCCTCCACACAACCACTACGGTGGGTCATTACAGCGGCGGAAGCAGCTGATTTATTTCAGCTCGCTCGGCATTCATGTGCATGGGCTGCATGGCGCGAGGTACCAAATGCAATAAAGTGTCCTTTTTCACCGGCAGCTTGAATGGGAATTCAGGCGCTGATTTCGCCCCAGCATCCGCATGCCGGAACGATCATTCGCAGCGTTTTGTGAGATGAGGCGCCTGGTGGCTTTTCACCGTACCTTTCCCATTCACTGGCTCAGTGCTTTTCCTAACGTGCAGGCACCTAACGAACTCCCTGCGCGTTGTCGCGTTGAAAGCGGCAAGCCTGAGTGGTGAGCGCTCAGGTGCAAATCCTGTACCGTGCGTTGTGTAACGCCGGATTCAATCAACCACCCGCCAGATAACGGACCGCCGCTCGAATCGTCGACGATGATTTTCCCGGATCGGTCCCTTCTCGGGCGCACTCGGTCCATCGATCGGTCCGTTTCGTCGTGTCTTGGTTTCCGGTGGGCCATGCCATCGCATTTCTGCAACTCATCACGCGCTGTTTTCGCGCTCGCTTCTAAATCGCTCACAACCACCCGCAGGTGGGTTCGGTTTTGTACGACACCGTTGTTTCCATTGTGTTCCTTGACAGCTGGGGAAGCGAGAGCGAAAAAAAAAACAGAAGGCGAACCAACGAACACCCATCATAAATCACCATAGCCGCACCAAACGCGCTAGAAGTCGGCCAGCTGCACCCCGTTTGCGAGGGATGATGGCGGATTAGGCGTAATTATTAATTAGCTGTCATCGGTGGGCGTATTCGAGTCCGCGTCCCGTCGCGCGAGATGATCGAGCCCCATTTTGGGGGCTACCAGTGGTTGGTTCGGAAGCTGGACACATTCCAACCCATCCAGTAACGCTCCGGCGTGCGTGCGTGCGGAATTCGTGGACTATTAATTACCGGATCGGATGGCAGCACTCACGACATGCGGTGGCATCGTTGGTGGTGGTTTAAAATATCAATTAGCAACGATGGATGGCAAATTAATGATGAAAGCAAAGCGCTGCTGCTGCCGTTCACGCTCGCACACTGATAATGAAGTGCGGGTTTTCGTCGGACACCATCGTCACGCACTGGTCCGAGGTTTATCATCGTTCTGGGAGAACTGGTGTGAAGAAGAAGAAGAAAAAAAGGACAGACCCTTCGGTGGATTCGTGTGTGTCTGTGTGTGTGCAATTGTCAAAGGAATGAGGCAAATATTGGCCCCCTCTTAAAACACCCCATTGTAGCTCTCTTTCTCACTCTTATAGTGGCACAAATCGCTTAGCTAACGACATTTAAATCTTCCCAGGCACACATTGCACACGCGGTGTCTTATCAGCCGCCGTGCAGACGACTCCGGCAAGGTCGCAACCGGTTGCCGAATCTTTCATCTCCCTCCGCTGGCCCGGTAATCTTTGCCGTTTTATCGCGCGCACATTTCGGCACCCCCCAAACGGCGGGGCGCTTCTGCGAGCAGCGCGCGAAATTCGATTACATTTTAATTAATATGAAAGTTAAATATTTAATTATCAGTTAATTAAGGTGAAATTATCCTACGCTCGGGTGCGCCACTCGTCACATCGAGCCGCGTACGAGTACGCGGAAGACACCCGTGAGGCTTTTTCCTGCTTTCCACCCAAACTGCGCAAGAAGGCTGTAATTATGTAAAATATTTCCCACCACCCGCTCGGATTGCACAGCAGGTGCACCGATGCACCGAACCCTGGGATCGGCCGTGGCAATACATCGGCGTGACGTGCGAAAGCGAGAATTAGAAACCGGATAGCTCGGTCTACCGTGATCTTCCTCCTATTATTCGTCCCCTATCAACCACCCTGCACGATTTTCACTCCTCCTCGCTTGAACACCTGCCCAAGCAGAAGGGCACGGTTCTGAAAAGTGCACGGTTGCATTCCTTACGAGAAGTTTTCCACCCGTGGCACACGCGGGGCGCTTTTCACGACGACGAATAACTTTCGCAATAACACTTGCTCGCACACGCTAGACGTTAAAGCGACTCCCATTCCGGTCTGCCTCCCACGCTCCTGTTCAGGTGGGTGGGGGATGTGAAAATGGGAAAATAATGGCGCTTGGGTTGGGGTGCAAAAAAATGCAATTAAAATTGTACTGCAAAACCGCGCGGTCGCCGCCCGAAAAACCGATGATCTCCATTACTTTCGCGCCAAGGTCCTGCGAGCGCGCGCGCGCTTATTCTAATGAAGTAGGAATCCGTTCGCGCGGTTCGCAGGTCGAGGGAAAACTTTCACCCAGCGTGTGCAAGGACGCAGCACCAGCAGCCAGCGGGCTCGGGTCGTATCGTGCGCTCGGCCATGAATGTGATTATGATATCAGCGCATTGAATATTTAAATTAATTAAATGAATTTCTTTCATTGCAGCATGGATTTTGCCGCTCGGGCTTCGGGATACGTTGCGGTGTGGAGCTTTTTTTTTTGGTTACCTTCTTCTTTGACATTTTTTTTCTGTTTTTTTTTTCTCCATCGGTCTTCTCACAGGGTCCTACGAACCGGCTACGCTTTTTAGCCTCATTTGTTTGGCGAGTTCGCTTCGCTTTCTTTCCCACCAGCCGTGTGCTTTCGGGGTCGGCGACGATCCATTTCCTGCGGCCGCTCATTTCACATTCCATTCCTGGCTTTGGCATGAGCGGGGGCAGGCCTCATGAATATTGCGCGGTGCTAAGCAGATCATCAGTTCAACGGTGCACCTTTTTGATTCCCAACCCAGCGAAAAACCCCTTTCACTTGCGTGTGGTGCGCATTCTTCGCTTCGAACGCTGACACCTGCTGACCGTTTGCGCGACTGGATGTGGGAGTTTTCTTTTGTTCTTACCGTGCTGCTATGGATCTTACTCCCCCCGCCAAAACCAAGTGGTGTGAAATACATCAATTCCGTCAACCACCTTACTACTGTGAGGCGGCGTGTTGAGGCGCGATTAAATTGCAGTTCGGTGGGCGAGGTTTTGCTTCAAAATTTCACCGCAAAATTCAAACCAAAACCAGCACCGATTTAAGTTGCAACGGCCCTCCCACACGCCACTCTACGATAGCCAGCCAACAACGCCCGGTCCGATAATGCCGCAGTTGTTGGCACATACAACAGTGACAACCGTATCATAGGGCGGAGTTCAGCGTTTGATAAGCGATAATAAAACTACTTAATCGCTGCAGTGCTCAACCGTGCGGAACTCGCGACCCACCCCCCGGACAGCAACTGTATCAATTGTGTATTTGCCAACTTTCGTTCCGGGTGGGGGTGGGGGGGTGGTAATCGAGACAACTTTCCGAATCGTGCCACTGGCAGCCCAACACCACCAGCAACCACCACAAGACAAATGGCGCTGCAGAGAGAAAGTTTCGCCCTCTGCTCGACTTCCGGGTTTTCACCGGCCAGCCAGCCAGCCGGACGCAGGTTCCAGGAACGGGTGTCCCGTGTGGGTGGGTGGACCGCTCAGTGAATTTGATGTAGTGCTTGAGTTGGCCAAGTGCCCTACCTCCCCAACTGGGCACTCGCCCTGCTGCTGCTGCTGCATATTTTATCCATAAATCATGCGAGTGATGAGAATTTTATTTGTTGAAATAATTTATCCCCCAAACGTGATTCAATTTGCATCGCACGTGAGCACGCGTGGCGTGAGCGCGTCTTGTCCTTGCAAGGGGTCTCGGAAATCTTGCGCCTCGACCGTCGCACGGAAAGCACGTAAAAGATTTCCCTTTTCCCGTATGAGTGTGTGTGTGTTTTTGCGCGCGCTCGGAAGCAAAATAAGAATGTCACGCCACGAGACGGCCGTTCAACGTGGCGCGAGTCAAACGGAAATCATCCCGAATCAACTAAATCGCGTCCCTGTGGAGTTGATGTCTGCCCCGCCCTCGTCCCCAACCCCCTTCCTTCCTCCCTTCCTCCCTCCTTAAATGGTCTCGTTGTTCTCGGTGCGCCCATAATTCTCGTGACAGTGACTGACTGGCTTCCGGGGAGCGTGTCCTGAAGCGTCATTCGTCGCGTTTGTGCACCCAAACCCCGAGTCTGGAAAATGGCCCCACGGGAAGAAGAAGTGGGATGAGGTGATCCGGCATGGATCCGGCGTGGATGCGAGTGAGAAATGATCAACTTTTTCGATTTGCCAGTCACTTTCTAAAGCCCCCCTATTTTCCGGACCCAACGCGACGTGAGCCCCTCTAAAGGATACGTACACACCACATCCAGCGAGTCCTGCTCCCCAATGATGGGAGAGCCTTGAAATGAGCAAAATTAATTTTTCAAATCCTTTCCCATTACTCAATTTGTGCTTCCCGTTCCTTTTTCAGCCCGTAGCTCATTTGGTCGCTCATTTCAGCTTCAAAAAGGATAAACAGTTCAATGCAAACGGTGCCACCCGGGTACCGGGGCATTACGCAAAGTGAAAACCCCACCGGAAGCTGGCACATGCTACCGCTCAATTTCATCCCGCCCAAAACGACCCCAAAAGTACCCAACACGACACATGCACGCTTTCGGTTGGTTTTATTCAATTAGCTCGCACGATAATCTTAACTGCTGGTCGTATTCCTTTCGGTTCGGTCGAACGTCATCCAGCCAGCACGGTAGCCCCAGTATGTCGCAAAAGGGCGTTACCTAAATAGCCAAACCCGTTCGAGATTGATCCAACGATCTCTCTCCCTCTCCGGCACCCGTTTGCCCATCCAAACGTGACCCCCATCGTTATCGGTAAACGAGCATCTCTCCTGGCAGGACCTGGGATCACCCAAACACCCAACAGGTCCGGGAACATTACGGCACTGTTTACCGATGGATTCGAGCAAATCAAAAGGGCATGTGCAGCAGACCGGGCTCCGGCACTGATATCCACATTGTAAATAAACTAAAAGGGAAAACTACCGCCCACTTCCACGGGCCACCCGGAATGGATCAAATGACGTACTCATCGTAACCGGTCTGGATCAGTGGACTGTTGGGTAGCGTTTCAGCGTTCGTTTTTCCCCACAGAAGCGAAAGGTGGATGGCCTCTTTCTGTGCCGCCCTTTTGCAAAACCCTCCGTGCGTCCTCGAGGACCAGGACACCAAGGCAGCCGTTCGCAATTCGGTTCCAACGTTGGACCACCACGGTACGGACGAAGGAACTGCTGAATCGGCTTGCCGTCCGGGCGTGCCGACAATGTTTTAATGATTACCCAGGAGTAGTTTCCTCCGGTACGACTCCGATGGGATCTCTGGGTTTGGTGGCAGAGATGGTGGGTAAAAATGGAACGTGCGAAGAATACGAAGGGTCCTGGCGTGCTCTTCAGCGGCGACATGCACTTCGACATCCATCACCCCTACCTACAACAGGTAACCTTGGGAAAACACACAGAGAGTGCTCGAGTAACTCAATCGCAACGAGTACACGGGCACGATGGCAAATAGGGCAGCAATAACATATTCTTTATTAAATCAAATATTTAGAAAACATCTACGCCATCCCGGCGTCGCCTACCAAGATCTACCTGGGCAAACGGGAGAGATTTTGACGTTTCGATTCGCCACCACAGCCTGCTGTGTTTCGTCTCGCCTATTTTTGTCTATTTTTGTCTCTCAGTCCGACACATCAGATGCCAGCGTAGGCTTTGATGGAAATGGAAATGTGACGCCCGTAGGACACATTCTGTTAGCGCCCCTTAGGCACAAATGTCTAAAGGCATTTCATTACCGGATCACCGAACGAAAGGATGCATCCGACTGGTCTTGTGGTTCATCATTCCATGCATTAACATGACAAATTGATAACAAAGCTGAATACATGATTAAACGCCTCCACTCCACGGGCGCCTGTTGACGCATGTGGCAACATGCGTCCCGGAAGTACCCGGAGCCGGGCTCGAGAAGTGCGTTTAGGGCGTTAATTTCCATCACAGACGGTCCTGCTCGAGATAATCACCGGTTAGGTAATGTTTTTGCAATGCAATGCTTCGTTTGATCATGCCAACCGTCCTTTCGGAACGAATCCAGAAATCGACCGTTCCTTTCATCTGTCAATTGCCCGGCACTTCAATTAGCTTCCGGGGCACCGTCGGGCCTCAATGGTGCCTTCATTGATATTCCCGCCACGTTCGGGACGGCCTGTAAGGATCCCACGTAGGGACGAGAAATTGCTTGCTAAATCGGTGGTACTGCCCCCGCCATCGGTGCCAATCTTATGCATGTTGCGTTTTGCAAAACCCTTGTTTGATTCGCCAGCAAAAAATCTAATTCCTTCTTCATGGAGAGCCAAAAAAAAGGGGCTCCTTGCAGAAGAGGGCAACGAAACAAAAAGCAACGACGCACATATGTGCAGCTGATATTCGACACACACGGACGGAACACAAACGGAACCGAACGATGGTCGAAAGGAAAAACGCCACGGGATCTCGGGACAAACCACCGAATAAAGAATCAACCGACGCAGCCTGTTGCGGAACCCTCATCAACCCAGCAACAGTCGTGCGCGTAGCGATCATAAAAATAGCAAAAACATCGCTGACTGAGGGGGCTTCCCACCACCAAAGGGGGTGGCTTTTTTGTTTTCACGATTGCCACACGGCCCACAAAATGGGATACATTTCGAAACGGACACCCACGTGGCGTGTGGGTGGTTCGCGAGTCCGCAACACACTCGCTCGTACGAGAACAAGGACTTTAGCCTGCATCCCTGCTGGAGGGTGCAAACGTTGCTTTTCCATTCCCGCGCCAAGGAGCCACGAGGGTTGGCACGAATCAAGCGTAAATCGTCCCCTCTCCACGTGGGGCACGGACTCACGGATCGTTTTCCATCACGCGGGCGCCCGGTTAAAGAACCCGATAAAAGCGCTCGTAAAACAAACAGAAGCAGCAACAACACAAAACAGGAGAGAGAAAAAAAGCTCCCCTCAAAAGGCCGTGTACATATAAATACGCGCCACAGCCTCACAAAGCATTCGGTACCGAGCCGGCGCTCGGTGGAAATATATCAAGTCCACCCGGGCCGATCCCGTACGCCGGTACTCCGAAACGTGCACAGGTCCATCTTGGCGCTAACGTGAAGCCAGATCAGATTACTTGCCCCGGAGCAACCGCAACTCAACCGGCGCACACCCTAGCGTAAGCTGGGTGGATCCTATGCCCGCGAACCGCACCACAGCGTGGACGTGACTCCCACGGCATCGATTAAGCCCCGGGTCCCACCGGGAGTGTGCCCAGTGGCGGCTCAGGAGCAGCAGCACGAAAAAAAGGACTACCGGAAACATAGGTTATTTCGGGTGGGAACGATGCGAAAAGAAAATGGCACCCCCGCCTGACCGTAAGCGGATCTGCACGGGATTGTGTGAGCGAGCGAGCGAAAGGACAACAACAAAAAAATGGAAGAAAAGAAACGACCACAACCTACCCGGTGGAGAAACCTTCGCACTAATTCCAGCACACCGTCGTACTTCATTAGTTGCCCCCGGCAACCGAAAGGGAAAGGGCAACAAAACTATTCCACAGCGTACTCTGGGATCTGTATGTATGGGTGTGTGTGGGTGTGTGTGTGTCAGTGGACCATAAAAATGGCGCTCGCCCAACCTGTGGGTGAAGGTCGTCAATGCGGGAGTCAAAGCGCTCATAAAAGCATTAGCGTAATGGTGAAAATTATGCACGCTTTCTTCCGCCCATTTTTCCGCCCCACGGACGGTGTGCGGAGTTGGACGGTTTCTTGAAGGACGTCCCCATAAACACACCGGCATGTGGGGGGAGGTGTGCTTAGTGTATGTGTGACAATATTTAATACCCCGACGAAGCTTACGCCGAGCTGCACCTCACACGATGGCGTTTACGGGCCACGGCACAACCTTCGCTCACCTCAACAGCGCCTGGGACCGGTGCCATTGTTGGCGAGCATATTTTCGCCTTTCGGAGATTAAGTGCCATTTTCCGGAGCCGCAACCAACCGAGCAGCGAGCGAGGTGAAAACTCACGCTCCAAGCTGCTCGCCTAATCTGGCTAAAGCCGACGCTACTGACAGGAAAGTTTACGGTCTAGCGCAGCGAACGTACGCCACCGCACGCCGAATGTGTAATGAAGCGCAAACGACCTGACATATCGCTTCTTGCCCCGTGCAAGGATCTGCCTCCCGTCCGCTTACGGGCCATCGGTGTAAATAATACAACACTCCACTCGGCAGAAGGGCTCGAGTCAACGCGTGGTTTACGATCGTGCGAGGGTTAATGCTGCGATAGCGCAATTTATTCGAAGCGTAGTGCAGCCTCGGAAACACACGAGTAGTTTTCCGCCGTTGAGCAGAGTCACCTTTACTGGCACACGGGGTCATTAGTTTCGGGGAACGGAGCCAGGCTTTTCACGAACCGTTAGAGTTGAGTCCGTTAGTC